>NC_091015.1:36404321-36707933 GCF_041296385.1 Aphelocoma coerulescens | reverse complement strand
TGTTCACTTTGCCTCTTATTTTATGCCACAGCAGAATGAAGAGACCAGACTTCGTTCAGCAGATTACCGTGAGTTTGACATCACAAGAATCCTGTAAGAGCTACATTGAGAGAGCAGCACACACACCCAACCTTACTTTAAAACATGACCATAAAGGGACCATAAAGACATGCTGAGGTAAACTGCAGTGTGCAGCTCTGCCTGGGACAGACCACAGCAAGCATCTCTCACAGCACAACTAAAGCAGCTCGTCATGGCATGACTCACAGCATTAGGCAAACTGAAGTAAGAATACTGCTTCTTTAACATTTAATTAAAGGTTAAAAAGAAAACTGTGTTATAGAAAAATGTTTTAAATAATAATTTTAAAAAAATACAGTCTTGTACCACACAGAGAAGCAAGAAGAGACCTGCCTCAACAGCTGTGGCTGCATCTGCACTGTTTTCTCTGAAATCACAATGCAAATAGAAACTCGTTCTACGCAGGTTATGCTCTCAGCTACCAGGTCAAAAAGTCAATAGAAAAAAAGCATGTTATGAAAACTTTATGTTTGACTGTAAATTCCATTGAGAATTCACTGAGGTTCTTAGCAGAATAACACTATTCAGTGTAATTCAGACGATGGGCACACCTGCCTCAGAATGGAGGAAAATAAAGCCTGAGAAGACATGCTTCTGTGGCTGACTGAAGACAAACAAAAGAGTGTACAGTGAGATTTCCAGTCTCAATGCATCAAAGTAGATTTGGCACTGTTTGTGAGATCTTATTTTTGGATCAATGTTTCAATCTCAGATAAAAAGCCTCTTATTTTTAGTATGCCAATGTTTGAAAAAAATAATTCAAATTCAAAATATGTTTAAAAACATATCTGCATAAAATTGATTGTATTGCTGGATTAAACACTTCTAATTTATTTATTTATTATTCAGCCCGAATTATTTAGCAACGAGCTCTAGGTCTTTTAATCTCTCTGCCTCTCTCAGAGTTGCTGATAACAAACGATATTCCTGGTTCTCCAGCTGCAATTAAGAGTGTTATTCTTCCCAAAAGAAAGGGAAACATCTGTGTTTGTATCATGTTATGTTAACCACCTAGCAGCTGGATCACAGCACTAGGAACATAGCCTGGCAACTCTAAAGGACTCTAGAGAATTAGAGCCCAGAGACCATAGAATAATGACAAGAGTTTGGTACAGAGTCATATCAAGCTGCTGTGAAAAAATACCAGGTTTTTAGGGGTGCTTGTTCTAGCATCAAAACACATAAGGTATGTTATCATAAATCAGCTTTACAAGCAAAGCTTGTAAAGAGAAATTAGCTACACCTAAACTATATTGCAGAGATTGAAACCACAATGTCAAAACTTGTCCTTTTTTTTAAAGCAGGTAAATTTAAGTTTGCTTACAGAGCAAATTATTATTTAACTCCTTTCTCCCACAAGCCTTAGTTGTCTGGGCAGACAAGTTCTGACAAATCTTCCTGGGAAGGTTTAAGGAGAATTCAGTTAACCCTATGCTACCCATCCCACCCCTTGGAAGGAAACATTGTCTGGCCCTAGAAAGAACTATTTAAGCCAAAAGTAACATTCAGCCCAGGGGAGGTAACACCTTAAATTGGCAGCTCTTTCTTCACTGCACGTGGTTTGGAAACTAAGAGTTTACAAAGACCACACCTACTCCAGCCAAGACAATTTTGCAGATTATCTTCACCAGAAACTTCATGTTTTGTAGCCCTGAATGAGTCTGGTTTGATGGCTCATAAGACAGACTGTGAGCACTGATAATTATACCGATGCTTTGATGCTTTCTGCCATATGTCAGTAAGGTTCACTAGGCCCTTGAAAAATAGCTTGATATTTAAACTGGTCTTGCTTATGCTTTCTGATGTTTCATTTCTTTAACTGTGACATAAATGGTTACTTTTAACTTATTTTAATAATTTTCACTCACGAATTACTACCATCTAATCTCGGTTTTGACAGAATTCTTGGAAAGCTATTTCTGAAGAAATATACACATTTTAGTGGCCTTAAATGAAACTTAGGTTCAGAATAATATGCAGAAGCTTATTGGCACAGTGTACTGTGCCAAATTAAATAACAAAAAATTGATTTTTTTTTATTTAGTCATTGACCAAGAGAGTCCTGAAAATTCCTTATGGAAGATCTGCAGAATAACCTCTATAATGTTGTTTTGTATTTAAGAAGCTTCCAAGTTAAATAAAAAATCCCTCTGCTCACTCCCTGGAAGCACATCCAGATCTCCTCCCTATAGCTGCAAAGCAACATGTTGCACAGCCCTTCTCCTGAAAGCAGTTTGCTCCTTCCTGAGCAAGCAACTACCAGGCACACAGCTCTGCCTGTCCCGCAGAACGATTTCGAGTGTAAATAAATGTAAATGTCTCTATCAGATGCGCAGCTGGAGAGATCCTGCCTGCTGGGTGCATGCCAGAGAGCACAAGGATGTCCAGCTCAATGTAGGACTGTATGAATACCTGAATGAATGGGATATGTCAAAGTAGGGACTGCATATGAATTAAATCTTTGCTTTTGGTAAAGCTGCAGGGAACAAATAGTTTCATTGCCAGTTAAAAAGAGAAGGCGTTTCAAGTCAATACCTTTGAGATTTTTTATCTTTCTTCTTCACCATAATGAATGATTAGACTGAACCAAAGCACCACAAATCTGTTTCCTATCTCTTCCTCCTCTTGTAAACTAAAAAAAGAAAAATGTTTATAGGTCTTCCAACTACAAAAAACTATATTTATTTTGTTCACTGGGAATTTTACACACTACAACAATACAGAATTGTGCAAGGGTTAGTAGGAAACCTGCTATTATTTCTAAAACATACATTGTGATATTATTAGAAAGGTTTATAGACCATGCTTTCGCTTTGATGCTAAAAATAAATTAGACTAAAAATAATTTCTGCTGCTAATAATTTCTCTGATTATCTTTACATTCAAGCACTTATTCATTTTGTTTCCATTATAAAAAAAATTATATTATCCTGTATCATATAGGCTTGAATAAAGATATTCAATGTATGTTGCTCTTTTCCCAGCATAATTAACTTGCAGGCAGTATGTGAGCTTGGTCAGCTCAGGCATATCCATTTACTTTTCCTTTGGAATGTCCCACAGGGTCAGGCAGTGCACAAAGGACAGTAGTTTGTGGTGTGATTTAACATTTGTAAACCCAGTGCACTCATCTGTCTGCATTGCTCTCATGTTTTAAATGCTTTTATGTGTATTGCAGCTACACCCAGCAGCCCGAGACACACACCGGGACTCAGTGCTACACCTGCACACACCAATCAGCCACCCTGGTTTCAAAGACTAAGCCTAGAGCTTGTCTTCTGGGTAAACATTTGATTGCTTTCCTTCATCCCCACACGCACTGATGTTAAGTCTCACTGGTTACAACAAACAATTCCAGGGAGGTCTGTTTTCAGGATACCTCCTCAGCCTGGCGGTAGGATTTGGACTTTATTGTTCCCAAGGCCTGTCTAACATCAGATGAAATCAACACACAGCTCTGTGACAGTTGATCTAAGTTCATTAAACTAGCCAGTACAGTACTAAAGAAATACTATTTCTAGCAGTGATTTCTCACAACGTGATTGCACAGTCAGTGGATGCTCACGAAATACTCCAAAGATTCAAGGAGTTAGCTGCCATGAATGTTCAGCTAGAGTTAGCCATGTGCTCCGGGGCAGGTAGTCTTTACCAAAGAACACAAGAGAAAGACAGGCTTATTTGACATAAAGTTGCTTTCAAGCACTTCAGAAAATCAAAAGGACACTATCTTGACAAAGATTACGATGAACATTTTCCAACACCTTAGCTGTCTTTACAATTGTAACATTTCCAAATGTGGAAATGTTACAGTTCTGCCATCCAAAATCCATTTCACAGTCTGCCTGGCTGCTCTATTGGGCTTTTTCATAGACCAAAAACAAAGCATAGATAATCTAAAGTAACTTTCCCCCCATGCCTAGAAGGTATCACTGTCTAGGCTCCAGGCCAGATGGCATCATATGCTGCAAATGCTCTTGGTCACATGGATAATTGCCTGCTGACATTCAAGTCTACCCTTCTAGCTTTTCATATCTGTGTTATTCTCCTGGGTCTGTGCCTACACAGATATCATTTAAGATCAGATCACACAGTCATGACAAGCAGGGAACGCCAGCCCACTGGGGTAACTGAACCTCTGACACAATTTCTGAACTTAAGTTCAGAGAAGAAAAAGACAACAAAGGAGATAAAGGCATGGCTGGAACTCACTGGGTATTCTTTGAGATAAAGAGACAGTAGAAACAGTAGACAGTATTTAAAGACGTGCAGAAATGTCTGAGGCTTGTTTTCCAGATTGGCATTTTGACTACATTTTAAAAGTTCTAGTTGCCAGCTGCAAAATCTCCATTGCCTTCCAAAGTCAAACCCACCTACCACATCTATATCCAAGACTGACCTTAAACTGTCCAGCTCCCGACAATGCAGGTCTTCCATACTTCCAGGTTCTCTTGAAATAGGGCTCCTCTTTCCATGATCAAGCAGGAGCTACAAATCGAGAGAGGTTTGGTTCTGTTGGGGTTTTTTGGGGGGCTGGGAAAGGGGTGTTTATTTGTTTGGGGATTTTTTCAGAAGATTCGTTCATGGTATTGACACTGAAAATACCTATTTTAAAAATGTGATTCTGACCCTTCCCTAACCACTCAATTAAATAAATGTTTGAAGGATAAACTACAGTTTGATTGGAACAACTATATATAGACACATCTCATATAATTCAAACACAATCATCTGTTTAAAAGGTAGAGTTTAATAGTCAGATATAGTACATTCAGTATAATGTAAACTACTAAGAGCTTAATCAAGCGCTGATAAGGATAAGATTTCCAGTATGGACACCCAGCCCATGAAATGTCTGTTTTTCTTAGCATACAGACAAGTGAAATAATAGGAACATATGAAACACATTGAGATATCCCATCTCTTTCTGTGTGTGCTTTAAAATGAGCAATTTTCATGTCAGTGAAGATTTGATTAGGATTTTGCTTGGATCTCTGGTTACTTTCCAATATCTTTTATAAACAATTCTGTCATTCTGTACTTAGGACAAGAATATCTTGTACATCCTATACTATATATAAACAGAAGAACCTGTGCCTAAAATATATACCAACAGGCCCGAAGACAGCATATTTTCCAACAAAACTGCAGAACGGCTTCTAATTCCTTTTTTGTAAATGGAAAACTTGACCAGTTTAAAAGAAGTGCCACTGTCCTGTGATAGTGCATGCATTCCTTACAGGGTCAGGTAGAATACCCATAAACTCCTCTTTACTATCTAGGCTTTTTGCACTTTAAAATAATGGAAATAAAATGCATGTACAGAATATCAATTTTGGAAGTCTCTTGGTATGCATATAAAGTTATATGTATTTTCCCTTATTTATGGGCGCACAAGCTCTACAGAATATCATAATCAACAGCAGATTGAAGAAACTTTTCAAATTAATAAACACCAGATGATTTATTGTTCACTAATATTTAATTAAAAAGTGTATTATTTTTGCTGCATTAAATGCTGTGAAATTTTCATAGTAAGCTATACAGAGCTGATTGGAAGCATATTGTAAAAATATGTGGCAATAATCTGCACAAATTATTCTCTTAGTCTCTTTTAATCTTGATGCCATAACAAGGGCTACCTTGAGAAAAAGGATATATGTCACCGCAAGTTTTGTTTACTATAATTGATTCAGGAAAACTAGAGCTGTAGAGAACTTGTGGATCTAAGAATATTTTTCAGAATACAGAACTGCCAAGTCAGATGATAGCTATTAATTAAATATAATGGAACTCACACTGTAATTTTAGTAGTTACACACTAATAACTAAAATATAACTACTAAGATAGCAATCCAAAACCAAATATTTTTCCATTTTTCATAATTACTGAAATAGTTTCAACCTCAGTAGGAATTTTCCATGCACTTCCCGCAGGTTAAATACTACTTATTATCCTAACAATCTTATGAGTTTAAAATTACTTAGGCTAAGTCTTACAAACATTTGAGGAAGCAAAAATAAATAAGTTTTAAACTTTTTTCATTAAACTATATTGCTGAAAATCAAAGGAAAAAAAAAGTGCCAAACAAGCAGCTAGCTCAAAGCACAGGCAGACTGAGCAGCCACTTAAAGCATGTGCACAAAACTTCAATTAAACGTCTCTTGTGGCTGAGTTACAAGATTTGTCTATTTTCCTAGAAACATGCTTTTCCAAAATTTCAAAGGACTTAAATTATATCTGAGTACTCTACAATCTCATTTTTAAACCAGATGAAATCAACAACACTCAAAACTGACTTGAGTTCACCCACACACAGCATAAATTTTTAACATATCTTTCTTTGACCTTATAAACTTAGTAAGGCTGGAGTTTTTCTGGCTTCAGAAAAACACTCAAAAATGTGTAGGATAAGGTGAAATTTTGCAAGAGGATTAAAAATGAACTTTTCCTTTTATGATTTCTTGGAGTTTCTGGAGACCAATTTTTCTCACACTGGACATGAACAGTGGTGCATTCATATCACTCTCTTCCTCCTGTCCTATCATCTTCAAATTTCCACCCTCTGTAGTGTATCTATTTCAGGCAGGTACTTTCTTTTCCTTTCTTTGCCTGTATAGTGTTTAGCTTACTAGGAGTTAGTATGTGAATGAGTTTTCCAATGTTACCACAATATAAAATTATTATAATAGTTCTTCGTGCTTTCTGATTTTGTCCTGTCTGAACACAGACAAGTAGCAATTAACCCAAATAAATTGACCAGGAGTAGTTCTTCCCTTATTGAACTGTACACAGTCATTGGCTGCAAAACATGTGTGGCATTCAACCCTTCACTTCATTTGTTTCTGACTTTGTAGTTCGCTGTGGCAGCAGATGGCTTTGGTACAGTTATTAACTATAAATATGATAAATATGCAAGACCTGTCATCTTTGCCATCTAAGCTATTCTGCAGCCGTACAAGCAACCCAAAATATGAACAAACACATAGGCAGTGGCTAGCTAATTTAGGAGATACCCAGTCTTTCTCAAACTTCAGGGAGTCAAGTAACATTCCTCTGTTGCTCTGGAAAGAATGCTCCTCTGGCCAGCAGACTCCAAACCATTACACATGGTCACGCAGCAGCTGTTGCTGCTGCAAGGCTCTCGTAGGCAAAATCCCCCAAATCTCCTCCCAAAATTTGGCCATGTTTCTGGATGTGCCAAGAAGTTTGGTGCCACAGTCTTGATTAACACAGGTCAAAAATCCCCAAACCTGGTTTGCTTATTTTCTAATACATATTTCTTTTCTTCAGTGACTGCAGAATTAAAAGAAAAAAAAAAGAATCTTTTTCAAACAGAAACTTTTTAGAGTGAGTTACTGGTAAATTTCTGCTTTCTTTTTTCTTTCCTTAAAAAGTTCCAAACCTTAAAAAACAACCAAACAATTCTCAAGGATCTACACAGATCAGAAATTTCTTACACTTGACCCAAAACTGAACCTGAATTTTGAGAGTGGAAAGGATTGTTAAATGTAAGAAGTACGATGGGAGGAAAACACTTAGAACTTTGTCAACATCATAAGGAAATCAAGGACAAGCTGGAAATATTACCTGCCTTCTGCAAAGAAATATATTGAGTGTATTTTCCCTGAAGCTGTTGAATGTATAAATTCCATATTTTCTAAATTAAAAGGTTTCTGAGGGGGGAAAAAAATAATTTTACCTATCTAAGCTGTTGCCTCTCCACAGACAAACCCCCAAAGCCCAACAAATGAACAAGAACACTGTAATGGATTATCTAAATTGCCAAACCTAAAAAAATTTACTAAACATGTGGTAGAGAGTTTGAGATCCTTTGTAGAAGAATAGTAACCCATTATCCAATCTAAGAAAGATATAGGCTGAACCAGCAGTAGTCTTTTTCTAGAACCCATAGGAAGTCAGTCTGGTTTAACTGGAAGATAATTAGTTTCCTGATTTTTTTTAAGCAGCATTCACTGTTTTGAGATGTGCTTTTCTCTATCATTCTTTAACTCACATAAATGATGATTTAGTGTATAAATTCCATTCAGTCATAAAGTAGCAGCTGCTTCGTCTCTAGAGACACAAACAGCCTTGCTGGACATAGTTTTTGTTTGCCACGATATTGATGGCTGGAGCAGAGTCTGGCATAATACTGATCTCAGGTGATTCTACATGAGGAAAAATGCATTGATTAGAAGCCTCAAACACAAAGCACTAAAGGCATAGCAGGAAGAAGTCATTACAGCCACTGATGCATGGTTTCTGGGCAAAAACCCAATGAGCAGGGTATTTAACAATTATGTTTGCATGCCTTTTGTCTCTTTATTCTCCTTCTGAGTGCTGAGAAAAACTGCAGCCCTTATATGGAAAAAACCCACAGGAATTGCTCAAAGCAAGAGTACAGTAATTATTGGTCTCTCTGACAGCAATAATATGTGTGAGACAAACCTAAAACTCTTCCCCTGCTCTAGCCAGTAGGAGAGAACATTTCTACTCTTGGCATTTCACCGATTTCATGATGTTGCCTGTTCCTGCTGTGTCCTGGACAAAGACTTTTACAAAGTCCTTGACTTTTGTAAGTCATTCTTGCTTCTCTATTCTTTAGAAAAAAAAAAAAATTAGTAACTGTGAAATCAAGCAAGTTCTAGTTGGCAGCCACATTTCAAGTATTAATCCCGTTATCTACAAGGCAGGTCCCTGACATATAAACAAGTTAGGAGCACAGATGATTAAATGCCTGCAATAACTTAATAGCTGTTATGACTGACAGAGGGAAGCCTTCAATCTTTTGTACTTGTAGTTAACAGTGGTTATCCATAGCATTACTTTGAAATGGGTTTTCCAAAGCAGTCTGTAACTCATAATCAATTTGTTTCTCAATGCATGATTTTCAATATACAGAAGCCTATTTTGAAGATGTGTAAGTGGCACTGCGACTTAAAAACTAAGTGACCTAACATCAGCAGAGAGGTACCTGAGAATAAATGCTACTTTCAACAAGGGTAGCCTGGAAACAGGATATCAGGTTCTGGCTCCCTGCCATTCTGCACCACCAATCCCTATGATCAGTTACTTGAATCAGGTGTAGAGAGTTGTCTTTATCTATCTATTAGGAACTCCTAATAGATACAACATCCTAGTAACATCCTAGCATTTCCTGGGATGCCCTAATAAATAGATTTCTAACCCTATGGCAGAAAAGTCAGCTACTGACTTCCGTTTAGGACAGAGGCTACACCTACAAACCAGAAAGCACATTCTACAAGGGCAGTCCTAACCAAGAGCAAGTTTATTTTGAAGCTAAATAGAAGGTTTTAGTAAGCACAGATGATGACCTGACCTCTAAAAATGCCTACATAATTCAGTGACGATCTTATTGAACGATACATTCAAAGGTGGCTGTGCCATAAACACGGTGATTCCCTCCTCTCTTTAAACACTATAGAGCTGGGCACTTACAAGTGCACACATATAGATGCAAAAAGACTGTTTTCTGGTCTCATGTAAAGAGATAGTAAGAACAGTATTGCAGTATGTCCCCTGGGACACGAGTATCTGAACCAGCAGGTACTTTTGATCAGCACACAGAATCACAGAATGGGGTTAGGTTGGAAGGAACCACAGTGTGTCACCTGGTCCAACCTCCCTGCTCAAGCAGGGTAATCCTAGAGCACATAGCACAAGATCACATCCAGATGGTTCTAGAAGTCCCTTATGAGCAATTGCATATTTTGTGACAGCACAAAGCAATCACAGCCCTGGTTTTTATGCAGATTAAAACCTAACTTCCAGATGATCCTTCATGGAAATATTTCTGTAGGGGTTGCTTCTGGATTTTCTGCAGCAGCAAACAGCATGACTCTCTTACTCCATCCAGGTAATAAATTTAGTAGGCAAGTTGCACTAGCAGTGCAGATGCAACTTGCAAAGTTCACTGCTCCTCAGCTTGAAAGGAGATATGACTGCCTTTAAAAAGAAAAAACTTGTTCCTAGGACTGCTACTGTATAAGCAAGAACACCAAACACTGTTAAGGCCAATGTATGGTATGTTCTGTAATCTTGAAAAATTGTGTATGTGTAACCATATATGTGATTATTCTTTGCACCTAAGGTCTGGTGAGAGCATGGCCTCTTTTGGACTGTTATTTATTAACTGGAGTCTCTACCTGATACAGATAAGCACAGCCCAAGTACTTTTAAACACATAGGTCCTCACAGCACTCACCATGCAAAGAGCATTCAGCTCTATACAGGCACAGCAAGTTCCCAAGTGTTTTTGCTGAGGCCACATAGAACTGCACTGATCAGAGCTTGATGCAGAACCTGTCCTGCACAAACCGTTCATTACTCACATTGTACTGTCCTGTGCTTGCACCAGCAGGCAAGATGAGACAGCAATTTACAGGAGCAATCAGACAAGTACTCTGTGCTCAGAACACATTAAATCTGTGTAAAGACTAAAAGTGCTCATGTACAGTTGTCATTATTCTACCCTGCACCAATGGGCTAAGATGTTTATAGGCTCTTTGCTTTTTCCACAAGGCAGATAACAAAATAGGTTATCCTATTCATATATTTAGATCCTAGGCATGTGCTTCTTTTCATGTTTTATCTTTGGGAACCAACCAGCAGCTGTAGTAGCCTTTAGTAAGAAGTTTGCTGAATTCCAGCCATACTTATTTCACAGCTGTGCTTCCAAACCCTGTGTTACTCTCACAGCTTTACTTACACTGCTGCAAATGACAGCCCTTCCAATGGACAGCTCTCACTACTGGGGCACAGCTTTTCTCTTTGGACCACTATCCTATCTTGTAGCTCTAAGAGCATGTGAAAGGCTAAGAGAAAATCAGCAGAACAGTACAGACTTTATTTCACTCCCTTTTAGGTCATTAGGAAATGGTGTAATTTCTTCAACAGAAGCATGAATTTTATACATTTAACACCACAATTTCCTCATAGAATGGATTCATTACGAGATTAAGGATAGATTTTCATGCTGTTTATAAAAGTACATAGAATTAATAAGAAGCAGTAGTGCTAACATCCCATTCACCATTTAAATTACTGAAAGTCTAAGCTCAATGCATGCACAGAATCCTATATCCTGTAACAGATTGGAAACTGCAGATATATTTAAAGAAACTCATGACTTTGCCATTTCCACTATCCCAAAGAACTGAATTGCATTGAAAGTTGAACAAACTGTTATCCATAATTAAATTCTTTCATTAAAGACACATCAAATTTAAGTCAGTCCATTTCACAAAATGTATAAAATAATCTTTGTAGAGTAATTTTGATGTTATTTCTATCTATGGTTACAACTATTTGACTTAAATTTAAAAAAAACCCTATAATTTGTTATATAACAAAACACAAGCCTGTGCACAGTACAACGGCATCCTGGTCAACCCCTGGAGAAACACTACCACCATCATATACAACAGGAAGAAAACCCCCTGGCAGTAAAAAATCCCATGCTCACAACTCTGAGAGGGAAAAAGTGGTGTTTGGCTTTTCAGAAACTACTGAGAATCCTGAGCTAATTACTATTCATTAACAAGAAAAACAAAAGTTGATTTGGGTGTTGGGTATGTACTATATTTTAAAAGCTACTGGTTAAAAAAATCTTGGTGAAGTATCTAATGATGTTGAAAGTTCTTAAGAATATTTTATTACTTCTTTTCTTGAATGGTATTTTCCAGTCCCCATGCATAGGTGTGGATATTAAAAGTTTATACATGGCTCTGATTTACAAATACAGTCATTACCCTGTAGTCATCAAAAAACCAGACTCGTAAATATGCAAGTAATGTAAAGAATGATATATTGATAGAAGTAGTGAATGTTTACTTCTCCAGAGGAGTATACTGAGCTTCCCAGAAAAGTCTGCTTGAAATGTCCTAGGAAAAGAACCTAGACTAGTTAAAGTTAAGTGGTTCTACAACTCCAGAGAATATTTAAATTATGGATAGAGTTTGGATTGGTTGCTTTGATCTTTTTGATATTTTATAATTAATTTCTTTGGATCTAAAATGTAACTGTTAATGACATCAACAAATTTCAGGACAGTATAAGATTAAATTCTTGACAAAAAACCTTCTTTCCAAAGAAAAACTAGTAAAAGGATTACTCATTTCCTCGAAAAATCCTAAACATGAAACTATTCTGAAAGGAATATTTTTTTCAATACTCAAATATATTTGCACCAATCCTGACAGACTTCAGCTTGTGCATATTGGTGCAGCTCCCAGGCCCACGGAGCTGGAACTGGGCACCTGGCAACCATTATCTTAGGTGTGAAATATGGCTGCCAGGGAAAATGATGGCCAGTCTGCCTAGTGATCATGGCTGTACTTCGGTCAGATGGTCAATCTAAGATTAATATTTGTCAAAGATAGAAGGGAGGACAGATGCATCCAGTAGTAGGAACAGGAAGTCCATACAGAAACACAAGGCTTCATCTCCTGGGGAGGAAAGGTCTTAAGGGGGCAGTAAAAGAAAAAATTAAATACATAGAGAGATTCTTCTCTCACATGGAGTAAACTCCTGCAAGCACATAACACAGTTCTCGTTAAGTTTACTAGAGCTGTTTATTTTATGACTACAAAAATAGAGCAAGCCAAGCCTTGCTAAGACATTCCAGTATAGCAGGGTTCTACAGCACACTACAGCTTTTCAACCACTCGTCAATACCTTACTCCAAACTCCTTTAGAACAGACTCAAACAAATCCCAAGGGTTTTTCTGGCGCCTCAGTCTAGGGAGCAGCTCAGTCTGGGGTGAATTCTGCCCTACTGTGAGGGCGGGTGCTGCCCTCCCTCCATAGCCAGACATGGGCTGCCACCACCCCAACATAACCTGAGCTTTACCAGGGACATGAACCAACACTTCTAGAAAACCTGTTGGAATAGTAACCATTGCAGATTCAGCTCCCAGGTGTGGTTCACTGCAGAGCCACTGCAGATGCACAGGAGATTGCTGTGCTGGCATGAGGAAGGATGAAATAAGCAACCAGGAAGAGGGAAGAGTAGAACCACCTCTTTTAACAGACAAATTATTGTCTGAATTTTGTTAGCCATTTGTTTATTTCCTCAGAATTTTAGTTAAAAAATAATGGCATAATATAATACTGGGACATTGTAGCATTATATGCCATATTTAAATCAGGTTCACCCCACAAGATTAATGAAGGGCGTATTACAAAACACTATGAAGTTCAACTCTTAAATATGAGGAAAAATTGAATGACTCATCTATGATCACATATACAATGAAAGTACATTAAAACAGTGTCACTTTAAAGCTCAGAAAAAGATTATTTTACTGCAGCCTGGTTCCAAAAAAAATGTCAAAATAACAAAGAATATACTGCATAACCAGAGGACTTTTTCCTCAATTTTCACATCATTATAATAGCACTTTCACAAGACTTCAAATTAGACTTGGTTTGAGATATTTTCACACTGTGTTGATCAGATGGAGAAAAGAGAGAAGTTCATACATTTTGCAAACACCTACCACATAACCAGTAAGCAGGAGCACACTGACTTGGTTGCCTTGGGAACATTTACTGGCTGCAACACTTTTGAGGAATGTTTGTTTGCTTTATGTTCATTTGCTGTCTAACCACCCCTTTGAAAGTTTTGTACAATTCAGGAATGGTCAGGCATGTTTCCAAAAACGTGTTCCTGAGGTAGTCACACATGTGGGCTGGTGAGAGGGAAAGGGAGCACAGTCAGGGTGGGGTTTCTGCCAGGAACACAGTACTGAGGCTGAGGTTGTTCCCTTATCAACTTTACATTTCAAACAACATTATATGTTCCCTCTTTGGATAAATTGCCAAGAAATAACACCTCCCCAACTGGGAACCGTACATTTTATACATCTCAGTACTACTACTCATGTGATGACTCTTAAAAATGTACTTTTTGTGTTTTTCCCAAATATTCATTCTTGGGAGAATTCACAGTAGATTCAACTTTTATGAGATATCTGGGGAAACAATGAGTTCTGTCCATATTTCTGTCCAAACATATAGAAAGAAGGGTCCTATTAAACTGTTGCATGAATACGTACAAAAGCCAAATAAGTGCCTATGTAAATTCTTGGTTCCTCTGGAGCCAAAAAACTTACAACTGTTTCTGAAATATGAGAATCTGAAATATAAGTTTCAAGTATTATTTTCAATTAGCAATGAGACCGAGTGTCAAAGTTTTGAGTTCAAAGAACATAGTACAAAGGCCATGGGAGTCTATTTTAGTTGGGCATATGCATGTTTATGCAAATATTTTATGAATAATTAGGCTTCTAAAGTAATATGAAATAGGAATTGACTTCAAGCTTGTAAATTGCACTTTTCAACAGTGTTCCTCAGTTTTCTTGGAAATCATCTAGAACAAATTTAATCATTGTGAATTTGCCCCATTGAGTTTACCTTTTCTTTTTTCTCCACCAATAAAACCCTGGGCTCATTCAACCAAAGCAAACAGCATTATCAAGGTGTACACCTGTGTAAACATAATTCAGCTCTGCCTGCTCCTATGCCAGGATTTTCCTGCTATAATGACTGACTGACAATTTTTGTTTCTTTGTAGTTCTCTAAAGCCTGTTGTAAAATGTATTTCTGAAGGGAGTAGCAGCACTAGCTGTGTCCAGGGAGTGACCACCAGCATGGTGGACTTAATTATTTCTAGTGAATCGAAAGGAAACAATATTGTATAATTGAAATTTAAGAACAAAGGCTGCTAATACTCCAACTCTCTATTATGTGTGTGCCTTTATAAATCTAGATTTCACAACATGATGAAAGACAACCTAAAATATGAGGGAGTACAGCTTATTATACAAGTATATTTTGTCTGTACTTGACCTAAATGGCAGCCTTTGATTCTGCTTAATGACAAATCACTTTTAACTGAGAACAAAGAAGTCTAACCATAATTACCACTTGGACATTGGTGATTTGTTTTAGTAGCTCCTGTAAAAACAAAAAAATAAATGGAGCAGCTACAGCCTCTTTCAAGGTGCTTATGTACTTTTTATTTGTCACCTTTTTAAAAGTCACTTCAGGTACTGCATATAAATGTCCCTTTTCTGAATCTTAACAAATAGCAGGAAAGTCTGTATAAAATTTGTTTATGAACCAGCAGATTTAATCAATGTTGAATGTTCAGCTATTCTTTACAAACCAGTTAAACCAAACAAATCAAGGTTTTTACTGAATAAAAACTGTATGTTTATTTACCCTCATACATTTTAGGGTTTGGGGATACATGATCTAAAATACAGTACCTGACTTGGGGGCTATGAGAGAAGTTGACTTTATAATAGACTTCTTTTGGACAATTGAAGAGTGACAGTGATGCATACCAAAGTGACTCTAAACTTCCCTAAGTTTGCTGATAAAGCTCTATAGGATATTGTGAAGTTGAGCAAAGTAAATGTACCTCTTCCTAACTGCTAAAAAGAGTTGCTGCTAACTGCTAATAAATTGATGATGAAAGGATTGTAGCATTAGCTCAGACTGTATATTTTACTAGGACTGCTTGACATGGAGTTAATTTTCTTCAACACACACTACATGGTGCCATGTTTTGGATTGGTCACCAAAACAGTGCTAATACATCAATGTTTTAGGTATGGCTGGACAGAGCTTACACAGCAACAAGACCCACTCTTTTTTTTTTACTGTGCCCCGCAGCAAAAGGCTGGGAGGGGAAGCAGCCAGAACAGCCATCCCAGCTGGCCAAAGGGACTTGCTGCCAGCCAGGGTCAACCCACCACACATATCCATGAGCTACAAATATACAGTACAAAGAAGCTAGGAAATAATATTAAATGTGATCCTTGGGTCCTAGCCATTAGGATGGTCAATCTTAAGCATCAAAAATATAGCAAGAGAGCTCCTTTTTAACTTTCCTCTCCAGAAGAAAAACCACAAACTTTTAAGCAAGCTAGCCTTGTTGTCTTGAAGAACTACTGTAATTTGGGGTACTTTGAAGTGTTTCCAAATGTGTACACTGAATTGCAAGGGAGAAAAATTAACACATAGTGCCTGATATAATAAATATTGCACAATATATGAAAAGTTTAAGAAAACATCTCAACCATTTGTAGACTTTCTGCCGTGAAGTTGTACTAAGCTTCTTTACCAAGCACTTTTATTCTATCAACCTTTAATATCTTACTTCTATGTCAGACAGCCAGACATGCAGATTTTTCTCTTCCTTGTAAGTCTTTGAAGCTTGACTGATGAGTGAAGTAAATCCAAGCTTCTTGTATTCCCATTTTCCTGTGCCAAAATGCATTTCTCTTAGAAAACTACAAAAGGCTTCTGATTTTATTCTACTCAAATCTCTTACTTTCGTTTTAGTCTTTCCCATTACCAATATATGGCAAAAAAACAGAGACAGTTCTAATGAAATCTATTAAAAGAAATACCCAAAACACAAAATTCTTTCCATGGAATACTTCAAAGAAGTAGCACCACTGCTATCTTGTGGAGAACATGAAGTTTATGAAAGATCAGGATGTAACATTCCCTGAACACATTTGAGTAAATTCTTTTAAGAGCAGAATTTATTTCTGGTCAATGTCAGAAGCACCACTAGAGAAATGGAAAAAGAGAACAGATGGATCAAAGGGCTGTGTTCCTCTTGCCTGATGTTTATGGTGTAAAAGCTTGTTATCTAGTCTGTGCTACTCACATCATCTCCTTCTATTGTCAGTGGAACACAATATAATTTTTTGAAGAGGATTTCCATGTTCCTATTTAAGGCTATAGTAGAATGAAGTCCAACACTCTTTTCAATGCTAGAGAAGGCTGTCACTCTCTACTGACAAGATGAAACATCTGGCTGCCTAAAACCAGGATGTGTTTCTTGGGGGGGGGGGGACATTGGGGTTTTTTGAATGAATCCTACTCAAAATCCACAAAGCTCCTGAGGGTCTCTACAAGTCCCTGAAATTGCAGGACTGGGATCATAATATAATCTGCCAGTCCTTTTTATTCATTTGCTCTACTCACTTGTTTGCCAAAACATTCACTTTGCATCAAAATAAAAACCTCTAGGCACCAAACCCAAGTATATTTTGGCCAGCAGGTTGTTCAGCAAGTTGATGAACTGGGGTTTCTTCACATAGAGCTCTGGGCTCAGAACATGTCCTTCAGCTGAGCAGAGTCCAGTATTCATTTTAATGTCACTGTCATAATTTCTCATCTTTTTAAGAAGGGACCTTGCAGTTGCTGTAGGCAATTTCAGGAGCAATGCAATTCCCTGACATCACTTCGCACTCTTTCAAATGGCTTTTGCTCATTGTTTCTTAAGGACTGAGTTCCTGCTGCACTCTCAGCTCACTGATTCCCGTGGTCATGCAATAGTGGTAGAAAAATGTTCATGTTTGATAAAAGTGCTGAGAATTTCCCCATCCTTTAACTAACTCCATAAATATCAGCACCCAAGAGAAAAATGCCAACACACTTTTCCTGGCCTCCTCATTCTTGAGAGCTCTCAGTGACCATGTCAGAATCCCCTACAGATCCTCCAGGATCTTCCACTATATCCACTTACTTGCCTTCAGCTTTCTGTCTAAAACAGTGAATTCTTTCTCTGTCTCCCACTTGATGATCTGAAAGCTACTTCTTTCCTTTTGGATGCTGCTAACTGATCTTTTTGACCACGTAAGTCAACACTATGTAGAGATGAATCTGTTAAAGCATTTCCAATATATCCTTCCATCTTCTATGTATGGATAAGAGAAATAACTGGAAATAAGAATACTGGTCTATGTAGACAAAACATTGTAAAAGACAACAGTGTAATTTTCTTCAAAGTTTAAACAAACAGTAGCATATGGCAATGTGCATTGGTCATCTTGGGTATTATCCTTGGAAATTGGATTGTATGGGTCTGGAAAGAAAAATGAGAAAAAACACAGGAAAAGAGATGCAAAAATATTAAATCCAACAAATGTCTGTCCATAGAAGAAGACTTGGAAATCATGTTCTTTCAAAGGACCCCCTCTGGAATCAAACAGAATATATTCCTTTATCTTTTTTCTTTCTCTACAGAATCAGTGGCAGCATTTCCATTTCTCAAGGTTGTCTGTGGGTACGCAAACTTCACTGAATACTACTGCAGGTCTCCAGTTTGTTTCCAAAACACAGAGGATCTCTGAGTATTATCACTGCTTGCCTTCCCATTCCATGCAGAAGGCCTGACAGTTTGAAAGCATTCTGAGCTCCAGGTTACAGAAAAGTAGGGCAATGTTTTCTAAATTATATGTCAGAATAAGCAGAAGGCTCTTCTATATGCAAAAGGCACAGCATGAGCTGAGGTACTTTCAGAGGTCTGCCCTTCTTTCAGCTTTACAGCATAGTGTGTGCAATGTCTGTTCCACTTTGGGAAGCCTCTGTGCTGCCATGTGCAAGCTGACAATGAAGCAGAGGTTTCATTCAAGACTCCAGGTAATCATACACATGTGCATTTGCCTCCACCCTCCCACAGAATACCTCTGTTACATATTTCATATTGGAGTAGTGAGGTGATGGACATGCTCTCCTAGTATTTCAGCTGTTTTCTGTACATTAGGTCAAGCGAGGCATCCCATCATTTGAACATTTACTCAGTCTGCTCCCACTCCCATAGATTCAAGCAACTTCAGGACCTAATGCCTGCTCCAGTCCTGCTCATTGTTGCTATGCCACCATTTTGAAAGAGGGAGGAAAGGGAGGTTTCTTGAGCTGTTCTTCCAAAGCATCTCAAAGAGTGACCTACTTGAGTTTTAAAGAACAATTCCAAAACAGGCACTCAAAAGCATAAAAGAATCATTACAGAAGATCATTACCCAAACCTTCCTGTCCCATGGAAATACATGGCAAACAGCTTGGCTCTCCAGCAGTACCCATCTGTCACAACCGCTCATTCTGTGCAGCTGAGCCAATAAGTCAGAAGATTCGGGCATATCAGTCTCCAGAACACAACTAATCATGTTTCCAAGAGAGAGAGAAGTATCAGACTATGTCAAAATGTTGGCTTTGTTCTGGGAATGTGACCTTATTCTGCAATATTCTCTTGCCTAAAGTTCAATAAGGCTTTAAGAAACTGGTGAAGAACTGTGTTGTTGTTTTTTTTTTTTATCAACTATCCTCCTGCTTAATTAGATGAGATTATAAAAAATTTGCAATCTCTTTACTCTGACTGTGCTTTTAAGAAAAAGTGTGGTTAAGCCCTAGAACAAGCCTTCAAAAGTAAGTGGAGGTGGACTGGAGATAGGATGGCAGCTACAGATTCGCATAAATCACCAGATATTACAAGGATCATTAGCCTTATTGGTGCTGTGCACGTGTTTCTCCTATCCACTACTTTCTACAAGAAATACATTTCATAATGACTTTGATTTCATATTAAAACATTCTAATCCATGAGGAGAATCTACTCACCTGAAAGTACGAGCAAAAGTGAGTAAGAAAGACTCAATACTGTCAAAACTTCCACAATCCTGCTAACACACAGGGAAAATCCATCTGTCTCTTTCCCAGTGACAAAGTTATGGATAGCCTCAAACTGCCTCCAGCAATAAATTTGCTACACACTGTACCACCACATGATAGAAAACTCAGTTTGAGCTAAGACGATGAAAATAAATTAGTTTTGAAGCTAGATATATCAAAACATTATTCCTTCAAAATATAGTTCAACAATGCAGGTTGAAAACCAATGCAACACCAAGTTTTAGATTAAAAAAACGACAGATCACATTATAAACACAGCCTGCTAAAAGAGTACTGATCAGGGTACCAGGGCAATTTGGGAGCTTCTCACAGTCCAGACTATAGCTTCAGCACAGCATTGATTTTCAAACTAGAATAGCCACAGAAAGAGAGTTTTATTTAAATAATCCATATAAAAACAGAAGTACACATGCAGGTGTCAGCCCCTTCAAGGCAATGCAGATACTGCCATTGCTTTTACTGAAGTCTTTCATTTTCCTTCAGATCAATGAAATATCTTCTAAATGCTTTTTACTCCATCAAACCAAATATAAGTAAATGCAAGTCTTGTCAACTGCACATTTTGGTTCATCATTATGAATGTTAATAATGCACATCCATACTGGGTCCACTGCACTCAATAAAGCACAGCACATCACTGGGCTTCACAAAAGGACATTCATCCGTTCTTCTGATGAATGCCCAAAACCTGTAGGTGTTTGGAAGCACTGGTGACACCAGTCACCCAGAAGATGCACTCAGAGGGATCGTGAACAGCCTGTGGTTGGTGGCCCCTCTATTTCAAAGAGTTCATAGTGCAGGTACATGCACCCAATGGCACCTTCCTCAGAATTTCTTCATCTACTTCACATTAAAATGCACACTTTGGGAGAAAGATAACATGCTTATGTTTGATGGATAAAGTTTAGTAACACAACATAAATTAGCAGTGCAGACTGTCATGGAGCACACAGATTTTTACAACCTGAAATGATAGACTTTATTTAGACTTCCACAATCTTTAAAAAGCACCTGCTTATCAACACACACTTTGCAGCATACTTTAAGGGCTCTGATACAGCACAATAAAGATAATTTTGTTACAGGAACTAATAATTATGAATTCTCAGTACCAGATTAAATCTGCAGGGACACTTTGGAAATGAGATGCTTACTAAATGTGGTTAATTTTTTTTAGTTTTCCCTGAAGACTTGCTACAACTGAATGCATCTCTGTCACTTACCTGTTTCTGAGAGATTGAAAGATGAGCAGAAAATCCTGGTTTCCAGAGTGACTCTCATATGCATGTATTTCACATCCTCCACCTGAAAAATGTCTTTCCAGTGTGGACCTTTCTCATGTGAAATAATTAACTTGGGCAACATTCAGTTCTATGGACCAGAAAGGGGAGTGCTTCTGCACACCATGGAATAATTTAAAAATTGAGTCATAGCTATAAAGAACGCGATGTTTTGCTCCCTTTTCATTTGCCACCATCTAATAACTTATATCTAAAATTTAACAGGAACGTGGAAAACCCCATAAGTGTACTCTTGGTGTTAAACATTTACATCTGCACTAAATATCTTAAAATAAATATTTTAATGCACTGCACACATTCCTGTTGTCTTATTTTGAACATTGTTCTGAATTTTATGAGCAAAATTCAGTGCTATGCTTTTCGAAGGTCTGTCAATATTAGCTCTCAACTCATCTGCAATTTAGAAGGTTCTCTACTACAAGCTTTGGTCACTATTATGCAAAGTTAAAATAGCTTGTTTCTGGGATTCAGTGCTTTAACACAAGCAAAAGTGCACCAACAATAGCACACAGCCATCCCAGCAAGTCTGTACAAGTTTAGTACAAAGAATTACAAAGCAGTCAATGCACTCAAGAATTTTGAGTATTGTACACAAAGCAAAAACAAATTTTGGTTATCCCATTAAAAATACATTGTTGCTCATTCACCTGGTTGTATCTTTCAGTAAATAGCTCCCAAATTGTCCCCAAAATACAAGCTCAAGAGGACTAAAAAACTACTGCCAGTTGCTTCAAAGGAATTTTTTTCACTAAGACCCAGATTGTTCCGAATCACTAAACTGAAGTTAATTCACAAAACCCACAACAAAGTTGTACAATTTAATCCTACATGCAGTATTTCTCTCTCAGGGTAGAAACCAAAATGTTGCCTTTTTATTGCTACATCTTTAACCATGTGAGACAAAATTCTACATCACAAGAGTGAATAAGGGCTGCATAATACTATCCAAAATCCAGATGCCACGTGAATAAAACAAAATAGTCATTACTGAAACATCACAGCATTTAGTTATTTATAGACTCTATTCAGACTCCACCACTAGCAAGACAGCACATGCTACAACATTCTTTTTGAATAGCCTTTCAGAGCACTTGAAAGATCTATTTTACAAGCCTGTACAATCAGAGAAGAGTCATGTATATAAGGGTAGAAGTAAAACACAGCAGGAAAACACATACACTTGAAGGAATAAAGAACATCTAATCACTTTTCATGTAAAAAGAGTGTTGAAATGTTTTCCTATAATACTGACATTAACTCTGAGAGCCCTTCTCATAAAAGATCTATTACCCTCAGAGATGCAGCATTTTGGAAACATGTGCTGATATTTTCTAAGACACCACTTGAAGAAAAAAAGAAAACTGCCTATCCCCAGCTGGCACAGCCAATCTGTTGTATGTGTTTTTCTGTCAGTAAAGACTCCAAGACAAACTTCATCAAGAAGTATAACTTTCCCTTTTGACCCAACCAACTATTCTTTTCAATGTGGTCCTGCCTGCAGGGCAAACTGATAGAAAAATGTTTTTGCAAATAAGTAGATCTGTTCAAAAGGCAACTTATGAAATCCTGTTTCAATTGGCAAAGGGAAGAATCAGGCAAGATGGGCTTATGAACAGTGATGTCCAAAAGTTGCTTTTGCTGTTCTTGGTCTAAAACCTTCCACTCTCATTGCTTTATTCAAGGCAGAAGGAAAGACAGAGATTCACAGGCAAGCACAGACCTACTGAACTCCTCAGAGGATTCACACCCAGTACAGAGTTACTCTGCTGGAAACACATCTGCCTGCACAGCTGGAGCAGCCCACACCACATTGCACCATCAGTCCTCCTTTGCTCCTTGTGTGTTGTATGGCTCTTTTTTCCTTTCTCCTCCTGGTGCACAACAAACTTGCCTACACAAGCTAGTAGCCAGGGGCCACTATGCAAAAGGTAATTTGGACTCTAAAACTCACACCTGTGCTTCATCTTCAGAGCTGCTATGAAGATACTCTGCGGTTCCCAGGTAGTGAGCCACACTCCTGACCAGTCAATGCACAAGTCTCCTGCTCCAACAGGTCCGTGGGCAAGGGAGGCCCAGGGGGAAAGGGCCTGCAAAGATCTTTCTGATAGCAGTGGAGAGGTTATTTTTTAACATTTATCCTGGAAGGCACAATGCTTACCCAAAAGTAGAGAAGGAAGCAGTGGTACAGCAATTCTGGCCACGAGCATGGAGCTGTGATGGCATTGTTATAATAAAGTTACAGGGCAATGTGAATAATGCCTTTGTCTGCCAGGCAACTCTGCCAGTGCTGTGCCATTAAGACAACATGGTCACCTGCCAGACCTAAATGTGCTCTGCCTCATAAACGTGACAGGCTCATGTGAAAGCAGTATTTGATTCGACGGTTCTTTCCACCTGGATTTTTACATGCAAAAAAAGTCATTACTTCCCCTTAACTGTGTCACTTCTGTTGTCCACAATGAGATAAATACAGAAACATCTGAAAGCAGGAGCTGACATGGCAGCAACAGTTGTAGATCTCTGTTCAGAAATGAAATGAGGACAGATAATAACCACAGTGTTTGACTCCTCCCTGTTTTCCTGGGTTTGGAACAAAGCTCCATATTGTATGAGCAGACTCCTAAAAAATACAATATGTACAAAACAGCAGTAGTGCAATACTGATTGAAACTGATACAAGAACCCTGAGTTCATTTCATACGAATGATGCTATGCTCTTCAGGTACCTAATTAATGAGTCAGAGGTGAAGAAGATTTTAGAGTTCCCCCACTTCATTCTCTTCCATGTTGTATTTTTATATATATTGTTCTGCCACACTCACAGTCCTCCAACAGCCATTACAGGATGCATCTTAGCCAGTGAGTGAAAACACTGGTAAAGGAGAGAGGGAAAAAAATTTATTTGGCTTGGTTTTGATGGTTTTTCATCTTGTCAACACAATTTTTTAAAGTTTTGTTTAGTATCTGATCAAGCTTTGACCTTTCACTTCCTCGGCTAATACTCAGATTAGTAAAGGTGTCTCATATATAATATATGCCATCAGATTGAGTCTAGGGAGTTTACTATTTTCAGGACAGAACCACTAATGAGATACTATTTACCCCCAGATTTCTCTCAGTCTTGCTGGCCAGGCTGCCTTGTTTGCACTGTCCATTTTTATCCTCAAATTCAAATATTTGTTTGAGATTTGAATATCATATCTGCACTTCATACATATTACTCATGCGATTTCCTTATGCCCCCATAAATGTTGGTGAACCGGGTTATCATCTACAGGGACAATTTAATGTTTCAGTGTTGCACAGGTCAAGCAACATCTAGAACACAACAAACTAGAACAGTGCTAGTAACATTGCTGTCAAAATGTAAACTGAATGCGTCAACTCTGTGCATTTTCCCAATTCCTTTGCCCTCCTACAGATAAAAAATTCTAAATTGGAGATACCGCAAAGCAGTTAAAGGCCAAGTCTTTGTCTTTCCAGTCATTAGATGTATTTCTGAAATGACTACAAAATTAGGTATTCTATAAAAAACCAAATTCTTTTCTATGCTGTCATTTCCAAAGGAAATATGTGACAACATAAATTAAACATTAAATGCAAAGCTTTTCGGTGAGGCTACTGAGTCAGAAACAGAAATGCAGATAATTAATAGAATATCTGTCCTCACATATTCACTTCTGTCTCCAGTACAGGCCTTTAATCTCTAAAAGTGTATGAAAAGGACACACAAGTCAGCACAGAAAGAGCATGTATTAAGGACGCTAAATAAATTAAGGACACCTCACATGTCAGAAAACAAAAATTATACTTCTAAACTCTCCAAGCCACTTCTGCACAGTAACCTTTCTGCTCCTGTTACAGGGTTTACCAGGAATTCCTGGAAACCAAGGACAGAGGAACAGGGAGAATCCCAGCTCTACTCCAAACTGTTTCAATTTTTTCTAAGCAATTATTAAGACATGTTCAGTTTTAATTAACCTGTAAAACATTTTGTCTTTTAGATGGATGCACTTAAATGTCACAAATGGGGAAAATCATAATTATGAATTGAGTCTTGTTGAGGCAAATTTTTTTGCTTCTGCAGAAAAGTTCTTACAGTCTGTTCATTCCTAATGTCAAGATGTTTATAGTGAGGAGGAGACATACCTGTACTTTGAAGCTAAACGAGGCTTTTTAACAAGACTAATTCTGATTGTAAAAATAAACAGTGAGATGAAGGAATGACAACACCTAAGTGTTCTTACTCCTTATCTATCCCAAGATCTTCAAACACTTCAAAACCTGATACAGTCTGTTAGGCCTCAAAACATGCTCTGTGAGGACAATTTCCAAGCAATATACAGGGATGGCTCATGGGTAGCTGGATATTAGAAAATCGTTAGCTCTCTCCTGCACCAATCATTTTGCCAGGTAAAACAGTTTCAGAACAACAAAAAAAAACCAACCAAAAAACCAAACCAACCAAACCAACCCAAAGAAAAAACAAAAAATAAAACCTAAACAAGCAAACAAGCACAAACCAAAGCACCCCACCACCCAACAAAACTCGCTACCAAAGAAATACCTCAAGACAAAAGTTTTTTCAGAGCTTCAAGTCTTGATGCCTGATTACAATGGGTTCTGTCTCTTCACTGAAGGCTAGGCTGCATTTCAGGTTCTTGGGGTGAAACACCTCATTCTAATATTTTAGTTCCTTCCAGGACACTCATCTGGGTTTGGAGGAACCGCATCTACATTTTTATTCAGGGCTGCAGCCAAGAGGTTCTGCACTGCAAAAACAGTGTCTTCTCAAGCTGCCAAAATTTCGCATCCTAAAGGCCACATACATGGTCATTCCATCTTCCGGTCTTTCTCAACCATCTTATGGACTTCCATGTGACCATTTGCAGACTCTGGTGCCACTTGTTCTGCATAAGAAATTCTAGACAGCTTCATACCTTACTTAAATTTTTACCAAATTTCTCTAGTCTGAAAAGAAGAACTCTATCTCCTGCCTCTGGCCTCAGGCCACGCAACTCCAGCAGCCACATCTCACACAGGAAGACTTTTGAGACAGTATTACTCTGACTTATAGGTTAGAAATTAAAGTCACAAAGAATGGGATTAACTAAAGATGTCTCAACTGCTTTTCAGTAAAACTTTTCAGGGTAGAAAGAGGGTTTTTTAAAAAAAATCTGATATTTGTGATATTTAGTCTGAAATACTCTAAGTTTAGCAGTTTTTCATTAAATTGAAGGTTTGCATTAAAATACCATGAAAACCAGACAGTGGGTAGGGTTTTCTGGTTGAAAATTTCCACATGAGAATAGTAATAATAATAATTTAAAAATCAATTTAACCTCATGGACAAATTAACTAGTAAAAAAGGAAAAACAGGGTAGAGCTGCAGAACAGTCACTTTCAGACTTTACCTTAATCATATGTTCATCCTATTGTAACCCTTCAGACATCCCAATAAAAAATAATAGGTAAATTATCTGGTTAAAAGTGCAGCAATATTTGTTACCCTGAAAACAGAAAGGCATTTTACCCAAAACTGTAAAGGTGTGGGGATTTTCTGTGCTCTAAATTATACTAAGAACCTGTTTACTCAGATGTATGTGAAAACAGTATCTATTTTCCAGAGATACTTTGTCTCTTTTGCAAAGAAAAAGTAAACACAGCTTCAGAATGTTCCTCCTTAGGTCTATATTTCATGATAATGTGAAAATAAGGAAGTTAGTGCTACACATGGGTGGGAATTATCTGAACAATAATGGTGATAATGGGAATAAAATGGCATCTTAAATATCTTTTTTTGTGGAGGTACATATCTCTTTATGTTAGATCTCTAGGCCCTAGGTAGGTTTATAGTCCCATTGGAGAATTATTTGGCCAAAAAGCACATCATCAGACATCTTCTAACATTGAATTAAACAATATTCCCTTCACTTATGGCTCCTACATGAAATACAGGGAAATAAGATCGAGTTCTTCTGCCTAATGCAGGCAAGGACTTAAACATTATAAAAAGCAAACATCATTGGGTTATGGGATCCAAACATGCTACAGGAGTTCTTTAACTACAGGATGATTCTGTTTCTGACAGCACTGGAGAGAATTTGCCTCTTATTTTTTTGTTCTCCCTACACAAAATGCTTCAAAAGAGCGCAGCTTTCCTTTAGTCAATATTAAAAAGAGAAAAAAAAAATCTCTAAAAATTCTGTGGGTATGAAAGCTGATATCAAGAGCTGCAAGCTCTCAAGGCAGGAACTACTGCCCAACAGCAAACACAGCTGTGAAGTTTCATCTCGCAGGAATGCAGACAGCAGCTTTTTCAGTCACCAGCCAGCCAAACTGCCCAGAAAGCAGAGCCAGCCCTGTGAGATCTGTGAGATGCACTGAGATCTGCATGGCACAAGCCTTTCCCTGAGCTGCCCTTCAGTCATCACCTCCTGCCACCCAAGATACATTTCAGTACAAACCACTCCAAAATTTACAGCTCTAAAGGATTTGCCCTGATCAGGGAACAGTGGCTGAGCAAAGTGTTGGCTGGCAAGTGCCAGCCAAGGGGTGAGATTTCACTTGCCAGCTCAGGCAATTCCAGTCTGCAGCCTTAAAGAGGAAAGCTTCCCACCTCCAAAGCTTTCACCACTCCTGCCTGCACACTTCCTCTTGTTCCTTCATATCTTCTCTGCTGTTTCATGGATCCTTTTTGGGAATTAAATCATCTTGGTAACCTGGTAGAAAAGTAACCCAGCAAAAACATGGATAGTTTCCTATGGAGCTGCTGAGTTAAATGGCTTCACAAAGTGAGATCCAGAGCCACCAGGGAGTTGGACATAGGGGTCAGCCTGAAGGAAAAGGCAGGAGAAGAGATGGAGCAACACACCCCCTTCGCAATGGAAATGAAACACTGACTCATCTCAGTTTCCTCCTCAAACAGCAAAGTACACCCAACCTGTATATGTAACCTCTACACAACTCTGCAAAAAATTCAGGGTAATTCTTGAAATTCACATTAAGTTGGTTAAGGCAAACTTTTTCATATGCTGTGAGATCACTAAGTTTGGGAAATAAAGGTCGCTTTTTATGAGAGATAAAATTTAGCAGTTTCTAATTACCCAAAACTGATGGCCTTAAAGGATTACAGACCTTTGTAAGATTTGCATTTGCTTCAGCTAAATTAGGATTAAAGTCTGGAACTTTTACCATTCTACTATAATTACATTTTCTTAGATACTCACCTACAAACATAAAACTACTGCCAACATCTGATATGGAGAAACATATTTGCACAAAGAGCGTTTTTGATATGCTTTGCTAGCATATTCCTATTTCTGTTGTTATTCTTGATTCAGTCATTAATCCTGATGGGTTTGACCGAATGAAAGCATAAGACCACTTGCACTAGAACACTTATCCTGTCATTTTTGCATGCCACAGAATAATGAGTTAGAACATTGTGGATTTGATGCCAGGTTCACATATTACAGAAAAGGGAAAAACTAATTTAAACTTTGATTTTAGGTGTATTTGTATTATCAGTAAGTACAATACGGTCATGAAACATTTAAAAGCAATGAGCTAGGACAAGAATGAAATGGGAATACTGCAGTACAACATTTACAAATAATTTACGTTACATCTACAATGTTGAGTAAAGAGAAGAGTACAGATCTTGAAAAACAGCTACATTTTTTTCTTTTAGCTCACTGAGACTAACGTTCACAAGACTGTTATAAAAATATTAGCAGAATTAGAGTTTTGATGTGCTCTAAGGCCAAGAAGATTAATGTGTTTTTTTCCTAAAAGCTTCATCAAAATTAGGGAGGTTTTAGCAAACTTAAACTATTTATTCTTTTTACACTAGCAAAAATCACAGGTGTAGATCAAGTCATATTGACAAAAAGAACAGAAAAATTCTGTACTTCTAAAAGCAGGTCATTCTTATTTCTTTCTTCCTTAGGTTATGTCACTGAACAGCACTACTATGTCTACTGTCCAAAAATAAAATCTGGGCTTGTTTCTGGGCTTTGTTATCTGAGTGGCTTCCATTAGCACACCCGTCATTGACATATCCCAGGTTTAAATACGGACAAACTAGAGAAGTTATACATCAGAAGTCGCCATGGGCAAGCTAAAGTAGAAAGTCTGCTTCATATTTCAGATATCTCTAAAAAGAAAATCAAATCAAATGAAGAGTGACTGACAGCCCACCTAAACTTCTTCTAAATTGGAATTCTGCAAACATTGCTCACAAAAGGGAGTATTGGAGCACGCTGAATAGAAGCAATTTTTGTCTTTTAGCACCACAGTTGCTCATCACAGCTTTGCCAGAAGTTTTCCTGATTAGTGAGGAAATTCCTGAAATTCATCTTTATCGTACCCATTTATTTTCTCAGGGTTTGCCAAATGCACCCACAACAGAGCACACGTGGGAAGGTTGTGGAGCACCGTGGTTGCACCCAAGGCAGAAGTTCTGACAGAACTCTTTTTCCTGCTCTGATGGGGTATGCCCTCCTGCCACTTCCATTAAATTAAAGGACCATAAATATTCAATTATTTAAGCAATTAACCTTGCTGAAAAAAAAAAAAAGTTGTCTTCTCTTTGATTATGCATTGAACTGATTCAGCCTGCAAAAACAATCAGCAAGATCTCTGGATCAATAGACAGCAGGTCATCAGTCACAGGGGAGGGTGAGCAGGCTGGTCCTTTCCAGTGTCACCTTTCCATTAGATCTATTTAAGGTCACACAGCATAACTGGAGTGGTTTCATTCAAGTTCTTCTTGCCTGGGTATGAGCCAAGACCAGAGAGCCCTGGGAGCTGAGATTTGTGTGGGACTTTTGACTTATTTGACGCTGAAGGGGGAAAGTGTGCTGTGCTTGAGGAAAGAAAGCAGAAAAGGGATAGTCTGATGGTTGGGGTGACTAAATGACCCTCTCTAAACTCAGGTTCTGTCCTATTCATCTTGCTCATGTGTGATGGGAAAGAGGTCATGAGCACAGTCTCTCAAATAGTTACTAATTGTGTGCACCCCAGTTTCTGGCTGATAAGTGGAGCTGCCAAGTTATTCAATAGAACATCCACCTAAAAATCCTAGTCCAGTAAAACAGAACTGGATTTTCTCTGCTAGTTTGTCCAAGTGCACAGCCTGCTCTCAGTCCCTGGCTGTGCCTCATCCCACCAGCCAAGGCTTCCAGCTTGGACATCCCAGTCTCTCCCTCACAACCATCTCACGGGTACCCCTAGTGCCCTCAGCATCCCTCTGAGGTGGGGATGATCGCACCTCACCCAGCACTGACACAAAACTGTGCCCTGCTGGGTCTTTTGCACCAGGGTTGTCCAGAAACTGAAAGTCTGATTCACTGCCAGGCAACTGCAGACTTTTGACAGGATAATTTCTCAGAAAGCCTTTGCACAAAAAACAGTAACACAGTCATGAATTATTCCTTCAGCCTCTCCTAAGTGATATTGTATGCCATCCAAGACACAGATCCTTCAGATACTCTCAGTGTACTTGATGAAGAGTGCAAATACATCAGCTGAGCCCTCCTGAGCCTACTCTTGACCATTCTGCTGGAAAGAATATTTCTGAGCTCACAGTACACTCATTATCCATACTAGGAAAAAAGGTGAATTATTCAGATACTCTGTTTAATGCAGTAAGATCTTTAGTAGCCATTAACTGAAAAGTTTATTTGTTAGTTTATTTATGAATATAGTTTTACCTTAAGGGATTATCCATCCAAATATTCTATGTATACTATTGCAAGTGTTTATAAATACATACCAGAAAGCAATCCTAGCACAATTAATCAAGAGTACTAATATATTAATACTTCTAATATAACTGAAGTCAACAAGACAGAAAAATGAAAAGTCTATTCCCAGTTTTATTTGGAGCTGCATGAGTGACACCTTCAATAAAAAATTGTTGCCAGACTGTGATGATTTACAATTCAGCACTGTCTTCCTATAGAGTACCAATTATGCTTTAAAATTTGCTGGGTTTTTAAAATATTTAATACCACTATTTTCCCCTTCGAGCTTCTGTTTTAAATAATAATCCTGATCTGGTAAGTCATGCTGATTATGTTTATATGCCCATTATGAAAATAAAGGAAAAAGTGACTAAAATTAATGAATTGTGAAAGCCTAGAATCATATCTCCTCTCCCTTACATCTACCAGGAGATCATTTTAAGAATGTGAAAAGATGCTATTTTAGACCTGGCTAGTTCTGGATTCAGGAGAAGTGGATCCTGGTTTAAAGCCAGGGTTGGTTTGCCATCCTGAGCTCCTAGGATGTTTGTTACACATGTATATGTGCATATATTTGGGGCAAATAGATTGTAAATGCTGTAATATGAATTACTCCAGCAAATTATTGGTGCAATACTTAAAATGAATTATGAAAATAGCTATATTTAGTCTGAAGCTCTAGATGCTACATGGTTTCCTCACCATAGTAACAAATTCTTTTAAAAGAAGAAAGGAGAGGAAGGAGCTTAAATTCTTGCACTGCAGAGTCTCAGAAAGTCGGGGAGGGAGGGAAAATGCCCACCTCACAAGCTTATAAACTTCAGATAGCAGCAAAAGAAAGAAAAAGGAAAAGAAACCAAAAAAAAAACAAAACAGAAAACCAACCAAAACAAAACAAAAAAAAAAAAAAACAATAAAACAAAACCCAAAACAAAACAAAAACCCAAACTTATAATTCTATTTATTCTGTTTTGCCAATACATCATTATAAAATTATGGAACTATATCCTAGAAAGAGTGACTATTCAATTAAAAAAAATCCTCATTTTTTCCAGCCAAAATTAAGTAGATGAATTATGGAAACACATTCCACAGTATCCCAACAACAGCAGTTAAGGAAGGTTGCTTTTTCAGTATTTTAACCTTCACAGACAGAAATTTACTTATTCTACAAACGGAAGCAGGAAAGAAAATAAAACAAATCTTCATTATGTCACGGCCACTTGGTGATAGAGAGTTTGCAGACTATTTGGTGCTACAACAGAAGGATTCTGTTCAGCAGAGTAAAGATAGAATAATGAACAATAGATCCTTAGCAACTGCCAAAATAAAAGTTGATGCTGGAAGGGTGCTGAAGTCAGTGGCCTTTCAGTGCTGTGATCAGGGAGCACAATTAATGTTCTCCTAGATTTCATTGGCAGATTTCATGTTTAGGCAGAAAAGACACAGGAAGGGTAATTTTGCAAGCTACCCCAAAGTTGATATTTATACCGTATATTTAATTGTCAGCACCCAGCATTTTGTCTACAGTGACTCTGTCTGGACACAAAGATCCAGGCTGCCTGCAGCACAGTGCACAATGTCCTTGCAGTACAAAGGCAACACCAGGAAACCCCTTCTGCCTTCCCACAAGCATCTGGCAGTGCTGCCAGACAAGGGCATTCCTGCCCCTCCTCCTTAGAAGGACGTGCAGGATAAAAGAAGGTGCTCAGGCTGCTGCTAAGATGGAGCTCGCAGCTGTGTCCTGCTGTGCACCAGTGCCTGCCTTGAGCCTGTAGGTGAGCGTGGGCCTATTGACACATCAGATGGTCAGTTCAACTGCAGACACCTCCTGTGTAGGCATCTAAAACGCAGAGATAAAACCTGTGCGGGACAATTTTAAACTTGCTTTTGAAATGCAGTATTGATCTAGCAGACAGCTTTCATTTAGTGGTATCAATTTAAAAGAAAATTAAAGTCATTGGTCTTATTCAGTAATATATTTCAAAATGTCAATCAGTAACACCAGAGTGGCAGCATAAAGTTTGAAACAAACCAACAAACAAAGTAAAAAACACAAACCACAAACAAACAAACCTAGGAGTGCACGCATCATTAACTACTGCTTTGGAAGAATGTGGTAGAGCAGGCCAGCCACGTTTAACACTAGATCCATGCTCTCAACACAAAGCAGCATGACTCCATATGGCCTTAAAAGGGATTAGAGCATTGTATGCTATTATTATAGGATATATCATGAGTACATAAGAATTGGATCACGACCGCTTTGCACACCCACTCCTGATGATTCTTTGTTTTTCTGCAGATTATTTGCAATTACCATTCCAAATTCTTTCCAATATATATCCTTCATGCCCTTGTCTGTACAGTCCACATTTCTAATATCTACTGTAGTGGTAAGTAGCATTGACAAGAGTGGTGAACTCAATATATCCGGTACTTCAGCTGTACAGATTACAATTATCTCAACATCTCTTTATTAACAATGCAGGATTAAATATGGCTTGCAGGGAAAGAGCTTTTCCTTGGTGCAGTGTTATCTTCAGTAGGCAAAAGAAAATCATTGTGAAGTACCAGAGGCTGAACAGTTGGTTAAAACTATGCAATAATGCAATATGATTTTTTTGGTATGGTTTTTGTGGTTGAAAGGGAAATAGGACTAGTAAACAGCCTTAGAAGAGGAGAAAAACTCAGTGATGTGTTCTTTATCAAATAAACATTTCTAAGATATTAAGGACAGGTTCCTTATTTTTAAGTACAAGTCCTTTGAAAATAGGCCTACAAGTGCTTTCGTTTTCCTTTTAATTTCTCTGCTTGGTAAGCAAATCCAAGCCTGAAAGTACCAGCCATCAAGACAACCTATGCAGATGTTTAGAATTCTATAGAACTGGTCTAATTAAAAATAAATACATAAGTAAAATAAATGCACCTCACAACAGTGCACTTTTTTTAAGACTGAGGTTTCGGTACTCTGCCCCTCTCTCTTTGTTACGTACATCTGTGGAGGGGTAAGACTCTTCCTAGACTTCCACAGATGGTGATTTTCCCTTTCTTCAGAATAAGGCATGAAGTCTGTCCCACTAATCCTATGCCCCTTATTCAGAGAGTACAAAGGGTTTTTTAAAAAACAAAACAACCCTCTTAGCCGAAGTATGGCCATTTGCAAGCTCATTACACAAGAGTATCTCTGCAGGAGTCTCACCATTCCAGTTTCTGCTACAAGCAGCACACCTCTGGTTTGAGAACTTGAGCATGGTCTCATGCCCTATTAGTCACAAAACTGTCACAAGGAGTTGGAACTGGTGTACAGAACTTCCTGAGCAGCTGGGGCTCCTCCCTTGCACAAATCTAACTTGATAGTTAATGATAGTAGCAAAACACATGAAAAATTCTTGTTTAGGATTTTCTACTATAGCTGTGCGTGCTACAGGGTCTCTGGAGGATAAAGCAATCACTGCTTACATATCCGTTTAGCACACTAAATGTTGTAAAGAGGCTGTCTTTTACAAATAAACTAACTCAACTGTGTATGTACTATACAACACGTATGTTCATAGTCTATTGTTGCCAGAAAAAGTAAACTACAGAAAGCCATGTTGGCATAAAAACTAATTTCAGCAGTGCCTTGAACCATTTGAACGGCAAAGACTACAGTATCTTTAAAGAATAATCATCTTCAGCAACTGTTCATTGTTTCCATAATAATAATTAAAAATACAGTTTCTTCACAATCTAATCACGTCTTTTAGAGAAAAATTTCCAAAATTTTACTCCGATTATCCTTCTTAGATAAATTATTCTACCTTAGATTTTGAGTTTTGCCATTCTGCTCTACAGATGTTTTACTATTCTTATTTCTGAGCAAGCTGAACTCTTTGGGAATTAAATTTGATTTTCAAACACTACAAAATTAACATTTGAGAAATCTTTACTCTTGTTCACTAAGCCACTAAATCAGTTCTAGTTCTCAATTTTACTGAGAACAGCTGGCTTAAAAAACAGTTCCTAAATTTAGACTACAAGTAGATTGCTTGAGAAATAATTAGGTATTGTTACATAATTAAATAAAAAAAAAAAAACAGGCTGTCAAAGACTCATCCCACTCTTAGACTCTTAGTAGGGGCGTGAATAATTATATACTCATTTCACAGTAACTTAGTTCAATCAGTCACTGAAATATACAGCATTCTGGAACAAGATATCTGTTTCAAAGAAGAAGAATGGCAAAATATCACAACACCTCAGCATTTCAGATAACGCTTCAACCATTGGAAGACTGGATTCAGTGTTCAGTATATCTTTATCTTATAAGCTGAGTTTCCATTTCCCTCTAAGTTAAGCAGCTTGGGCCAGTATAGAATTGTCATGGGTTTTCTTTTGTATGTCACAGAGTTAAACATGGACATGTGCTTTGTGTAGAACTGCAAGTCTGAGTTCTCTGACACACATAGCAGATCTGACACAAAGCAGAAGTACAAATGCATTACACAAACCAGAATTACAAGTTCATTAGAAGGACATCACAAAACCTCCCTGTGCACATTGTGTTGGTGTATTGGGATTTCTACATGGCTATAGCCCTGTAATGTATCTAGAAATTCCAGCCAAATTACAAAATTCCTGACTCTACTTGAGCAAAAATGCCTAGAAGAGAATGAACAGAGTACAAGGATAGCTATGGCATATTCCTACACTGACTAGAATGTGAGCACATATTTTTATAATGAGGATCCAAGGTTGTCTTTCTTATAAAGAGTCCACAATTATTTGGTTATGGTATTTTAAAATATTTAGCTCTGTTATTGCTTATGGCAGTGTGTTCCAAATATTAACAGTATGCCACGTGGATCAGCCTTGACACTTACAAGCAATTTTATCTTGGGAGTTAAATCACAACATTTAGTAAACCTGTGGCAAAATTTTCCCAGTTTTGAGTCAGTGTAGATTTAAGAAGATGAGTTAATATTCTAGAATATTATAACAAGAATAAAAGAAGAAAAAGACTCAATTTACCCTGGGAGCTGGAAATAAGAAGATCATCTAGAGACTGTCACTTCTGTGAACATATCTACTAGGAAAATCTCACCTTTCACAGGCTGCAGAATCTGTGTCAAAGTGAAATATAATATGAAAATCATGTAAGAGAAATCAAAGAAAATTTTAGCACAAGGTCATAGCAATGTATCAAACATCAATATGTTTTGACACCATAGGTAGAATTTCTCTAAAATCCACGGTTGTCTTTTGAAATAAACCCATCAAATAGTGCTTAAAAAAAAAAAAAAAAAATGCAAGGTCTCAATTCAAACCAGAATAAATCCAGAAAATACAGCAAGAAGCAAATTACCTCCTGTGCAAATACAGACATTCTGCATTGATTTTCATTTACACATTTCCACATCCCTTGTCCTTATTGTTCCCCATATATTGTTCCTATAAAATTAATATTCATATTAAAAAGCAGCTAGATTATTCAGATGCACATTTCTGGGCCTACATCCAAACTACATAAGACTCATTTCATATTGGGACCATCAGATGGTGGGGAAATAAAGATATTTCCCAGAAAAAAGAGTGAATTTAAGTATGCGCAGAGAAATACTGCTCTGTTACTGAAGGGCAGGCACAACCTCAACCTGCCCCCATGGTAGCAATTATACAGCCCTGGATGACACCTCTGGAAAGGGGAGATGTATGAATTCAGATCTGTTATTTCCTGGGTCACAAACTTAGCAAAATTCTCACTTAAATTCTGACTTAAACAAAGGAAAATAATTGGATACTTGCAGTTTTGTGAAGGAAGGAAAAGGCAGAAGAAGACCGAAAAATTGCGATGTTATTGTGTAGGTAAACCTAATTTTAACACAGAGACCATTAAGTTTAATGAAAACATTTCTTTTCATTTAAGTTAAGCAAATCAGGTCAATATAGAATTGTCATGGGGGTTTTTTTCAGAAAAAAAAAGACGTCACAGAGTTAAATGTGGATACACGTTCTGGTTAGCATTGCAAGTCTGAGCTCTGAGGGACAAAAAGCCTCTGGAAGAGATAGTTCTAGGAACTGTCCTTTGAAGAGGAGTGGAGCAGCCTGCTCCCAAAATGTCATCCCCAGATGAGACTGCCTTCTCCCTCTCCTGCCCGTGCTGAAGGAATTCAGAGTTACACTCATGTGGAAAAAAAAGGTGGTGAGAACAGGCAAAACAACAGGTTCAATGGGTTCACTACTTATCCAAAGACTGAAAGAAGAAAAAGATCAAAAGTGAGTGAAAAGGACATTTTTATCTGTTTCAATCAATTTAAGTTAAATCAGGTTCTTTTTTCTGCGGGTAATGTGCCTTATCAGCTTGGGCAGATGGGCTATTTAGTTTACCCCCAAAAACATGGGATTGTGATGATAAATTAAAATTTGTACACAGCACTCTCAGATCCCAAACCCACCAAGTATTCTAGTATTTAATTTAAAACAAATTAAGAAAAAATAAAGCAAAGCAACATGGTGGCAGGTGATTTCAATGTTCCCAGCTGTAAAGCTTCTACAGCAGCTGTCAAAAAGAGTAAAGGAAAAACATGCAGCTAAATTTCATCAGCTGAGATGGGGGTAAGTGCTGTCACTGAGAGAACATGGTGTGAGAACTAGAATACTAATAAGCACAACAAGAAGCAGAGGTCAAATGCAGAATGGATTTTTTCCCCAAGTTGGGGAAGTTATTTTTTGCCAGTTTTTAAAACATTTTATATAATGTGAGAAGCTTGAGAACCTTTAAAAAATCAGAAGTTTGAAGAGTGAGAAAATATCCTTTTCTTAAAAGAGAGGCCTGCAGAGAGGTGAAGGATAGGCCTTTAATCGAAATCTGGGGAGTTGCTCAGCAATGATCTCAGGAGAGCCTAAGGCTGCTCCCTTTCAGTGAACAGGCATGTTGGTTCAGATGTCTTACCTGTTTCTGAAATGTTAGCTGCCCTTGTGTAACCTCTAATTATAAGTTTCAGTGAGAGTCTTTATAAACTACATTGCAACTGACCTTACTTAAGCAAAGTAAGACTTGAAATGGTTCAGGACCTCTGATACACTTCCCTTTTTCTTTTGTGTATATCAGCCTTTTATCTTTCTCAACTGTCTCTTCCTGCCCCTACCTCAATTTCAATAAGATCAATTCTTACAAAACCATTTCTTCTGTGGGGTACTAAAACCAGGAAAAAAATAAGCTGGACGATCTGAGAAGGTAAGTAATAAAAGAAATTAGAACTGTACAAGTGATTGGAGCAGGGTAAGCCTGGACTCCTCCTCCTCCTGCATGACAATACAAAGCAATACACTTCCTTAAAACTGTACATCCAATTCCTGACCATTTCCCTGAAGCTGGATATTACTTTGCTCATGTAGCCCTACTTCACCATGCAACAATGTCACCTACTTACTCAACCACACGACTCAAGAGCACCAGGATTTGATGCAAGATCTCTGCAACCTAGTTCAAAAGGACAAAGGTTGGTAGGGTTTCTCCACCTGACAGCCTCCCACACACAGCCAACAGAAGCTCTCAAAATGAAGAAGCTCTGTGTTGAGCTAGAAAAACACAGTAAAACACTTACACAACATTTTATTTATCATTCAAGAAAACACGGCTGTGGTTTTCACCCCAAAAAAGCAAATTTTCATCAACACAATGTCAACATAGCACCTCATCATTCCAGCTGTTGAATGTAAAATGCTGTTGAAATGTACAGAAAAACCATGTCAGAGTCTGCAAAACCCTGATCATCAGCTCTTTGAGCTATTGAGACTGAAAGATACTTTATTGCAACAAAGGGTGTTTCAAAACAACCTTCTGTAACTGCATATTCAAGTATAATTTGAGGCTTCAAGTAACACTTGCATTTGGCTTGACACTTGCTTCTTACACGTTCCTCAGATGGAAGACTGCCAAAAAATACTTATTATTCCATTTATAAACAAATGGTTCTGCTTGGGGAGCAATGAGTCTGACCCTGGGAAACTTCATGCACTCCCAGGTATTTGTACTGTACTCGGGAGTCTTTACATGCTCACTTCTTTCTGTGCTTTCCCTGTTAATAGCATTTAAGCTAAAACAAAGCATGGCACACCCACTCTGCTTCAAGGTACTGCCTCACAGGTGGTGACACAATGACAGTAATTAGAAGGGTTTTGGTACTGTTTTGAAGGCCAGCCAAATACGTATGTGCCCCTTCTAGTAACTCCAGAGAAAGCAAAACAAGTTCAAAGCATTCAATTTACTCTCCAGAAAAGTAAATACTGTAGACTATTAACTGAGCAGGCTATTAACTGAGAATTATTGGGGAAGAGATTTAACTCACAAATATACATGTATACATATTTGTGTGTTTACATGTGTGTATCCACCTATATAGACATGAACACTAACACACATAACTTGTCCTTTCAAACAACAAAAAGAAGGATGAGACAAAAAGTTTGTGACCAAAGACAGTGGTTGGCAAACACACAAAAAGGATAATGAGGAGCATTCATTTCCACAGTCTCCTGTCCTGCAGGCGCCTGCGGAATGTAGTGAATTAATCTAGAGGTTTTGCTAAATTCAGAATGAAGGCCTACAGAAAGGGTGTTGGCTAAAGAAAAATAAATGAGCTGTAGGAAAAAAAATCAAAACAACCGAAACACACACTTTGGACAAGAGAGAAAAAGAGAGTGATAATGAGAAACAAAGAGGGTTCGATATCTAAGAGGAGGCAAAATTACGTTTAAACACAGTGTACTTGAAAACAGGAAGCTATCTTTAAAGCAGAAAGAAAACACAGTTTTCCAAACATAGCTACCAATGCCAAAGGTGCTTCACACCAGCCCAGTGTGTGAAGCACCTCATGGCTTCCAAACAGAGCACATAAACAAAGCACCTCTAGAGTAAAATTAGGGTGAAGAATAGACACTTAAAAACATAACCCAATGACGCTCTGTATACAACTGATGAAACAATGGGAGTACTCGTTCTTTCTAACACGTGAAAACCCAAATACATCCATCCAAAAAAGAAAAAAGTCAATTCAGATTTGAGAATTCAGTGTGGAATCCAAACTTTTCAAATGTTCTGTGCAAAAGGCAACAAACAAAACAAAGAAAGGCCATTCCCAGACAAAAAAAAAAAAAACAAAAAACACAAAACAAAACAAAACAAACAAACAAACAAAAAAAAAAAACCAAAAAAAAAAAAAACCAAAACACAAAAAGCCAGTAGCTCAGCAGCTAATATACACACTCAGTGTGTGGCAGACAATTTTAAATTCTCAGTCTGAAGGTCAGGTCTTGACATGCTAGCAGGTCATGCTTTCACCATTTGGCTGCGGGCAATACACTTTCTTTTTCTCTTTCTGACCCTAATTCCAAACAATATTTTGCCAGATTTTATCCCTTTCAATAGAAAAAAAAAAAGTTTTGACAACTTACCAGTAAAAAAAAACAGTAAAATTTTAACCAGAGATTTTCTAACAAGCTCTTTCTCTTATGATGAAACAACTACCATGACAAAGATGAGGGAGATGTTAACAAACTAAGCAAACTGCTATAGTAGTCCAACTTCTATTACTCTGGTTAATTGCACACCTTTTCTTTGAAAATCTCACCTTTGGGGCACACTGCTTTTACGTTTCTCTAACTTCCTTACTATTTTTCTTGCTTGTCTAATCGTTTTTATGTCTCAAATTTGTCGAAATTTCTGCTTTCTATTATAATTTCTCCTTTCCTCCTTTACTCTTCTTACCATCCTTCCCAAATTTTATTTGCACACTGCATGCTCTTGTTTACTGTATTTTCTTCCTTCATCCAACTTTACATTTCTCTCCTATTTATTTCTTTCATTAATTTTAATTTGGTGTGTTGGAGCAAATCATCTATCGTACATTACCTCTTAAAGAGCTAGAGAAGTATTATTGAGGAATAAGTAGCTTTCTATTTCTTATACTTTTCAGGAAAAAAAATTGCAGATGCAGGAGTAAATGGAAATATAGATAGTGTAGCATCTAGCTAATGTGCACAGTTAAACCCTGTCTTTGATCACAGTGCTAAATATGTGTGTTCTTTCTTGCTTCGTATTTCTTCTTAAGTGATTGCCATTTACTTTCTTATTGAGAAATGTCAATTTAGGTTGTTTTATTTTTAAATAAATCCATCAACTAAAAAATATTAAAGACATTTCACTTACCTTTTATGGCAGCTTTCATTCACTTTTAAATATTAAAAGTGACAATCAAACCATGTTATTACATGGATACAATTCAGGATAATTTTAATTCCCAAATTTGGGCAGCCAAATCTGCAATAAGACCTTGGTGCTTTGTCCAAAGGTATGTTTAGGTATTACACATACAGCTAAAATAGAAGCCCCAAGCACAATGTGTCTCAGAGTTGGGTACAGTCAATACAGGCCACACGTGCACCCCTGCTGTAGAAGTGTGAGCTGGCTGTACTGACCCTCAACAGGAGCACACTGAGAACACCAGCACAGAGATACAGAAAGAACCACAATAAATGAGCCTACCAATTCTTTTTGTTTCCCCGTAGATTTAGGATCCCTGCACCACTTTTCTGCAGAAAGGTCTCTTCACATTTTTCTGGTATTCGAAAATCTCAGCTTGCCTGTTCCCAGAGTCTTGGGCATGAATTGTCTAATTTTTTTCAATTTGGTGCCTGACCAAAGAGGAATGGCCAACCCTCTTCTAAGGGGTTTCTAAGTGGTACTCACAGTAAGGAACTATGAGTGGGATTTTTGTTGAATCTGACTAATATTTGGCCTTCCATAAGGATTGCTTTGGAAAGCAAAATGAGGTATTTTTTATCCTGAGGTCTCTGAGGGAAAAGATCAGCTGAGTTATTACTTACCATCATATAACAAGCCTGTCTAAAGGCCAGCACAAGATGCATTAGGTCTCTAAATACTTTATATCCCACTGCTCTGCCACAAATGAAACTAAGTCCAGCAGATTTCTCATTTTAATTCCTGGAAGCTCTGCAGTGTCAGAGTTTCATAGGAGATGCCCTTCAACCCTGCACAAAAATAATGGTCTTTATTGTATTACCTATAACTTGTTGCCTTATCCTTGCTCCTTGGTTTTTGTTTCAGTATTAAGAGACACTATTTCTCATAGCAGAACAAGTGAAAAGCCCAGAATAAAGGCTGTTAAAACATATACTAGCAGGTTTCTTATTTCTAGCACATAGGATTTACTATTAGTCAGCTATAACAGATTGAGTACACTAAGGAAAACACAGTCACTAGTCATCATGTTTCCTCTGGGAAAGCCCTGAGACCTTTTTTCAAGGAGGTTGATTGTATTCCTGGCATTACCTTCTGTATAAAGCAGTTCCTTTCTATAAATTTTTGATAGATTAATACCTGCTGCTAATTTATAGTGTATTACCCCATTTACTCCTTTTGTATCTTTAACGTCTTACACACATGAATTTTCATATTGAACTATTCTTTTGCCTTCATCATGGATAGATTTAGGGCAGAAAATGTTTTCAGGGGCTACATGTCAGAAAACGCAATAAATTATTACAAAGTCAGTAATTTATTCTCCCACTGAACAAAAGAAATCTGCAGAATAACATCTCAAACCATAGATTTTAAATGTTGTGTTCCAAAGAATTTTCATCCCAACAAATCACAGATCACAGCTAGTACTTAGAATACCTTTGGTTCAAATGAGAGAACCAAGAACAAACTTCTTATTTAAACAGATAAAAAAAAATTCCTATATGATGCGGTCCTGGCACTTCAAAACAAGAATATTTCAGAATTCGGACTGCACAATCTACCAGCTTCATGTCTAACTGGCAGTTTTGCTCCAATAGTCTGTTTGGAATTAATAATTATGCTGCAAATACAGGATTTTCTTTGGGTTGTTGTTCTGTTACATGGTCTTGCTCTGCAGGAGAAATGCAGGATCAGCAAAGCTTATCCATTGATTTCTTTGATGACAGATTGCTATAAATGATAGATTTTTAATGGTATGCCAGGAAGTGTATGAAACTGAATGGCTGTGAGGTAGCAACTGTCAAAAAAATGCTCCAAATTCTGCAAATAGAAAATATATATTATAGTTCACTTCTGTCACTGACAGCCAACTCCGATGATGTACATTTTACATTAGGAAATTCTCCATTTTCCTATATGAATGAAGTCAGATAAGCATTCAGAGGACTATTTTGGGTTTTTTTTTAATTTGTAAGTTACATATTTTAAGGAAGTTAGCGGAAACTTTTTTTTTTTTGTAAAACTATAGCAATTTGTAAAAAATACGCAGATTTATAAGGGAATTTGGTTTGTATTATGAAGAGAGTAAAACATAGACCACTATATCAAGGAAAAAGTGGAAATTATTTTTTGTCAACAGATTAATTTGTGTATTTAATACACTGAAATGTCACAAAGTTCTTTGGTTTGTTATAAATAAAACAGCAGAGTAGCTACAGACACGCCACGGCATGCTTTTTATCATTTTGAGTCAAAAAATAAAATGACAGATGCAATACATGCTGGTCAACAATAAAGATTTCCCTCAGACATGAAAAACTGCACCAGCTGTCTCTTTATTCCAATTTTACACATAGTTTCCATGCTATCACAGAACTGCCAGGCAACAGTCCAACACATGCCATGCTGGAACTGATTTACCTATCAGGTTATGTGGCTCATGCCATTTGCACAAAGAGGCAACAGACGCATTTCTCCACAATGCACTGAAAAACACTCCAGTTTCTGAAGCACCAGAAATCAGGTTGTCATGCCTCTAAAAGTCTTTGCCCCAGACACAAAGGAGTGGGGGTGGTAGAGGGGTATTGATGTCTGACGCTGTTCCCACTACCCCCCTTACCTGCCTCTCCTCACTGTCAGTGCACCGTCTCTGGAATGCGAGCACTGCTCCCCAGGCAAGCTAATACTGAAGCAGAGTGTGGAGGTGACTGTCTCTTTTAGATGAACTCCAGGATTTCTCTATAGCAAGGATTTCAATATACTGCCAATTAACAGCTAATTTACAGCCTTGATACAAGCACATAGAATTCCTGTAAACTATATTCTGTCCTAATACAGTTTATCTCAACTTAGAAAAGAGATACCATTTTTCTGGGTCCATTGCAGATAACAGCAATTTTATCTATTCATATGAAGGGCGTAAGTAGTATCATTCATGTGCTGGCAGCTTAAATACAGACACTTCAAGAAGAATCTAACATGATCTGTCAGTGCATCTTTGAGCCATTCTTTTACAACTTTTAGGAACTAATCATCTTGATACAAGAACTGATCCGCAGCCCACTTGATGTCTGAAGTGAATGTCTTCTCCACTGAATGTGCCATAACAAGGACATAGGATGTTGCAACCATTGTTTGATGCAGTACAGGAGATTTAGTCACATTAGAGCTGTTAAAATGAATGCAGCTAAGTGGCTTGTACTGCTTTAGAAAGCTCTATCAGAAGCAAATTAGCCATTGACCTCTTAGGGCATATGCAATCTCTTCAAAGCTCTGTCTTCTCTCAGGTAGTTCAGCTGTTCTCCTGTGAAGAGGTCTGCTTCTCACTACAGCTGCTAAGTGTTGAATTTAAAGAGTAAATACAGTTTTCAGAGGTTTTAATTAAAAATATTTCAGAAGTGTGAGGGCGCATTTGAAACCTCACAAGAAAGATTTTAATCTCCTCACCTACAGTAATCACTTCACAGCATGGGTGCTAATGAAGGCAGCAAGGATGGGAGATACACTGATGACCCAACTGAAATCAAAGAAAAATACAGAATATTTTCTCTTAAACAAGGCTTGCCCAGCAATGACAACAAGCAAGTAACCAAAGGTTACTCTGGTTATCTTGACATGTGTCAAAGATATTCAGAGTCAATAACATACTTAATAGCAACCTTGTAAACTTTCCTTGCTGTGTTGAGATTGATTTCAGGTTGTGCTGCTACAAAGGGCTTTGCCAAAGAAAAATCTGGAGGCCCCAAACATATCACTGGATTTGTCTGAGTACACAAGTCTCATTAGCAAAAGAAATCATGGGATGCTCTCACAGAACTGTATCTTTTCTGTTTAGTTTACCTGGATTCTTGATCAAAATTATCTAAGATGTTGCAACTTCTAATATTTGTCTTATCAGTTCATTCCAAGACCATGCAACAAAACTGTCTTAAAATAAAATGTGTAAGCAGATGCTTTCAGTCCCACTGCATACCAATACATTTTCTGCAGTGCAACACAAAGAAACTTGTGAGAAAAACACAAACATGCACTCACGTTTACATCTTGGCAGCCTGTGGCTCTTTTGGGACTTTTGGATTGAAATTCCTCCTCCATAAATCCACAACCATTGTTATATTTCCTGACAAAGGAGAAGTTGCCATATTCTAACTCAAGGGGGCTATGTTTTAGAACATTCTTTCAGATCACCACCAGGACATCTGTCCTAAAAAGCAGACAACAACTCTTGAATCAAAAGGTATCAACTCAGAATAATCCTGTTTGATAGCATGTGCGTACATGTCTCTTAATCTAGACATGTATCAATTTTGATTGGCATCTGCACATTAGGAAAAGTAGGGACCACCAATCCATTGTGCCCTACTGTAGACCTCAGGAGATGCACAGATACAGAAGCTCATATACTCAAATAAGGCATGGCAAAGCACTTCAAAGCCAAGGCATAATTGCTTTTTGATTAACGTTCTAGGCAGTGCTATTTAAATATCACATATATTTAAAAGAAGTGTTTGTTGTTGTAACAGAAAATCTTATGAGTATCATCTCTTCACCACTTGTACAGTACAAGTACCTTGCTGAAATAAAGTACTCAACATGTCAGAGGAACAGAGAAAATGTTTTGCTTAACCTTAAGCATAATCAATCCAAAAAACATGAACTCCTAGTTTTAACAGAGAGTTCAAACATATTACAGAACCATATAAGGGTTTGGATTGGAAGGGACCTTAAAGTCACCTAGATCCAAGTCCCCTGCAATGGGCAGAGACCCCTTCCATTAGACCAGGTTGCCCAGAGCCCCATCCAACCTGGCCTTGAACATTTCCAGGAAGGGGGCATCTCTGGAGCATTCCCATCTCCTTTGAAGTAAACCTTAACAGTAGGGGTTCTCTGGTAAACTCTATGGTAATCATAGACAAGAGCAAAACCAAGAATAAGAAATAATAAAATTCCAAACATAAAATCTTCAGTGCTTTTCCTCTATAAGGGAGCAGTTCATCTTGTGACTACACTTCTATTTATAGAGGAGCCCCTTAGTAACCAAACTACTAAACAAATTGTCTCCAATGGCGGGTATCTTTAACACCGTTAATTTAGTGAGGAAAAAAGCACCAACAAAACAGCAAAAAACAAATAACCAACAACATCTAACAGTATATAATTACCTTCCTGGTTGAATATGTTCAGCTCTGCATTTATTGATTCTCACATATAACAAGCTAAAGAATCACCAGTCTTTCCATATATGAAACATAAACCAGTCTGCACATACTGAGAAAGATCAATACAAAGACTGGTAAAAATGGCATCTCTGAAAGATCACCCAGAGAGCACAGATGATCTCTTCTGGTTCTATTTCATTATATATTCTTTAGGAGAAAACTTACAAATAAATTTAATACTGGTTAGAGACATCCATTTCTTAATGAGAGTCTTCATGCTCATCAGTGACAGTAATGCTATATGGTTATATATTATTATAGACTATTAAATAATTAATCATTATTACATATGAAATATTCAATATATGGCTGACAAGTTAGGTCAGTACTAACACTATTTCATTACATACTAGATTTCAATAACAAGTTTTATTGAAAGCAAGTTGAAATTACATTAGTATTTCATGTGACTCCATTTTTATCTCTGCAAGTCTTTCTATACCACCAGATGATGCTAGGAAGAGTACTGGAGGCAACTAGCTGGCATCTTTACGTATTTACTGAGATGAGGTTCTCCTAAAGCCAGCTGCTTTGTACTGCTTTGGTTCTTAATCATAAAGTAAAACTCAGAATTGCAACAAAAAACTGTTTAGTTCACAAAGTTCATTTATCATCATAATTAGCCTGCAATGAAAAGTTAAGCTGATACAGCATTTTTTGTTGGAATTGCCAAATTCATTCATTGGAAGTAAAAGTCTTCTCAGGAGACCAACATTTCTCAGAAGAAAATATGCTGTTAACAGTTTTCAGAGAGTCTCTCTCCCTTAACCTAGTTCCTCATGAAGACACTTAAAAGCTGCCAATCTCATCCTGGGTGGTGAAACAGGAAAAGTGTAGTCACAAAGTACTTTGTAGAATCAGGAACCACTTCCTGCCCAGCTCCTTTGATGCATTTTGAATAGGGAAAATAAAAATTTTTAAAAAATTAAAACAACCATTATCACATAGATCCATTTGCAACGTGAAGACAGAGCTAAGCAGGAGTACAGATATATCGACAATTATTACTTAAATGAGGATGGCACTGCAGAAGCAGATCTCCTAGTAATGTCCATTTCCTGAATTCTCTTTTGTGTTGCCATGAATTGGATTTCTTTCTGAGAAAATAAGCTGGAAGATGCTTTCCAGGAGGGCATCCAGTATGCTCCATCCTCTACTAGACATTCAGTCTAAGGGACCAGACTACAGCTACCCAAAATGAAACCGTAAATAATACGCACTGCACAATCAGTTCCTCACATCCAACTACTTTGCTGTACAGGTCTACACATGTTGCACCAAGTTAACTGCTAACATTAATATAGACTAGACATAACTAAATGGTAGGACTTTTCTCCCAAAAACTGCAACTTTACAGCCCCTGAATACCTCTAGAAGCATTTTAAACAAGGAATCTACTCTGGGGGGCTTAATCTAAAGAGCAGCATTTAGTGGTATCCAAGGTCAAAAATCCCTATACACTTATGTAGCAGCACTAATGTGTTGATCCAATCCTCATGATCAAAGCCAGTTTATCTTCTGTTAAATTTGAATTCAAAGATGTGATACACAAACCAAAACCTAGAAAAGTATGCCTAAAATTTCTTTTAGGGAACAAACTACCCACATGCATACAGTGCTTTAAGTTACTTTTCTTTCCTTATTCAATTAAATCGTAGCAAACAGAATTAAGTAAGAAGTGGTAGTACAGATAATGTGTTTCTTCGCTACTCTTGACACATTATCCTGATGGAAAAAGTCCTACCAGTATGGGGTGCATCTGTTAATGAAAAAAACACTGCAGCTGCTCCTTTTTAAAATAGTAAGGTTTTCTTAGATCATATTTGTGATTCAACAAATAGTATTCTAATCTTACAATTTATTCTACTCTTACAATTTTTCACATCCTATCTCTTTCACATGTGCATATTTGTATAGTTTTATAAATATGTGTATTTACATATATGTTCATTTGAGATAATCTCATATATTGGAGCTAGAAATTTGTGTACCTTTCAGAAGAGCACAACTTTGTAATCAAACCAGCAACTCCTGGGACAAAGCAGATCTCCAAGCTTATCACTTCAGGGTGTGAAATTTGTGCACTAATATAGGCAGAGGGCTTCCAGGCTTGGGACAGTCTACTCCTGTCCATTCATGCATCCTAAAGCAACAATGTACAAAGGCATTGAAATCAACAAGTTTCAGCAAAATGTTGCTCTGGCTCCCACAGGCTCAGGAGAATATCAGTGCACTGAAGAGTTGAAATGCAAGATGACACTCAGAAAACTCTACAAACCTTGTGCAATCACTAAAGATGTATCTTTTTATAATTAGAATAATAGAACAGCTTGGGTTGGAAGGGACCCTTAAAGGTCATTCAGTCCTACCCCTCTACTTTGAGCAGAGACATACCTCTTCAGTAAATCAGGTACTTTAGGGTCCCATCTGGTTTGACCTTGAACATTTCCAGGGATGGGACATCTACCACCTCTCTGGGCAATCTGTTTCTGTTACAATATTACATGTAACAAAAGCCATATTAGGTAGAACTGAATAAAATATGTTCTGAGATTCACAGCCCCATTCTGAAAAAAAAAAAAAAGGTGGTTTTTTTGGTTTGATTTTAGAAATCAGATCTGAATTTTAAATAAATCATATCCTCTTAGAGCAAAGAGTTGGTAAATTGAATCTCCCACTTACCCACAGAGCACAGAAAATGAATAATGTACATTTCCATCACTACTTTGCCAACATATTTTCTTTTGGGATGGCAAAACATCTCTCAGGAACTAATGGATCATGTAACCTTCAGGCTGGTAACTTCATATTTCAAAAGATCAAAGCAAATAAAAAATAATAAGCTATCACACACTCTGTTTTCCTCATTTTGCCCTCTCAGTTATGCACTGAGGCCCAGCTGCCTGGGCATTTACTGAATCCCAGAGCCAAATTCAAACAAACCTGATCTCAAAATAATTTTAAGCAGTATTTTCATCTGTAGTCCAAGGCAGTTGACACCATGTTATGTTGTTGTAAGGATGTCTGGATATGTGGGACACAAGGAAGGGCTTGTGAGTGCTGTGATACCTTCTTGAGGAAAACTCTGTCATAAACTCAGCATTGGAGCTTCGTTTTGCTTCATTGAGCATGTTTGAAACTTGGAAATCTGGGCCAACAAAACTAGTTGTGAATGAAATAACATCCTTGTAGAAAATTCCTGGTGCTCTAGCACTTTTTCTACATTTTAGCTGGAACACCGTTCTTAGGAATTCTTTTCTTGAGGGTTCTTAAAGAAATACTGTACACTATATCAAATAATTTGCTGTCAGTGTGATGTCTGTGCAGACAACACACACCAAGGCTATGCATGAACTAGGCATTTCTTGCCTCTTGGTCTTAAGTGTAAAAAAGGACTGTGTGATAAAGACCTGGGGACTAGGGATTTTACTCATAAGTTTCTTCACTTTATCTAGATAAAACTCTTAATAGCCCTGAAGAAATGCAATTTCTGGGCTTGAGTCTCTGGTATTGGTTAGAAGCAGTTAGAGTGTCTATAAGACATAGAATTACATCAGCTGCTAAAGCATTTCAAAGATCCTTTTAAAGGTACATGTATTAAAGGTCTGTGTAGACAGAGATATTTTGGCCCAGACATTGTACTCCAAGTGAAGCTGTACTGTTTCAAGCAGTATTAACAATAATGGCTTCATATCCTGAAACTGAGGCAGTGATGACACATTTACTACCTGATTATTTTTATAAGGTCAAGTAGTTTCACTAAGTAACCATCAAGTTAAGAAGTGTCTTTCATGATGTACAAAATGAGCTGCTGGTATTTCTTCCCTACATTGGGCCATAATCTTCTTCTTTTCCAACTGAGAAAGGCATCCAAATTTATTTGGACCTATCCTTCAGCAGCAGCATGATAAAAAGTTATTTTTTAAAATAACTTTCATATTTCTATGAAGAATAAAGACTAATTTAAAGTTCAGCATAGGAATAATGGCCATGGTATTCAAGGCTCAAAGGGAAAGCAATTTTACTTTATTAGTTTGATGAGTAATGCATACCAAAATTAATGGTGCCATCTAAAGTTCAGCTCACTCAATCTGTACCAATTTGCTTGGCAAACACTTGTTCTGTGGACAAATAGCATCAGGTCTTGACCTTTATAAATTAGGGCAGTGGCATAATGGTTCTCTAGATTATTGCCTGCTGAATGATGTATTGGCATAATACACAGGTGCAGGTAATGAAATTACAGTTAAATACACACAATTTCATGAGCACTAAGGTGTAAACAGAAGAGGGACCTGATTCACCGGTGCCTGTCATTGTAAAGAGAGTAAACAAAGCAACATTTTGGAAGCCCTTTAAAGTTCCTGAAGATCTTGAGTGAGTTTGGAGACACGGAAGGCTGGCTCTTCTGGAGGACATCAGGTGCTCTAGATTTGCATCTCCCAAACGTAAGCTGTGGCCTTAGAAAACAAAATCTCCATCTAATGTGATTTTTTAAATTGGTGTTTCACCACTTTTGGATTTATTTTGAAAAGTAAATAAATAAAAATACCCTGTCATCTGCTACATTTGGTTTTATTTCTGAAATTATTTAAATAAACTTTCTGGTACATCTTCACAAGAAAACAAACCTTACTGGTGTCACAGATATTTCAAAATGCTCTTTAAGAGTTTCTTGCTTTCAAAGGAATAAAAAAAAAAAAAAGTAGCTCTTTGGTGCTTATAACTCCTTATAACTCCTAAAAATAAATACTTGTATTACTTCTGAGCAAGAAAATGAGCTGTTAAGGTTAAAATATTACTTTTGATTAACTTATAAATGGTTCTAGTGAACCTCACTTTTGCTGGCAAAAAATAAAGTGGTGTAAACTACATATTCCACAGACATATTTATCCTTCTTCACTCAACATTGAAGTTTCAATAAGTCATCAGTATTTCAGGATATGCTATGGTCAGAAATAGTCAGCAAGTTGCCTTTAGGAAATAAATATTATTTTACCATCCCCCTGCAATGTTTAAGACTTTTGCTGGGGGGTCTACCCATTAGAATCAGCACGACAACATATAGGCCAGAATGGTCTTGTTGGGTCGAATGATGATTGGCAAAATTTTGCCTGTTCAAAACCAAGAACAGTTTGCAGAACTAAACAGAATTTTTTTGGAAGATAGACATTTTTGGATAAGTCTTTTCTTTCATTTTCCTGTTTCTGTCAAGATAGAATACCAGCAACTTCAGCTGGACCCCAGCTCCTATGAGATTTGTATTTAATTTTCTCAACAAAACTTTGGTTAGTTCACCTAAGCTGAAGATTACCACAACAAACATTGGGTTGCTTAGCTGAACAACAATATGTCATATATTTTGAGATGGTCTTCAAAGCAGAAAAGGATAAAGATGGGTAATCTCCTCCTGTCAATAGACAAGTTTTTTATTGTGCTTGGCTTTCTTCCAAATATAGCATCCCAAAGAACTTCCCAAACAACAATTAATAATTATATATTCGGGGTTTTTTTCTACACTGTTTTCATTAAAATTATGAAGTCGAGGGTTAACCAATGTGCATGGATACCATATTAATGATGAAATGAATGCAGCGAAAAAAATCCAGCCTGGTCTGAAAGTGAACCTTATACATAACACTGGGGGTTTTTTGGAGCAGAAGGTGAGAAAGATCCAAAGGGTTTTCTCTGTAGAGATGTTTTTGGAGACATTAATGAGAATAAATCTATTAGAGTTACGATTGATTTTCAAGAAAGACATTGTGATATACAGGAAAATTCACAGAAAAATAAAATAGTCCCTTTATTCATCAAATATAGAAAGGGAGGCATGTTAAAAAATAGAAGAAAGGAAGTAAAATATGTCCATTAGGATCAACATTATGCTGTTTATTGATGCTTTTGCTGCTGTAAATACATCCCCCCCATAAGGGAAGATGAAATGCAGAAGTATGAGGTCATCCTTTGCAGTGTAACAGCTTAGACCACTGAAAGGTACAATTCCTCTAACCTCTTCCCACCTTTCTCATCTCCTCCACTAATTTTCTATCAGCTCACCAGACAATCTTTGAGAACCAGGTTAAACTCCAGGGGAAAAAATCAGAATAAACAGATAAAAAGAAAAGAAATAAACAAAACCACAAACACCAAGCAACAGAACATTTTGTTACTCTTTAACTGAGTTAAAGCAGACCAAAAAAGGATCTGAAAATCTTCAGGGAAGCAAACTAGTGATACCAACAGAGCTGGGAATCAGGGAGAAGAACAGAAGGAACACCATGTAATGGGAAATAGATGGAAACAAAAATAAGTTAAAACATCTAAGTACATATTCTCCGTTACATTTTTCATGGAAGAAGTGAAGGTACATTAGTTTTATGGTACTTCTTCTAATGATGCATAATCAGGATGAAAGCATTCATAATGAGTAGAATCAGTATAATGATTTCTCCGAGGTTCGCTCCTCCCTTGCGGCTCAGCTAGCTTGTTGAAATAGCCATTACCTGTGTCTGGACACAGTTTCACATGAGACTTGCTTATTTATAATTTGTAAAAGGCATGCAGATAAACATGGTGATTTCTAATATTTTGGCCAGAAATCTGAGGTAACAGAAGTATTCAAAACACTTCCACATTAATCCAAATATCAGGAAATAGTAAGAGGAGACAATTAAAATATGATTGTATAACTTAGGTCGAAATGCAGCATTTCATAGGGAACCTCTAGATAATGCACTCCTGGACATAAGATTTTCTCTTCTACTACACAATAGAAATCAGACTGTGAAAGACGACACATCCTTTCAAATAGCTGAGCTATTCAGCAGCATCAGCATTTCCTGAAGAACTAAGGTGAAAACAAAATATCATATATATTTTTAAGTAATTAATTACTTCTTCTTAAGGTTCAATTTTCATTTTCCTTCACTAGACCTAGTACTGTCACATGTGCAACATCCATGATGGTGTCCCTGAGTACAAGGCTGAAGCATTTATTTGCAGGATGACTCAACTCCAGCTCTAGAGGGAGATAATTTTTGTCTTCTTTATCATCATCTCCTTGCTACAAACTTTATTGTCTAGGCTGAAAAATGGGCTTTCAACACTAACAAGACTTCTACTCCCTTCAAAGGTTTCTGGGCTGGATCTTTGTGGAATTTAGATCTATGGACCAACTCAGATATGAGTAGCACACCATGAGGAATTACCAAACCTCAAAATACCCTTCTCCACTGAGTGGTAGCATGACTACACCGTACATTTCTGAAAAGAACACACAAAGCCTCTCAATTCCTTTACTCACAATGGTAAAACAACATTAATGGCCACATGCTGTAGATTGAGGTACTCTTAACCTTCTCAGCTAGTAAACTTAAATAATTTTACTGCTATTCACCTAGAAGTGATTTGATCAAGAATATTAATGAAAAAATCAAATTTTAGTTGGCAAAAGGAAAAATACCGAAAAACTTAAAAAGTGAAACTTGCTTGTTCTTGTCCACTGACTTCTACCAAATTCATTATCATAGAGTCTTCATCTATCAACTTCACACCTTGAGACAAACACACTTCCAAACAGCAGTAGCAGGGTTTTGGTTCCTTTTTTTTTAATAGTTTTAATTAAGTTTTTCATTTCAGTCATTCATCACAGAGTTGAAAAATGATAACAACAAAATTATCCCAACTAGCCCCATAGAAGTAAATTTCTTGTTAATCTCATAAAAGAAACACTAAAAGTAATTTTCTTCTATTTGAGTGATCTTTTCACTTGTAGTTTTACTGCTACTGCAAATTAACTTTCTCTGAACACAGAAAAACAAAATCACTGTATAATTGTTTCAGCCAAAGAAAATAAACAAATTATAAATATATCCCTGACACAAACAGGCCCAGGACCCTGCATCTGAAGAAATATTCAAATATTTGCTACTGATGCAGCAGCCTCTGATTCCTTATGGGATTATCTTTAGAGCATTTAGCGAAAAGGCCCAGAGCTAATTTCTGATCTCAGTTTCAGGAAATTACCCAAGTTACTCCCTTTATGAGCATAGATACAGCTGCTCTTCCCCTCCTACAGGAGGAAGTTTTCCATGTCATTAAGACATTTTCTGCAGGCACTCAGCTCATACCTTGAGCAAGATAAACATCTCCAAGACATATATATTTCAAAGATCACGACATCCTTAGGATCTCCTTTTTATCTGCTATAATCATTTGGTATACTGTTTGGGGCTAACTATTGGTGTAATCTGGATGGGAAGTTTGAAAAATGAAGGGCAAGGAAAAACCTTCAAATGAACGGTTTGATTTTTGAATACAGCACTCCAAACATTATTTAATTGTCAAAGATAAATTCAAAATTACATTCAATATTAAACAGAATTTCCTGTGAACAGTTTGGATGTGTTTGTGTTTAAATGAAAATACCTCAAGAATAAAAACTGAAACTAATTACAGAAAAATGGGAATGTCAGACATTGAAACTTTCAGCTGCAGTTTTTCATTAGGGTACCAGCTCCTGAGATTAGATTATATGCAAGTTTTTTTTTGTTTCTAAGAGATACACACTTGGTTACTTGATTGCAAAGAAAAGACGTCGAATTTGAACTAATAAAGGTTCAGAAATTAGAAAGCATGTAAGAAATCTGAAACTAAAAACAACAACCAGAAAATTAAAATACAGCAAAAAGACAGCTTCACCCTTGACAACTACCTCAAGGATTTTTTAATACGTAGCATTACTTATAATGAAGATGGCCATATGCCTTTCCTATCACATAAAAAACAAGTAACGTTATGGCTATGTCTGCATAGAACACTACATAAAATACAGAAAGTGTAATAGCACCAATAGCACATAGAATAGCCTGGAAGAGACATTTCTGAATTAATAGAAAGTCTCACTAGCTATTATTGCTGAAAAGCCTATAAAATTACTTTCTAGGAATGATAAAATAGTTGGGTACAAAATGCACAGTGAAGAAACAACATGGGGGTCAGTGATAACAATCAGTTTCTGCAGTCTCTCCCACTCATGCAACACATGACAATGAGCTGCATCTGCACAGAACCCTAACAAAACTCTCAGATATTTGCATGCTCCTATCCTAGCTGCAGAAATATAAATATACGCTGAGGAGAAAAAAAAAAACCTGCCTAAAGCAAGATTAAACTGAAATGATCTCACAGTGAAAGATAGCAGTGGACCACTCTGTAATTTACCATCTCCTGACATGACAATTTCTTTCATGTTCTATTGCATGCCTTTAGAAACATTTGCATTATCAGATTTTGCCAAATTTTATCATTTGATATTTAGAATCCAGACAGTTGTGCCAAAAAAGAATGGTCTGTAATAATGGTCATGCTGTACTGATCAGCACAAGCAATGTCACTGACCTGGCCAATAGCTCCAAAAGAGTGATTGGTCCAAATTCTCCCAGAGAAATGTAATAAATGGCAGTGTTAATCCCTTTGAGATATTTTGTGGCATTTTAACTCTATTTATTCTCAAGCATTTTATTTTCAGAGTACTTACACTTTCTTATTTATTAATCAACCTATTGAACCAAAGTATTTGGGATTAAGTAAATTATTCCAAACAGTTATTCAGATAGAACATATTTTATTTCCACCATGTCCAGGCTATACCTCATCTCATCTGATTATACTGGCATTTCAATATAGAAAACCTGGTTCTTAGCCTCAGTTTCTTGTTATGGTTATACTCAAGTGAGCGATGCTACAGCACACCATTCCCTGTGACCAGACTACACTGCTACCCCCACCCCTTCCCAAACACATCCAATCACAGTCAGAACAGACATCCTGGACCACCAGCAAATAGCAGATTTGTGGGGATTATACAACCCAACTGCTTGTCGAAAAGGCAGTCATTTATTAGAGCATTATATTAGAGCATTTCTTTTACTGAATATGGATGCTCCACCTACAGCTTGTAAATGCTTGCACTAAGGCCTCCTTACATTAGAATTTTGCTTGAACCCTGTAAAGACCACTTTCAAAATGCAGATTACAGAGCTTTCTTCAAGATACAGATCACATCTGATAGCATCCTGTCTTCTATGCCCAACATTTGAGTAAAACGGGACACCACAGGGAAAGAGTTCAAGTAGATTGATTGTAACAGATAAGAAATAACTACAAGACTCAGCTGAACTGCTAAGACTCTGAAAACATCATTCAAAATGGTAAAAATAGGCCTTACTCTTCTCTTACACAGCTGGAGTTACTACACTGGAGTTACCCTGATTTACAAAGAAGTTTTACCACACTAAAACGATGTCAGTTAGATCGGAATCTGGCCAAATGCCTACAAATGGAGTAGCTTCAGATGCTGGCTTAAACTGAAATGGCAGATGTACCATCACATGGCAATCAGGAAATTTGTTCTGCTTTCTTTCCCAAATTGCTACTGACCCCAGCCATATCCTTATGTCAATAAGGAAGTGTGAAAACAGGAATCTGTGGAAAGAGTAGACTATTAAACAGCTTAAAAATGTGGTTTTTAAATTGTAGTTTTTTCAGCAAGACTTATATCTAGTAGACTTGCTGCAATACTATTTTTACGTCGCTATAAGCAGTTACTAAAAATTTTGAGCTTTTTCCCCTGGCAGCTTCCTCTGCCTTTTATTTTAATCATACAAAAATGAAATAAAAATCTTTTCAGACACAAAAGAAGGCTGAATGCACTGTAAATAACTGACCCATTTCAGGCTTTCTCTTTCCATTGTGCCTAATTCCATCTTCCAGAATAAAAGGAGAAAAGATTGACTAATCAGAGAAGCTTTTACAGTAACAATGGACTTTTCTGACAGTTGCCATGTATTGATGCTTTTGTAACAGCAGGGGCTTGGGCCAGCAGCAAAAGTACCTTGCCGCTTTCCCAGATGATCTAACTCATTGACCCCACTGGGGGAAGAACTACAGCAAAGCGCAGTACAACCTGTCAAAAAGTGGCCCTTTCTTAGTAAGAGCAAATGCACAAGTCAGTGAAAGGAAGGGTTTGTAAATCTTGAGACCACAGAACCACTTTACCAGTGATTTTGTTGTACAACTCTAAGAATTTCAGTATATACATTCATTTACATTCAGTATATACACCTAATACTAGAAACCTGCAGCTTGCCTTAGGTTTCTCTGTGTGGTGGCTAATCTTGCCTTTTCAAGGCTTATTTTTTGGGCAACAAAACACATCCACAATAGTCATTTTGACAAAATAGTTTTATCTGCCCCAGGTTCTTTCATCAGCAGAAACTATGGTAGTCAGCAATTTTGTCCTTAAATATCCCTGCCTAATATTCCCATTTCCAGACATCTTTGTTTTCTATAGCAAAGAAAGGTCGTGAATTGTCCAAGGTCATTACTGGCCTGCAAATAACCTACGCAAACTGGAAATTTTAAAGTGTTGTTTGTACCACAAAGACAAGACACCTTGAAGTAGAGGCATGACCAGGTCTTAGCCAAAATAGATAAATCAGATAAATGAGGTTAGCTGCACCTTTGCATGCTTCATGAAGAAGCAGTCCCAGTGGCTCCATCTTGAGCTTCTACTATGGCTTGAAGGGCAGATACAGATGACAACAAACTCTTGTGAGCAGTGGTAAGCAAGCTAAACATGGACCAGAGCCACACACTGAGCATTCACACACACACACACACACAAAACTCACCGCCAAGAGAGACTACAATGAAAAAATCTAGGAGGGCCATGCAGCACTGGGACAGGTTACCCAGGGTACTCAGAGGAACTCCAGCCTTGGCAGTTTCCAAAATTGGAACAAGTGGTGGCAATAATCCTACTTTAAGGAAAAGGCTGGGCCTCAAGCCAACCCTTGTAGCCACTCTTGCCATGATTTTGGGAAAACAGTGGGCTAGGTAGCCTGTCTTAGAGATGTCTAAAAAGCTTTATTAACCTTTTGTCAGAGCTAGGCAAAGCAAGGAGGGGCAGGACACCCCTATGCTGGAGGCAGCCCCTCTGCCAGGCCAGGGAAAAGGAGACTCCAGGGAAATGTCTTGTAACACTAGGTCACAAGAGCATAATAAGAGAGGGGTGTCATTACTGGGGCAGAGTAAAAGTGACAGGCAGAAGGAATTAGATTAGTAAAATGATGAGAATAATGATTTTTCCAGGTCTACTTGAAAAAAGAGTGAAACAGACAAACCTGTTACAGGAGTGAAGCACACTGACCAGTGTAAAAACTGCGGTACAAAATGGGCTCTAGGATGGAAGCTTTGGTTAATACCATCTGAGGAATGTGCTGGCTACATCAGCTACTTGTGACAACTTCCTTTCCAGAGTTATGGCTTAAATAGACAAAGAATTTCCCCAAACAAATAGGTAAAAAATTCTTTATTTGGCTTAATACCACCACTGTAGTAGATATGAGTCACATTCAGAGACACATTTTACACTTTTAATATTGTAAGTTATAAGCTATATTTATGAAAGAAAAAAATAGAACATCCTTTACTCGTTTAACCTGTTCTTTCATAAGACCTGTTTCAGATAATAAAATTAATGATAGACACCTAAAAGAATAATTTTCTTTGGATAGACAAGGTTTCTTGGAATAAACCCTTTGTCCTTGTCTGGCTGCATATCATGCAGATATCATGCTTATGCTGAAATATCAGTAGCTAATTTCCTTCATTGTTAAGCCCAGATCCTCTTCTTTCAATCAATTACACTATATCACCCAGGCTGATTGATCTAACACAAGCGTGACAGGACCTTTGAGACACAGTCTAACATCGAGTGATCTTCTGATGACACGAAGTGGTCACATCAGTCAGTGTAGCTGTGATTTAAAAGAGTGAATGCTCCATTAGGCTCTCCCTATTTCCTAATCATTTCTTCCAGACACACTGGCAACTGCCCTGCAGTGGACAGGGAGAGAAAAAACACCCTCTGGGACAATTGTGCTGGAAAATGTGAGAGCTCTCCCTCAGCTTCAGTGATTGCAAACAAGAGATAGAGAGACGTCACTCCATCAAAATTAGACTGCTGTAAGGAACAGTGGAGTTGGATCCAAGCCAGGATGCTTTACAGTCAATAGCACAAGCTGATTTTTTTGTCTCATACAACTGTTACTAGTCTGTGACATATTATTTTTATTTAAGCAATTACTTAAGTATTTCATAAATTGTTTAAGAAATTAAGAATAATCGGAGGCCCATCCTAAGAGAACGGGATGTACTGTGTTAAACTTCCTGCACGCAGGGAACAGGAAAGAAGAAAAAAAGGTAATGTCCAGCAAATTGTTTATGTCCTAGTCTTTGGCAGCTATGCCAATAAAAGCACTGAATGATGATCCTGAAAGGACCAAAACAAGAGAAATTACATGTTCAGCAGTTCTTGTTATTTGAAATCCAGGAGTCTGTTTTATTTGCTTTTCAGCTTTACTTTGGTGTGGCCTTTCAAAAGGAAATAATCCTCTGAACAAAATATCTGGCTGAGAGACAAAAGGGCTGCCAAGTCTGATCCACAGGTGATGAGTACTTGGCCAGCAACCAAACTTAGGCTAAATTAAATACAATCAAAACAGACAAAATTGTCCATCTGCTTGTACAGTTAATATAGACAGTGTAAAAAGGTGATAATAATGACTAAAGAGAAAACCTTACACTACATGCTGAAGACCAAATGTCCAGCAAAAACTTCTGCTGTACAAAACAAGCCAAAGCAAAAAGCCTGTACAAAGGAACTCTAGCAAAACGCTAATATGAAGTGCATCATTTTTTCATGTTTAGCAGCAATAAAGAATAGACAAATTTTTCAGCTCCACTGTGAATGGCAGAATTTGATCTTCAAATCTAACATCTTTTCCATTTTAACTGTAGTAGCTAAAGGGATATTTAGGAAAATTTTAAAAGTATGAAACAACCTGAAACTAGCATGTATACTGAAATAATGTGTGTGAGCATCTTTTGAGTTCTACACATGCAGTGTGCTTAAATTTTAGTTCATAAAAAGAAGTCATGTGTTGAGAAGGAGGGATATAAATAATAAAACACCATAACCACTTAAATTTTATATAACTGAGATTCACTGTCAAGAATCTAGCACAGTTAAAACAATTTTTTTACCCTAGTTTTCAGCCACATGTATACCAATGCATTCTTCAAATGACCCAATAGTACGGTAGCTGTGTTCTTTAAGAGCAAGTGGGACACCCAAATTGAATTCCTTGCTTTGACTCAAATCCGCAGATTTGACTCAAATCCCCTCTGTCTGCATTTTAGTCTACAGCTAAATCTCTTGGAGTTTTCCATTGTTCATAATTAATGCATGTGTCCCATGCTGCATGTTCATACTCCCTGGTTTCCTTGCACCCATAACACACTGGTTTAGGAAATCAAAGCAAAAGACCATTCATTTCCTTGCCAGTGTTAACGTGTGTTTGCTGGGTGAGATGCCTGAACAGATCCACAGTTAAGTGCTAGTGCTGGAACAAGGGAAGCAGCTGAGCACACAGCATACCAGGAATGAGCAGGGAAGCAGGACAGCCTCTTTGAACAATAGCCTGTGGTTCTACCTCCTTAGTGCTATCCTAAAACTGTATCTTTAGTTTCACAACTATTTCAAATGAGAGTTATGGGTTGATGCCAAAAACAGGTTGATGCCTTGCTCATTCCTTCCCTCCTGCCAGCATTCAGGCAGCCATGCAATGAGCTACATTTGAAAACTCATGCTGGGTTTGGTTATGATTTTCTCCTATTAAAAACATGTTTATAAAGAGAGAAAGAATGGAAATATGTTTTGGATATTCAGGAGTTTTCACAAAGTGATACTACTTTCTCTTTCAAAGAAGAGATGTACATTTTTAGCAAATGCTCAGTGCCTCATTAGTGAATATCCCTAGCTTAAAGCACATTTTAAACACTTTTAGAAAAGCAATTTTTTGTGATTTAAAATATTTTAATAGCTTCTTTTCCTTCTGTTCTTAAAGAGAGGTACTAATTTGGGACTAATTCAACACTACTGGATGAAAATATATTACCACCTCCAAGATGACCACTAATACAGACTGGAGAATTTATCTTCCCAAGTGCCCACAGATATCTTACATCACTCCCAATACCAATGAAAGTCCAAAACACCCAACTTTGTGCATTAGCAGGGCTCCTGCAACCTGAATCCAGGGACAGAAAAAATGTCACCAAAAAACCAGTCACTGCCAAGACATTGGCTTTTGTCTCATGAAACAGTTAAACAGAGATGAATTAACCCCTCTAAGAAAGGACACCTTGGCTGGCATGTTTAGTCTGGTCTCCCATAGTCACTGAGCAAACTGCACGAGCTCTCTGCTTACTGAACTGAATACTGCCCTGGTCTGAATCACGCTCCAAAGTGCAGAGAGAGCCAGATTCACCCTAACACTTCCAGACCAGCAGCACCATGGGTTTAGGCAATCCAGGCCTAAGTTCATCGAAACCAGCTCTAACTTAAACATATTTTAGTTCCTGTTCTTCATCAATTCTTCCTCTAACACTCAAAAAGGAAGTAGGCAGAAGAAGAAAGTAAAGGGGAAGAACTAGACTTGTTCCTGAAGGAACCAGCCTAAACATAGTAGTGTTACATTAGACAAGGACGAGATTTTACACACATTTAGATAATTATCCTGAAACAGAGTAGTAAAGACTGCCCACTGTGAATAGAAATTAATTTATATTGCACAGATGTTACTAATTTAACTAAAAAACACATGAGAAAATAAGAGCTAGTATTTTTCTCTGTTTACATCCACAAGCTGTAGTTACTTGTCAGAGATTAGGCAAGATTAGTTAAAGGAAAGTAGCAGGAAAACATAATGAGAAAAGAGACTTTTAGGAAGTTAATGTTACTGGAAAATCCATCATCTGAGTGCAAAGTTTAAATATGCTTCCTCCCATGCCCAGCCTTAGTAGAGACAGATTAATTTCTTGGATCGGTTTTAAAGATTTGTACTGAACCTCTGGTAAATATTTCCAATGCACCTTTCTACTTTATCAAGTGCTCTACCAAAACAAAAGGCATAACTTGTGACTCCACTAATCAACAGTGTGTGCTTTAAATGTACCTTTCCTGAAAAGGGGGTTGGGCCTGAGAACTTCACTAGTCACAAAGACCAAGCACAGAAAGCAACAAGTATATGGCATGATTTGCTTTCTGAAAAACAGACAATTTAGAATATTACCCATCCCTCAGGCTGGCTATTAATCTTCATCTTCAAGAAGAGTGAGATTCTTGTTAATTTTTGAGAAAAGTGAGGTTCTTATCTGTGGATATGCTCCAAGGCGGAGGAGGGTAAGGTTGGCTGGGTTTTTTCTAAATGTGCCTATCTTCATGCACACAACTATCTCACCAGAGGATTGAATGCATTCCCTTAACCTCCAAAGGTCTGGGCTTATACAAAGCTCCTGAACTCTGTCGTTCCAACTCAAAGCTGTTTATAACAGAGAAATTGCAGAGCAAACACACCAATCATACCCTTATCAGTCCCAGCCTCACAGCTCTGCATCACTCATTTTTATTGCTGAACAGTTTGGGCTTTTTTTTTTTCTTCTTTTTAAGCCATGCTAATTAACAGAATCCAATGAAATACATTGTACAATTTCTCCAGCAGAAACCCAAGGGCTACTATTTCAACTGGAAGGCAATCTTATAAGCAGAGTTATTATTGGCAGAGAGAGATTAGCTTGCCTCCAGTAGCACTGGAGTACTGATAGCCAGAGGTACACGCACAATGAACACACCAGCATGGTAGGAGAAACCAGCCAGGATTGCAAATAAAGCTGTGCTGCTTATGAGGAGCTGGAGGAATCCGAGCATGAGGAAACGCCAAATTAAGAAGTGTCTCAGCACTGCTCAATTTAGCTGTCTCAAAGGGCCAAGAACCTTTAAGTACCCCCATCAACAGCATTATGCTTACTTCAGGTCTTACCCAGAACTTTCTTCCCTCATATCTCAGGTCACAACCTTTTATATTTTGCCCAATAGCTACAAGAGCAGGTGCTGCTTGCATTTTACATAAAAATGCTGTTAAAAAACAAGTGTACTCCACTTGCAGTATCTTCTTGTGGCAAATGTAGGCCTAGGTGAGCTACGAACTGATCTTCTCAATTGCCCACAAAATTAACGCTACATATTAAGACAATAAAAATAATTCAAATCTGGAATTAATCCAATATTTGAAACTTTCTTGATCTTTCTTCTCTACAGAGAGGAAGATGATTAACTGGAAAAAATGTTAACAGTAAAAATCGAATACAATAAAACTTTAATCACACATGAACTATGTCTTATATCCTCTCCATCAGAGACCTTGCAAGAACACAGCCAGTGAAGGACAAAAACAATGTGCCAAGAAGGAAAAGCAGCAGGTGTTTGCCTAAGGACTGTCCAATTTAGCACTACTTGATGAGATTATATCTCAAGTTATATTTCATTTCTATTTTGTGTTGAATTTGGAATCCTCAGAGTTATTAAATGCTGCTTGAAGCCTATTCTATAATTGTAATCTGAAACGATAACTAGAAGGGAAGACGAACATGAAGGAGAGTGGACTTTGACGTTCTCCAGAGAGTATCCTTTGCTGATGGGAGTAGGCAAAAAAGGACACATGCCTGGGTCCCCGCTCACTACTTGTGGCAACACTGCAAGGCTGCCTTGCTGGCAGTGCACAGACACCAGCCAGGCAGTGACCAGGAGCAGGAGCCAAGCACACACTTTCCTTTACCCCCCACTAAACCCAGATGGAGGAAGGAGTGATATCTTCCACTTCTATAGGCAAACACCCATCAGAGACCAACCCCCAGACACCTCTTCTGAAGTAATCACATCATGTTATGAAGCAGTTGATAGAAAGACAGAAACTGTTAGAGATTAAGATAGGACTTCTCTGTAGGCTTCAGGTGAAACCACACTGATGAAGGGAACTCCCTCCCCACCCTCCACAAGTTAATAGTGTCTCACCTCAAACACGTCAGCCAACAAAGCTTCATGTCAATCTAAATGCTTTCGTAACCCAGATCTGGCCAAAGCTTTACCCTGTTTTACTTTTGTGATGGGAATTGGGGACAGCTAAATGGCCTGTGAGCAATCTCAGACAAGCCTTTTCAGAGTGAGGGGGAAAACGGTTGTGCCAATTGACTGTGAAACCCCAAAGACTGCATTTAAACAGCCATAACTTGAAAGCCAAGATAGTCTGTGCAGTTAGGCAAAAAGCAGGCTACTTAAAATTGCTGAACAAGGCCTAAATCCAAACTTGTGAAATGCACTTTCTTTTTCCCAAGTTATATGAATTCTGTGAACACACTTCTAATTGCTCACATCAATTTGCTATTTACAAAACTGGCCAAATACCACTTGAATAATTTAGGAAAATGTTAATGAGTTGTACAGTTTTTAGAACTGCAGCTAAACAAATACAAGTCCCCAGTGGAAATGGAAGACATTCCAGTTGATGTAAACTGGTTTAGCTCCCTTCAAACACTTGAAGCAGCATTGACTTATCCAAGCCAGGAATCTTTGTAGAGTTCAGACTTATTTACAACCCTTCTGCTCTTTCTAGCTTTTTCTTTTAGCCAGTCTTTTAATAATGACAAACAGGCTTCAGCTAGTAGATTTTCCACTGAATATTCAACACCAATTTTTTTTATATTAGTTACTAAATGACCACAAGAGAGAAGCCTTTTTTTCTATTTCCCAATGGGATTGCTTTCAGGAATGGGACTTGAACAATTTTAGTTCAAGCACTTGTACAGGTAGATGTTTGTGCAAATACTTGCATGCTGAGGTTGTACTGACCAGAATTTTCACAACCAGTTTTATTGACAAAGCTTTATTACATAACAAATTCTACTGAAAACTAATCTGATCACTATGATTACTCATAGAACAAATTCAATTTACATGGAATATATTTGCTAATGCTTTCTGCAGTAACTACCAGATGCTATTTATAAGACAGGGGCTGAATTATAGACAGAAAAGAAATTAAACCCATGAAACAAGAGATAATAGGTGATCCTTCTATGATCCCCTCATTTGTTTCTGTCTAAAGCTGAAACTAAGCATTACTCAGTTATTTTTGTCCTAGGGCATCATACAGTTATTACACAATACTGGACTGAACAAGTCTAACATCTCAAAGCTGCAGAAAGATGAATGTCCTTCCTCCACATCTTCTTCCATTCACCTCCAACTTCATGTTCCCTGCACTGACATAAACACACCCATCCTTACAACAATCTGCTTCAACTCGCTAGTCCAGTCAAAAAAAAAGTTATAAAAAGCAAACCCAAATATGCGTAAATTTTTAACAGCTTTTTGTTGAGGTAGTGGATTTAAGCACCAACTATTCTGGCAAGTCACAGAACAAGGACAACGCAGAAGAAGAAGACAGATCCTTGAGGCTGGGTGCAGGAGACAGGTAGAAAAAAAGGGGAAGAAGGAAGGACAACCTTTTAGTGTCAGCAAATGAACTGGCTTCATGCCGATATCATCTTCCCCATCATATCAGATAGGAGTGCAGTCTTTTTGCTTATGCATACACCTGTAATGTAGTCACCCTAGCAAACATTAAATAGATGTTCACTTACAAGACATTTCCAGGAAATAAGCTTCTAAAATATTTAGAGACACCCATTCTCATCCAACAAAACCATTTTGTATGGTGTCCTGTTTGCGTGATAGGTAGAAAAGTAATCTGCTAGAGTAGAAATTACACTGGAAATAAGGTTACCTCTTTCAGTTAAAATTAGTTCTGCTTCAGTGTTTCTAGTGCCACTTTGATACACAAGTACATGCAAGATCCATGTACATATCTGCATCCACAATGGAGGCACTACCTAGACTAGCCAAGTATTTTTCCCATCTCCCCACTTTCATAGCCAAGAGAAATATTTGTCAAAGCATCATTGGTTTGCCTGTTTTCAAGCAGAGCAGAACTAGACTCCCTTCACTCTGAGAGTCACATTTAGTCAAAATCATTCTGTTGCACCTGAAAAGCCTTTTGAAATAATTGTCAATGCTCGAATTGTCCAGAGGCTCAAAGCTGAGGACCAGATTGAGTGTACTATGGAAGACTAGAAGATGCAATAGCAGATGACTTTTTTTTTCTTCTAAAATTTGTCCTATTGTTACAAAAATTGGTAGAAAAAACTCCTTAACACCAATATAGCATTAAGAATCATTATTTATTCAGCACTGAATGTACAGGAAATATCTCCTCCTATCATGCATACTGAGTTCCTCGTCTTGGTTAATATTTAACAAGATTTTGAGGAATAACGATGGTATTTTCCATAAGTTAGGCAAATTGTTCATCTGGTGACACTATGAAGCAGTAAATTGCTGGGAACAGAGGTAGCAGCCATCCATATAAGCCCAGCACACGCCATTTCTATAGGAAGCAAATAGCCTAGAGGTGTCAAATGAGAGGAGAGGGATCAATGAGTCAAACACTCAACAACCTAAAGTCTACATAGCCTTTTTCAGCCTTGCCATATGATATACCTCAGCTGGGACACAAATATTGCTGGCCTACAGCAGTTTTGCATACAACACCAGGGTCTATGACCCAGCTGAAGCATGGAGCCACCAACTCTGCTCCTCTCCCACCCTGTACTGCAGCATTTCCCACCTCAACCCTCTAGCAAAACCACCTGTGAGGCCATGATATACATCAGGAGATGTTCATTGATCCACTACCAATTGCTCACAAAAGCATTTCAAAACTTTCAGATGATTTCAGAAAATGTAAGCGCCTTAGAGGATCCATTTTTCAGAACAAAACAATCAGATTTCTGTTCAAATCTCTGAGTCATTATTTTTACAGCTGTAAAATGAGTAAAATATTTTAGGAGTAATTGGCCTTTCTTGTTCCTTCTGAAGTAGCCTTACTGATATGACAGTCCTTCCCACTGAGTGATGCCTTTTCCTGGTCTTAAAATCAAGAGTCAAACACAGTTAGAAGGGAAAAAGGGATTTTACCTTGGTATTTATTTTAAGGATCCTTAAGTGCACTACGTCCAGGTGGACTGCACCCCAATGCACACCACAGTGCACACCCACAAAAGATCTGGTATAACATTATAGGTCTTCCTAATTAGCATATCTATTAAAGATTCCCCAATGAGAGGCTCAAGTGAGCCCCCCTCCCCCAAGGAACCTCCCCCTGGACAGTTCTATCTTAGCTTACAGAACGTGTTCTGGAGAGGACCTTGGGGTCTGGGGCATTCTGATGCCTACAAGGCTTCTAAGATGTTTAGTCTCCTAGCTTGACAAACAAGTCTAAGAATGTAGGCTAAAAAGCATCAAGAATACAGAAGTTATAAAAAGGTGTAAAAGGGGTATAGAAGAAAAGGGAAAAAAATCATCGTGGCATCACGAGCATTCATGCAATGAAATGCTAGACAGGTTTTCTTTCTCACGTGGATTCTGATCTTCTGTGGGGCAGGGAGGAAAGGGAAAAGGCAGTAATCTCCACTGTAATCCCTGGGTATTATATCACTAGTTTGCTCCTAGCTGCATTAAAATAATCCCAAACAGTTCCAGCAAAACAGAGCTACAGTTGATCCTGAAAGTACCACAAAACTAATTCTTTACTGTCAAGAAGTTGTGGCTGCCCCATGCCTGGAAGTGTTCAAGACCAGGTTGGATGGAGCTCTGAGCAACCTTGTCTAGTGAAATGTGTCCCTGTTAATGTCTGGGGGGTTGGAACTGAATGATCTTTAAGATCCCTTCCAACCCAGGCCATTCTGTGATTTTGTGATCACATCAGGGGCAATCTGTCCTTAAGCACTTTATAAGAATTCAGTGAAGTACTTTCTTATAACACAGTCCTTGGCTCTCCCTCCATGCAATGAGGAAGACAATTGTCTGCATTAATGCAAATTTTAGAGACAGGGCTTAAAATTCTTCTACCCTTAGGGGTTGCTCATTTTTTTCTTCAGTATTTTAACAGTGTGGGGAGGGGATGACTTGATGACAAAACATCTGACAGGTGCCAGGTGAGGAGCCCGGAAAAAAGTCAGCCTGGGTTCCTTAATTAAAGGAATGCACCTCAGAACACAGAGCCTTGAAATCTGGGGGTTAGTATTACAGGATCTTTATGGTCAACCATTCAGTCTGTAAGTGTTCATTGTGTTTTTCTAGAAGGCCTCATGCTGGAATTCATTTGACAAACAAACTGCCACTACTTATCAGGTTATTCTTGTCACTGATGCGACAAAATAATTCATGAAGGGATTTTAAACTGTATCTGATTTCCCTCCAGCTAGCTGTAGTCTCTGGCACTTAGGGAATAGCTGTATGGAATTACTTGAGGCAAAAAATAAATGTAGCTTAATAACCTGAATATTATTTTTAAAAATCTCCACTTTATATTGAAGAGCATTTAAAAGTAGTCTGTCTGCAAAAATGTAGCATTTCTAGAGGGAATTTGGAAAATATACAATTCTACTTGCATTTATCAAGGAACTAGGAAAATTGGAATTTTGCTGGCTTAGAAGAGTCAGGTAAAACATATTAACAAAATAAGTATAAAGATTTAAAAACAACAGTCTGATTTCTGAAGTGAAAAATGTGAGAATGATTTACAGCATACTAAATTTATATTTGTTCAAATTAAGCTAGATACACAGGTGTTGCCTTAATCGGAACAAATATTTCTAAAAGGTTTTTAGAGTTATCGCGATAAGTTACATAAAGAATTTTGGTGGAAAAAGTCCTGAGCTTTAAACCAGACCACAACGCAACCCCAGCCTCTCCATGATCTCACCAGCCACAGAACCACTCTGGGCTGAGCCACCAAGCACCAGGCTCCCACCCCAGATGCACAAGGGTCTACAATTCCTCTGCATAAACTCCCAAAGCACCTGGCCCAGTAGGTAAACTCAGAGTGTGTTTATTTCTTTTTGACAGATTCAAGTTTCCCTTAAAAAAAAATAAAAATAAAATCACCTTAGAGATGTCAGGTTGGGCGGGGTTTTGGAATCTGCTCTAGTGGAAGGTGTTCCTGCCCATGGCAGGAGGGTTGGAACTACATGACCTTTAAGGTATCTTGTGACCCCAATCTTTCAATGATTCCACACTTAGAGAACTTTGAGGTTAGGTACTTACATGCCAACAGACAATCAGAGGAGCTAACACCCATATAGATATTTCTTCGGAGAGTGCTTTTCTAACAAGAGGAGCAAAGAAGAAAGGAGGCTCCTGCCCAATATTTCTTTGTTCCTAAAAGCATATATGAGTTTTATATGGTTTTCACAGTCATTAGCTAAAACAACTAAGCCATTTGTTTCCTAAAGGTCAAGATAAGGCAGAAGTGCATTTCTCTCTTGGATAATCAGAGGGGGAAGGGCAAGGGAACTGTAGCTCTCTTAAGCTCCTACACTCTTATTCCCAGCCACAAGACGCAGTCATCATCATCCAACCCTTGTATAACAAAGTTTAATGGAAAGAAATTAAGACTTAAAACAGTGCCAAGCATATCTGTAAGAACTGTCAGACTTGGCAATCCATCATGCACTGACCCTTGCAAGGCTGTTCAGCAATCCTTGATCATAAGTGTTTCCAACAAGGCAAAATGAGTTTGCAGTTCTTCCCCCTACATATGATATGTAAGGATACATACGATACTTATCAGGCATGAAGCTAACATTGTAATTGTTTCAATAGCATTACTTGAATTATTCAAACTTTCTTTTTCTCTTATTTGTGAGGGGAAAAAAATGAAAATGGAGACAGTATCTTTTTTCCTTCCATTGTAAATATTTTATGCTAGAAAACTTAAATATTTATGCATGCTGGGAAAAGTTATTTTCTGTCAAAATGGTCTCCCTTCAGAAGAAGAGCCTAAGTCTTTTTTTTAGTTACTTCTACAACAAATGACTGGATGTTTCCTTTTTACTGCAAAACTTGCTCTTGGACCTTATTTCCACTATAAGACCATAGAGTTGAGAATATCACCTAAGACATTTGTCAGACCTTCAATTCAAAGAGGTTTTCTAGGGATACAACTCTGATTGCTCTTTTTTTTTTTAACCATGAAATCAATTTAGTCGGGTTTGATGCAAAATTAAGTACTAATCAAAAGAACTGGACCATTAAAACAGAGAGGTACAAAAACAGTGTCACTGGTTTTCTTAGTCTTGACCACAGAAACTCTTTCATTACAATGAATGCAAATCAAAGATTTTTCGGTAATGGTAAATAAGTGTCTCAAACACATATCCCAGTTTTGAACATGTATTTTGCCAGATAGCACCAACCCATGCTGCTCTGGTATGACTCTAATAGTCTAACCATGCTACTCAGCACAGCTGAGTGGATTACTCAAGAAAGTAAGGCCTTGCTTGAAGCCTTGAAGGAAAGCAACTCCAAATTAAAGGAGTTCAGCAGAATTAAGGTTGTAGGATACTAGACTGTACCTTAATACCTCTTACCCTGAGTAGACATGTAGTAGTTTTCCTCAGTATTACATGTTGGAGAGTTTTAAGTAGTTCAGCACAGGTGACTCAAGACAACTGCCTGCTCCACAGCCCTGGTATTTGCAGCCTTCTGAGACATCCAGAGATGCCACAAGCAAACACTATCTGGCCCTTGCTGTCATAGTTAAATTATATGGGTCCTGCAGACCCTATTTATTCTACACCTCTGCAGAAAGGTTACCTTCCCCAAGCAGCACTGGCAGTCAGGAATGTGTGCCTGCACCACAGGCATGACGCCACATGGTCTGACAGAGCACAGCTCCAGCTTCCTTTCTTAGGCAGGTGTAGCTGGGCCAGCTACTGGGAGTACCTCCCATTGTCCCACACCACCCTCTACAATGGCTGCGCTTTGTTACAGGGGTAGCCACAGGGGGTGGAAATCCACACCTCAGATGCCAGAGTCTGTGAATGTTCAGTGTAAAGTGTGACAGCTCCGAACCAACTAAGACTTCTGTCTAGCTCTGCCTCCCAACCTTTTTGTATGGGGACAGTTCAGACCCTGTTGGGTGTCAGCAGCCAAATCTCCCTGCAAACATGAGACAGAGCTATTACAAGTCTAAGATAATATTCCAGATTTTGATTTAAGGTAGTTTTGGTGTGGTTACATTTTGCCTTTGCCAGCTCCAGTGTGGACACCAGAAATTCCTACAGAAGAGCAGAAGATACAAGTGCAAGAAGTAACTTCTTAAACTGCCACAGCACATTCTTCAAAGTCATCTGTGGCACCCTTTGTCTCCTAGACATCAATCCTAGGCACACAATATATGATGTTTTGGATTACATTCAAGAGAAGACAAGTTTAAATCTCAGTTGCTATAGCAGCAGAGAAATGGATTGCTTCTTTTCAGCTTGATTGTAAAAGCAGCACCAAGCACAATCCAGCATCATTAATACTACTTGAGTCTGAATTTTTCTCTTGCCATGCCATGACATCCCTAATATTTCGGGTTTGCACACACAAACAGCAAAGTTGTAACTACACCCTGCATAGGCTTGTCTGAGTCAGCCTGAAACCAGCTCAGGGCACTGTTGTTCTGATGCTTTAAGACAATGCTGCCGTGAGAAGTGGCAAGCCACCCTCCCTACTCTCAGTCCAAACTTATAACTACCCTTCATCCACATCAGCAAGCAATTCAACTCAGCAGGCGTCTGTGCAACTTTACTACTGGCTCAAGAAAAGGGATAGGACTAGCTCAAACTTTTGTTGGTGAGTCAGTGGACCTCTGGCATCCAGGAGCACTGACTTCTGTCAGTGTCAGCCAAGCAGGAAATCACACCAGCAAGCACCAGCAATGCTTCAGCTACAGCACCTCTCATGTGGAAACAGATAAAAAGTCTTCTGGAGTTAAAGATGCTTTATGTTGCAAAATCTTTATTTCTTAACTAGTACGTCAAGCTCAGGTGTACCTGGACAAGCTGCAGCCCTCTTCTGACTACAGTGTGAGAAAAGGCACGGTGACTAAATGGAATTCAAACGCCAAAATGCAAGTTAGAGACACCATACCATCTACTGTATATTTTAAAGCAAACAAGAAGAACAAAAGACAAAACAACTAAAAGAAACACCAAACCCAAACCCCTGAAACAGTCCTTCTTGCAGAGTCCAGGGCAGGTACTGGTCAGCAGTAATTTTCATTCTCAAACATTGTTTTTGTTCTTTTTGTTTAGAGTATTTCAGCTTCTTCACAGGTCTTTTCATTATACTCTGGCATTTCATACAAAATTAGATGGACATATTTTGTCAGTGTCCCATTCAGTTTTTTACCAAGAATCAGGCAAGGACTGGAGATCAGAACTCACTCTTTGGTGAATCTGTTCCACATAACATGACGTTAATTACATTCCAGCCAACTTACATTTTTTACCTTCAGTCACAGATCAATTCTCAAGTACTCTTACCTTCCCAGGTTTCTTTGCTGGTTTGTTTTTTAACAATCCTAAACAGTATGCCTGGAGGTGATAGCTGGATTGCAAATGCCATGGCATTTACCCTTTCTATCAGAGGACACATTAGTAAACCTGTGAACAGCCTGTGAACATTTTAGTATCTCTTCAGACCTGATCTAGAACTCTAGTTGTATAAGTACTGAACTCAAAATCAAAATTTTGTATATCCCATCCTGAATTATAAGGTATTTGTATTTGAGGGAGCCAGAGTCCCAAGAGCTTGGAAAGGAGTGTTTGTACCGGCAAATTTCTTTCATTATTTTCTCCATAGGAGAAATAATCTTCTCTTCAACCTCCACAAAGAACCAAAAAAAAAACCCAAACAAAAAACCAAAACAGAACCAAAACAAACAAACAACAAAAATAAAAACAAACCCAAACCTTTTTGAATGCTGGAAAGGAAGGGGAAGGATCTGAGAGATGTAAGAGCTTCACTACTTCAGCTGCATGAGTTAATGTTTGTGTAAGGTAAGAGATGTTTTTTTATATGCATTTCATTTCAGAGTTCTGTCTCTATAAATTTTAATGTTTTGGGTTGTTTTGTTTTTTTTTAAATTTTGCATTAGATGAATTCTAAAAGATGGCTGTGGTGATGAGATGCAGAGGTCCAGACCTGAGTTGAAATTGTATCTGCACAAAACCTGATCTGAATGGAGCTACACAGGAACCTTTCTGAATCAAGTTCTTCATAAAAGAACAGTACTTACAAAACATCTATTCTAGTAACAGACCCTACCCTTTTAGGCACCATATTTTGCTTTAGGTGAACAAGTGATTAATTCCATTTAGTGATCTTTCAGCCATGAAGTATTCTTACCTGAAAGCTTGTTTTTATACAGACATTTTCATAGAATAGTCCTGTCAACTTCTTGAAAGTGCATATCTTTAAAAATAAAGGTATAGGTAGGTCTGCACAACCTAAACAAGTGCATTAGCAGATGAAATTTGACATAAGATGCCTGAGAGGTTTACCTTGTCTTTACCATAAATTGCTAATAAATTCCCATTTTTGCTACAGGCTTTGCCAAGTGGGTAATTTGGCAAGTCTGAACACATGAATCAGAATACAGAAAATCTTGGTATAAAGAAAGAGTGCCTGGGATTTGCAATTCCCACAGTGTCTCTTCTAATTGCATTTTTACCCCAACTGATTTGCCTGCAATTAACAGTTCTGCCTCCCCTCTATTTGACGCTAATTCCTCAAGAAGACATATTGTTGCAAAAATTGCTCTTGGCTGAAGGATAAAGACCTAAGTGATCTCAAAAAAGGGCAGGGAGAAGAATTCCTTCCTCTGGCTCTTTAGGAGTGTAATAATACATTTATGCTCATATCTTTGCAGAAATGAAGGCCAGGGACTTCCCTGGTGGGTAGCTGCTATCAGTCAGACATGATCATTTTCCCCCAGACTCCTCATCTCAGACCTGCATGGTTAACACCCCTTAGTCTTTTAGTACAGCCTCATTTACATGGAGCACAATGAATTACATTGACTCCAAGGTCTCAACTATTCAAGAGAAAAACTAGACAAAGTCATGTACATCATGGAGTTTGGCTGGCAAAGACTGCTTTAATAAAATAGCTGTGGATATTTCCAATTAACAAAATTCAGCTTTCTACAGCCCTTACTACACTGTGTTGATGCCAGGTGCAATTAGTCAATAACAAAAGGGCAAACTGGCAAAAAAGAAAACTTAATAGCTGTGTCACAAGCAGCTTCATTCCCCTTTCTTCAAATGCAATAGAAACTACATCTCAATTTCCATATAGCAAAGACAAGTTAATATCCTCCTACAGAGAGTTATTCTGGACAGCATGCTGCAAGGCATGTGATAGTAGAGCAGAAAACAACAACAACAAAATCTAAATACATCCCTTGACCAAGTAACTATTGGATAGTTCAGTCTTATAATTGTTTCCTTTGTCTCAGTCAACAAGTTCCTATTCAACACGCAAAATGACAAATGTAACACTTCAGTGTGTTTTACATCTGATAATCATGATAAAATCCATACCATGGTCTCAGCTTGAAACCTTAGTGGAAGAGATCCTCCAAGCCTCTCTAGTCCAGTTTGAAGTTTACCTTCAACCACGGTCCCCAAATTTAGCTTTCTATCCCACCTCAGACAACAACCTGTGGCTGGGGTTTGTTGTTTAAGAAAATTTCCTGGAGAGCCACAGAAAGTAGAAAATCTTCCAACACTGGACAAGACTAGGAGTCTGTAGAAGGTGAGCAAAGAATGGCCTTTTAGAAGTTCACAACAGGGCAGGTACAAAATCTGAACAGGATCATAGGCAAATAGCAAAATCCCCTGCTGGCAGGAACAGGTCCCTAAGAATGGGGTGGCATCACTTGTCTCTGTTTCAAACATAAGAACAAGCTCTTTAATGCATAACTCAATCCCATAAATAGTTTCCCTCTCCCCAAAAATTTCATCCTCCATCTCTCCCATGCACCTGCTGTTGCTTTACTTGGAACACTTAGTTCTGCATTAAAAAAAAAAATAAAAAGCAGTTTTGATAAGTGATCTCAAAGCCTATGCTATTTCTGTAACAAGCAGGGATCAGGCAAGAACCAGGATTAATAACTAACCAGATCAGACACAGTGGTAACCAGTCCTCCCTCCCACTCCGCAGCAGGCCAAAGATAGAAGGTACTTGTTAAATGAGGTTGGCAGCAGCTACTACAATAGGGTGGGGAAAATAGAACGGCTCACTGCATGACAGCTTTAAAAGCAAACCCCCCAGGGTAGGCATACAGACAAGGAGCCTCTTTCAGTTCTGCACGGTCCCTGATTTTGATCCCAGGACAGCCTGCTCCTCCCAGCCAGATCCATTTGCCTGCAGCTCCATGGCCACCCCGACCTCCCCTCCCACACCAGCAGTGAGGTGCTGGCAGTGCAGATGGACACCTTCCAGCTACACCTGGCTAAAACAAGATTGCATTCCTTAGAAGTCCCCATCACATTGTTATGAAGGGCACTGACTGTAACTCTTTATTACAGCACTTAGATCAGAAAAAAATTGCCAAGGAAAGGAGTAATTATCTTGCCAGGCCCAGAGCCCACATGCAGACAACAGGAACAAGGAAAGCCCCTGGCTCAGGCTGAGCTCTCAAGACTCACAGAAGTTTTGTTGCAATGTCTTTCCCTTCCCACACCAGGCTGAAAAGCCATCCACTCACTGACAGCCTGACAGTTCAGGGCCACCATGCCATGCCATGCATGGATGCTGATGGGGCATTCATCGTTACACCTCATGCTCTCGTGTGGCAGACACTGTTCCAAGTGTTGTCCTGCCACACATGGCAAAAGTGGGAGTGCAGCAGGGTACTCATCTGACAGCGACCTCAGTGCTGGAATTGGAGGGGAAGCAGAGCCTGGATGGGTCACTTGGTACCTTGGTGGGCTACAGCCCACACCAGGAAAAGTTTCAAAGCTGAACTGATCCAGGAACAAATAGCCAGCTCAGAGATACCCCCAGATACACCCAGTTCATTAGGCTGAGGTAAAACCACCACTGCCATGTCCAAGAAAAACATTTACTGCCACCATTATGCCATCCCTGGCAGGCTTAGCATCTGAAGTGACAGACTTTTGCACCCTTTTCCACAGGGAGGAAAATGACCTTCCACAGCCACTGTTCGTGGTGTTCTTATAAATGAAGGTCAACCTGTGAACTCACAGTGCTATGTGGTGTCTATTTGGAATAAAGCAGTCACTCTTTACTAGCATTTTGCTGCCTAATCTACACAGCCCGTGCAGGACAGCTGAGTGGGAAAAACCAAACGTGTCTATATTTACATATGTCTGAGGAGCGGCTCAGAGATCAGTTCTGCCCACAGACAGATGAGGAAGCAGATGTGGCAAACCTCCAGAGGAGCAGTCCTCAGCTGGAAAGGCTTCCTGGAGAGACAGGGTTTCAGGCAACTCCCAGACCCTAGACTGCTCTGGGGAGCTGGGTCAGCCCCAGTGTGCTGGTTGGGCTGGGGCAGAGTTGGTTTCCTTTGCAGTGGCCAGTATGGATCTGTGTTTTGGATTTGTGCTGAATCCAGGGTTGGTAATAGAGAGATGGTTTTGTTATTGCTGAGTCAAGGCCTTTTTTTGCTTTTCCAACTGCCATGCTGGCCAGGGGTCTGGGGGTGAATGAGAGGCTGGGAGGAGATATAGCTGAGACAGCTGACCAAAACTGACCAAAGGAATATTCCAGACGATAGGACATCATGCTCAGCACATAAAGTAAGGGGAGAAGGAGCAAGGGTAGATGTTTGAAGTGATGGCATTTGTCTTCCCAAGTAACCATTATGTGTGATGGGGCCCTGCTCTCCTGGAGATGGCTGAACACCTGCCTGCCCATGGGAAGCAGTGAATTAACTCCTTGTTTTGCTTTGCTTGTGTGTGGGGCTTTTGATTTTCCTATTAAAGTACCTTTTTCTCAACCTATGGGTTCTCAATTTTTTACCCTTCCAATTCTCTCCCCAGTTCTGTTTTTGGGGGAGTGTGTGAGCAGCCCTGTGGGGCTTGGTGGCTAACTGGGGTTAAAACATGACATATAGCCACATCTTACAGCAGTTACTGGAGATGATCAACCAATTGATAGCTACTGTCTGGTCAAGGCCATCAAGGCTGCCCATGACCTCGGGGTCATGCAAAACTGAAGCTCTGCAGCCTCTTCCCATCTCACCCCTGCAGCCAGGCAGTGGGAGGAGGCTGAAGAGTGGAACAATAATATTTTCTTAAATCAAGGGCTTTCCTACAAGTTTGGTACACTGGAATGCTCAGAAAACAAAGGTCAGAACAAATGTCTGCAGTGAAAATCTATAAAGAAGGCAAGTTTAAAAGAACCCCCAAAGGTGATTTTTGTTCTTTCTATCCAACACCCTGTTTCCCCTCCACATAGTCCTGCTTCTTTCAAGACCAAAAGCAGATATGTCACAGGCCATCAGCCCACTCTATTATCACTTATAGCGCCTTTTTATTTCAACATCTTCCACTCTGTTTCCCTGAAAATACTTTTCTCTTTCTCTGAAAATCTATTGAATCTGAAAATTACTTCCTCAAGAGTGCTATATCCAAGTTCAGTTGTAAAAGTATTTGGAATCTGAAAATAAAACTTATATCAGCAGGGACCCAAAATTACACAGCTAACCCAAAGCAGAAATTCATATTACTTTCTTTACAGTTTTCTTATGAATGTAACTGAGCAGTTTATAACATATTTAGATGTTGAAAAGGAAAAAAAGACGTTGTTTTTTTGTACTTAAGTATTTTTAGTTAAATTTAGTCTATTTTAACTTGACAAATGCGAATCTTGTTTCAGGATTCCTCCATTCTAGTAAACATCAGTGAAGCTAAAACTCCTCTGATAAGACCAAAAGCAGAAATTTAAGTGCTTCACAAGGGCTCTTTGAAGGAAAGGATATTGAAGTGGTAAATTTCTGGATTTTTGCTATACTGAGAATCTGGAAACCAATGCACGTTATCACACTGCCGAGCCTTTTATAGGGACTGGAAGACAGCTCGGGTTAAAAGGCACACACAAGATTAAGGCATACATCAGTCCTACAGTTAGTAAATGACCTGCCCCAGGCTGACAATCCTTTATAAACTCCATGACCTCTTTGAAGGTTTTAGATGGAACCAACAGGGTTCCGTCAGTCAGTCACCTGGTATTAACATTATAACTTTAAAGGGAACAAAGAAAACAACCTAAATTATCGTCCTTTTTATATGCAAACTATGGTAAATTGGGAGATAGAAAAAGCATCCCAGTCTGAATTGTTTTTCTTCTTTGAATGCTGGCTTCGTTTCCTTGCTGCTCAGTACAGTATGTTCCATCTTCCACTATTTTTTTAGAAAGCACATAGGAACTTCAGAAAAACAGCACATGCTCACAGAGAAAAAAAAATCCCAAGGGACTGGCAGATACTTGTGACTTCTGAGCAGCAGTGGGGTTTTCTAACTACAAATTGTTCAGATGTTGTGGGCTTGACAGAATCTATTCCAAGCTTGTTGCTTCCCTGCTCTTTTTCACAGATTCAGAGTCTCTGATGAATGCTATGTATACCAGCCCAGATGCTCTGTTCTAGCTATAAAACAGTTTTAGTCAGCTAACTGGATAAGAAAGCCTAAAATAGTGCAGCTCTTTACTCTTTATCAGCTTAACATTTTCCACCACACAACACTAGACTCCCAGAAGTACAAACCAGCCTGGTTACAACTGACATACTATTCTGGGGCATTGTTTAATACTGCCTTAATACAGGGTTGAAAGAAACTAGGATTTAACTCTTTGTACTGTCATTCTAAACAGTGCCCAAGTATCACAGCTAACTGAGCATTTAAATATTACAGCAATTACTTGCAAATTAACAGACGATTTGTAAGGATTTGGTCTTTCTTTCAGTTTTAGAAATGACCCTGTTAGGGGATTTGTACCTTGTGTCCTCCATCCAATTCTGTTTTCTAGACTCTCTCTAGACACTGGAAAGTGCCTTATTGTTTGGCCTTTATCAGCTTTTAGATAAAAAGACTGACACAGTGTTACAGGGCCAGTACTAAGACCATTTATCCAAACCCCTAAGTTCAGAAGCAGAGATCTAAACCTTTTCCAGTTCTAATCATTGCAGAATCAAGTATCAAATAGCACTTATTTTAAGACCAAAATCATTTTGACGTGTTGAATCTCCCAAATCCCTAGTGGCACCATGCCTTTTGGCAAAGTTTGTGACACTAGTCATGCCAATAAAGCAGTTTGAATTGAGCTGCCTTTTTTGCCCAATCCCACTAAAACCATAGTAATTGGTTCAGACACACAGGCTCAGCTGTTTCAATGAGGGCTAAAGCTACCAGCCAATCTTGACAATGGCTTTTCTTCCAGCTTGGCAAAATGAAATGTAATGCAAATATTCCTATTCTTGACACTGGCCTGGAAGATTTACATCTTTCCAAGCTGCCTGATTTTTCGTGTGTGTTCACACACCAGGACATGTTGGCCAGTTTCAACCAAACGTACCAAAAGGTGAAAAGTTCCACACATTTCAGAGAACAGAAAAGAAAACCTCATAATAATCCAGGAATTCTTATAGGAGGAAGACAAACACCTCAAAACCAGAAAAAGACTCCCTCAAATTCAAACCCCTTTAATCACAAAATTGATAGAGACACAAACCTTAAGAAGCCAGAATATAACAGCTAAACCCTTTGTCTCATGGAACTAACTTAGCAATAGTTGCATGGTTTTTCCTCCTAATAGAATAGATTTTCCAGCTCTAGGAGGGACTGGATATTGGTGTGTTGCTCAGCTTCTTGTAAAAGTAGCAACACCACAGACATTCACCTTAGGCACTCAGAAAACACTCCCTGTCAGAAGTGTTATATCAGAACCTGCCATTTTGTGACTCACTCAACACATCTGTCTAGATATGGCTGTCATTTTTATCAAAACCAAATATTAACACAACAATTGCTCCCTACACCAGTTTCAAGTGTGTAAAAATGTGACACCTTCTTCAGGATTTTCATTGTTCTGTGTTATCACACAACCACCCACATCAACACCAGGGACATAAAGATGCAGTACCAGGGACAAAACCTTGGTAGTCTTTTAATATTGAAACAGTGACAGTACTTTGGCTGCCATGTGTGATCCCGGTGAGAGATGCAAATGCAATTTATTTTCACCAGTCCTTTCCTGTAGCAGCTTGATGTTTCAAGGAAATTATGAAATAAGTTTTATTCTTCATTTTGAAGTGAATCATTTGATTTTATGAAGAGCATCTAAGGAGATGAGTAGGGGGAAATGCCAAAGTGGGTTTTTTCGTTCAACCAGATCAGAATTGCTTTGCTACTAATTTTGTTTATAAACAAGATTGGGGATATCTCTAATTGGAAATTCCCTCCTGCCCACCCTCTTTTCCTCTAGTAGGACTCTTCTAATCCACTTGGGAGCAGCAATCATACAAAAAAGAATCAAACTGATAAAGTTTTCCTTCCCATCATTCTTTTTTCCTCTTGCTGACCCAGCACCTCTCACATTCTACAGTCTTCTGCCAGCAGTGTAAATGAGCAATTAATTCAATTTAATATTGTAGCATCGTGATGAAATATCCTTTTCCCTTGCTGAATTCTTATCCTATGGGACTGATTCTCCAGTTCTGCAGTAATCCCTTTCAGGATAGACAATCCACATCTAAAACAGACATTAAAAAACAATAAACCACTTAAAAAGAAATTAATCTGTCAGTGTATGTTACATACTAGAAAGAAACGAGAGCTGTGACTTCAGAAGTGGTATGAAAAATTCTTCACTTTTGCAGTCTGCTTTGACTCTGTTCTAAACACAGGAAAAAGACTCTTCCAGTTCCCCCCTTATTTGGAGCTGCTCTATAATTTATTTCTTACAGAAACCACTCAAGCGTTGCAGACTCCAGGAATTCTGCAGGTGTGTTGGATTGCAGTGCTGCACATTTCTAACCTTCAGAAGTACATTCAGTTATGCTACAAAAATCTTTTCTCCCTGCGTCTGAAGCAACAAGATTCAACAGCTTTTTTGCAACTGAAGAGCTTCTAATGTAGCTCTGATCTCTTAAAAGTGTCAGACATACGGATTTCCCCTGGCAAAACTCCTAATGACGTACAAGTCTTACTGTAACCACATAGGAAGGCACTACAATTTCCCTTATGCTGACAGTAAGGTGCGGTACTTAGGACAACCTGGATTCTGCTCTCATCTACCTCTCGTGCATCTACTAACTGACAAGCCTGCTATAACTAGGATAATGCTTTTGTAAGAGCATGACTGAAGGTCCCTCAAACTGCAGCAAAGTAAAATTCTGCATCCAAAGAAAGGCAGCTTCACTATCAAGAACGATAGATCTCTTTTTATATAGATATAGTAAAAGCAAGTAGCTGTGTTCTATTCACAAATACTTATATTCCAGTTGCATACAGAGTATTCCTAACAGTAGAAGTAGTTGGAAAGCTAGCTATTATCAGGGTCATAAACAACAGCCATAAACACTGCTTTCATGCTCCAGTAGCCTCTTGGTTTCTGGCATATAGCCTACCTAGCTGACCTGCAAAAAAAAGAAAACCAAACCAAAACAACAACAATACACACCCTCAAAAAAACTTGATTTCAGAATAACAATTTTGTAAAAGTTTGTCTAGCCTCTCTCAAAACCCTTAGCAGAAGTTCCTGAGTTACTGCTGATGTAAAGAGCACTCTCTCTGTGCAAAGGAGTCCTGTACTATCAGGATTCAGTGAAGCCATGCATACAGCAGTTGATCTTTCTGTGTTTTTAAGTATTTCTCCTCAGATTTGTCAAAAACATGCACTGCAGTTACACGTGGTTTCACGCTTTCTATTTTACAGAATCCTGTTCTTTTAGGCACCATACCTTAGGCTTAGAGAGCAGGGGAGCACAGGAAGATAGAAAAGTCCTTTACTGAAAGGGCAATTCGTGTGAAATGCTTACCCTCTAGAAGAATGCTTGCCTTAGAAGAACATAAAATAAATAATCTGTAAGAGAAAGGGGGAGTCTGTTGAAAATCCTCATCACAACACCTGTAGGATGGGCAGGTAAAAAACAAAATCACTAGTCCTAGGCACTGTAAAACAGCACCCAGAATCTGAACTTCTGCTTCCCATGTGAGAGCTGGCCATGTTCTCTTTTGTTAAGAACATACTCAGTAAAAAACAAAAAAAGAGAGAGGGGGGATGAAAATAGGAAGTCAGGCTACAGCTACCCACTTGACAGCAACTGCAAGGGCCAAAGAAATACCTTTATGTGAAGAACAGACTTAGATTCATTGCAGGGTTTTTGGCCTTCTTCATAGCATCAACACAGTATACTTGGATGCCAAAGAACAATGTAGTCTGAGATTTATTGCAATTGGGGCATATAATTCATTGTAAATAGAATTACTGCGGGCGCTGTCTGTCCTCCATCATCTGATAAAGAAAAATAAGACCAAAAGGAAATAACAAGAGGACCAGTTCAGAATTGCAAAGATATACCTGAAGCCCTGGATACAATGAGCCTTAGGAAGGTAGGAGATACTTTTGCTTCTTCCTACAAGAGTCTTAACTTCATCTATTCTAACAGCAGCTGGGACTTCCTAGCACCACACTTCCAGCTAGAAGGACAGTAGAGATGACCAGTGCCTGAGATGTGGTACAGAAGCAGCTGCAAAGTCTGTTTGCATATGTTAAGAAAAGGCTGAAAGTCAAATCTGCAAAGGAAACCTGAAGTAGTTTGAAAAATCATGTTATGGCAGGATATGCAGAGCACAGAGTAAGAAACAGGATTTAGTCTCTTTATTCCTCCATTGAAGCCTCATTCCTGTTTGTAACAGATGGTACATCAAGCATGTGCTGGGTGATCTTTGCTAACATTTAACATTTTGGAAATTGGCTTCCTTTAATCTGGCTGTTCAGGGAGGTACATATGATAGTTGTAGTGAGTAAAAGCTGCAGGGCTGTGTTTCTGGGCTGCTCCTTGCTTATAAAGAAAACACTCTCTCAGTGAGGAAGCATTAAGAAGGAATTGAGAATGAGGGAGCCAGGGGTGGAAGCTAATGCAGGTAGTTGTCTCAAAAGTTTTGGTGGGGGAAAGCCCCAACAACCCCACAGCCATGAGTAAAAGCAGAATAACTCCTTGGAAAAGCTGTATAAAGAAAGAAACCTATTAGGGGCTTACAGGCTGTAAAAACCCTATACAGAGAAGCTTTTGTAGTATGGCTAAAGCCTTTGGTTAGAACAAAGGGAGACCCCTCCACATTTCCAGAGAATTATCTAATCATGGTTAAAAAAAGAAAAACAATATGGAAAGCACTTTTTAATGGAAAAAAAAAATACTCTTTTCTTATAACAACTAGAGATCCTAGAAAGGTTCTTACAAAGCGGGGGTATGAATCTAAGGCAAGAAAAGTGCAGAGACCTTTCGTGTCCATGCTTGTCTGAGCAGACAGTGATCCTCCCTGAGCTGTCTACAGTCTTAGACAGAGGGAAGGAGGAAAGGAGACCAGGCAGAGCCCAGTAAAACGTAAATTGAAACTGAGCAGGGGGAGCAGCTGGGATTACAACAATATTAAGCTGGACTGGATCAGATCAGCCAATATAACCCTGCCTCTTACTGCTTGCTAAAACAAGAGCGAAAACTTTTGATGCTGTGCATCAGAAACTGGCCTCAATTTCACAGCTTCATTAACCAAACATCGTTCTTTTAAATATTTTTATTTTAATTTTATGCATCTATTATATAATTTTAAGAGATAAAAGACAAAAGGTCTTGCATTAAATCACAGATTATTAATTTTGGTAGAGATATTGCGTTATGTAATGGCACCTTTTGACATTGAAATAGAAATTGCCACAAGGCCCTTCTGGGATCTGTTCTGATTTCCCAAGTATTTGTTCTATTTCTATACACAACTGATGGAATTGCACTGAAATAAGGGTTTCTTTGTTGCTATCGCTGCAAAAGGGAGAAAAATGGCATGTAACAAATGAGCAATGCAACAAAAGCTTCTAAATTAGGCACTTCAAAGACTATGGGGTGAATTCAGATGACTTACTTCAGCACTGCAAAGGTATTCAGACCAACAGGGTGACTCAATGCACTTATGCTAGGAATTTAAGTTTCCCCTACAGTCAGTAGAAAGAAATGGGTACCTCTGGAGAATAATTCTAAAGCATATAATGGAGGCAGCTTTGGCTCCAAACTCAGCTATTTCATAGGGAATCAACAGAGTAGCCTGTAAGGTGCATCAAGTAATTAAAACACAGGCACACATCAAAACCTGGTGTACAGGAATGGAGCACCATGTATATTCTGCAGTGGATATCCCAAAAACAAAGCACGCGCATTTATGAGAAAAGGTGCTACATCATTCTCTTGACTTGGTATCATCACCACAAGAAATAGCTGACACATCTGGAGCCTGAGGACTTGTCCATACTGCAGAGCTGAATACTTGTGAGGACAACACAAAAATCAAACCCTCATGGATGCACGGTACCGAGGGGCAGGTGTTTCAAAAGTATTATCCCACTCCCACAGCCCTCAGCCTGCAAGAGTATTTAACCCAAGATCAGGAATGGCTTCCCAGCATCTCTCAGCTGAAAGTTGAAAGAATGACCCTAAAACAGAGCTTGGAAACAAATCTGACAGATTGAAGTAAGCGCATCCTGCCTAAGCTGTGGAAGTGCTTTCCACACTTAGCAGTAACACAGCCTACAAGAAGAGCATCTATCACTCAGAGTTTCTCTGCTCTCAGGAGGACTGGCTGGCTGAACAGCAATAACTGCTCTGCTAGGAGTGCTGACCATTGACACAATTTAAAAAAACAGCTGGGTCTTCCAGTGTCGACAGGACTGATCTGCTGCTACCAGTTTCCCTGAGCCCTTCTGACCTTCCAATGAGAAAACAAATGAGTCGCAGTTCCAGAAAACCCTATTTGAACACTCTCAGGGGACTGCTGTTTCGATTTGTACCAGTGCTCCAGTACAAGAGGCATGATGAGACCTTTGTCTTCAGAAGCAAATTAAGAAGGCTTGTGCCCCGCTGTTTCCTTTCCATCCTCCCAGGAACAAGCACAGGACTGACATGGACGAGGAAACACAAGTGGCCCCGCCAGGGACAGAATAAGGGAGTGTGAAATCCTCATTCAAATACTGCTATTTTCAACTGATTACGTGACAAACACAAAAGCGAATCTCAGCGCCACTCACAATGAACCCAAGAAACTTGGCAGGTTTCTCTGACACGTCTGGGAAGCAGCCTATGCTGCCATAGTGATTCTGCTCCTCCCTCAAACTCAGTCTGCTGGCAAGGAAGAAAGATTTGGAAATATAAACAGAGATCAGGGACCATTTGCAAGGGGATTTAACAAAAATCTTCTCTTTAGACAGAACAAACATGATTGTTTTCAGTGGGAAAAATAGAAAAAAAAGAAAAATGTCAAAGACCTGCAAAAAAGTTTTAAAGTTCTGTTTTAAACAGCATAGGAATACTAAATGCAGAATTGCTCTGTATTTGTTTCTGAAGGTCTATTTCTAAGGGTAGTTGGGGTGTGACCAGTATTTTTTTTTCTCCCAAAAAGATGGCAGCTGCTGTTCTCTCAGGAACAGCCCTGATTGAAACAAGTGGGAACATGTCAGGTGCTTGCTAGAATTTAATTCTAAACCTCATGTAAACATTTTTGGCTCATCTCCACAAATGTTACAGGAAAGTGCCTCAGAGTGGACTGAGCTTGCACTAGTGGAGGTGCATCAGTGCTGACAGTGAAGAAAAAGGGATGTCTTGCAGCATGAATGCATGGCAACCATCTTTTAGATCCCCTCCTCAGTGTGAATCAAAGGGTGACGGGTAAGACGGGGAAATCAGAAGTGGACCAGGAATAGTCAGATCCAGAACTCTGTTCATTTCTGCTTTCATTGTAATCTTTTTTGATTAATAATTTTTCAATTAAGGTTATTCTTTGGATCAAGATACAAGGTTTGAAAAGCACTGTTTTTAAGTCACGATGAAGTATCACCACCAATAATGACTTCTGCATATGTCATATTTCATTTCCATGTCAACAAAATCTTAATTGGAGGGAATATTTTAAAATTTTGATATTTTTTGGGGCCTTGTAATAATTATCCTGATGCCAGCACTCTAAAGGGTAAGGTCAAAAGTCAGAAGCCAGTCACATGTTATCAAGAATGTCCTCTAGAGAATTAGCCTGCTAAGAGTCTTATCCTAATCCTTCCAAGGTATTCCTTAATGCTAACAAATCTGCAGTGAACCTTCTACAGGAAACTCCTGCGCAGAACATAATGCCTGCTCAAGTAGATATTTATTGCAGAAAAGGCAGAATCAAAATTTTAAAAATTGCTTCTTTCATACACTGAGATTTTAGCAATCTCTATGAGTATCATTCAGCTTTGGATGCCAGATTTTTCTTTTAATCAGGTCTCAAATTGTACTTTCCCAATACAGAACAAAATGATATTTAGCCTGTGACCTTTAGTCACAGAGACTCCTGGAACAGACAGCTAATCAGACATAAGGGGCGCACAGCAAGACTGAAGGACACAGGCTACCTCACGTGTGCAGCTCTTGAGGAAGCTCCCACAGAATGAAGCAAGGAATGAATCCTTCTCCATGCCCCCTTGCACCCCACTCCCCCATTTTATTCTGGAAAATATACTCATATTTTACTCAAATATTTGGAGGGGGAATTTAATGTTCAAATTAATGTTCAGATCAATGGACAGGAAAGTCAACATGGGCTGTTTCCTTCCTGCTCTTACCGCACTGGTGAAACGTCATAGCAAGCCCCAAATACTGAAGAGTTTAACAGTTCCTTTCTCTGTGCCTTCTGGTTTTTTATATACATTTTTAGTTAGGCAAAGAGGGCTAATACAAATTAAATTAAATTATGACTGTTAAACTGTGTCTCTTGGGGAAGATTTTCAGCATGGTTAGCAGGGAATTAGGCAAACTTCTCCTTTAGCGTTAATGAGAGTTTTGCTCTCAGTTCCTCTACAGTACAGTTCTGACAGCATCTGCTCCAGACAAACCCTTTAACTTGCAGTATGTTTGTGTGAATCGAGATTAGGCCTGTTAAGGACTGTGACACAAACATATTGCTCGTTTATAACTACAGAGGTAGGTAGAGGCCCAGGGAGATTCCAGAAAGTTGGGAGTTTATTGTTAAAACAAGGAAGCAAGTGTACAAGAACTGCAATTGAACATCATCTCATAAAGCACAGACAGAGCAGGGCTCCTCTATCCAAGAGGCTCTGGAACACATCCTGCTTCTCCCTGGCAGCCCAGACACCCCCATGCTGCTGCTCAGGATACTTCCCTCCCTCCAGGATTCTCCAGGTTAGAGGAGAGCAGAGCATGAAATGACCACCCAGCAATGTTGTTGGTGGCACTGATCAGCCCAGGCACATTAAAGGCCCTTGACAGTGCCAAGGCTACTCCCTGCATGCCTGCATCACACACGGGTTACGTGGAAGGACATTACTACAGTGACAGCATTCCCCATTGCAAAACAGTTTTCTCCTGTAGGACAGCTAGGAAGAGGTCATTGAGCTGTTTTCTTTGTTTGTTTAGTTTTGGGGTTTTTTTTTTCGGTTGGTTGGTTTTGTACTACACACAATTCATTACAGAAGAAAAGCAACTACCAGAACTGCATTTTTGTCTCCTGGCTCCATAAATGACAAGACCCTCAGTGAACAGTTTTGCTGGAAGTTGGTTTTGTCCTTTTGATTCACTTTCCCTTCTATGATTTTGACAGAACTAGAAAATAGGGAAATGAGAACACACATTCTCTTTCCTCCTTTACCTCAGAAAAGGCTTTTTAAAAGCCTCCAACTTTTTAGATATCATGATAAAGCAAAAACATTTATGAAAATACACTTGGTTTTCAAATACTATATAGAACTTATTTACATTTCTGGCAGCTTTTTTTACTACATGCTATCTAAAGTTAGTTTAACTTTTAGTATTTAATAAGAGGAGTATCAAAAGTATTTCAGAAAAAAAATGGTTTTGTCAAATTAACTGAAAATACTCATAGAAAGGACATTTTCTATTGTTATAGAATTTCCTAGTCAGATTACATTTTCTGCTTTTTGTATCTATCAGGAGGGTATTAAAAATTAATCTTTTTTTCATATCTATAGCATTTATCTGTAAGAAAATAAGCCTACATTTAAAATTTTATTTAAGCTTGTATACTGCAAAAATGAATGAGAGTTCAGAAATACATCCCTGCAACCAGGTAAGAATTTAAGCAATAGCTTGGTGTACCTTAACTTCACATACAATGCACAAAGAATTGAACCTCAGAAGGAATAAAAAAAAATTGTAAAACTTGGAACCTAAACACACAACCAGAGGCATTCAACTGTCTGCTTCGCTGGAAACTAGGAGTAAACAAATGAACCTAACACATACAAGTTTTTACTGCTACCTCTTCATAAAGAATACATCCCTTCCAAAACCAGCAAGAAACAGAAACAAGTTGGCAAAAAGATGAAATCCCTTTACACTCAGTGTTTACGCTGAAAACGCAGGCAATAAAGAGAATGTCAACTGCAGCAGCTCCAACCTTGTTTGCCACTAGATTAACTAGAGAGCCAGCAAGGACAATGACTCAACCATTCATGCCTATTAGGCTCGCTGTGAAAAGCTCCATTCATTCACCAGCTGGCATGGTGGAAAGATATCTAAAGATGTGAACAAGCGCGAGGGGCAGAGGCAGCCTGGCCCTACTGCAAACTAAAACCAAAGCTGTAATTAATTATATATGGACTGCAGCCAGGCTCTCCTAGCATTGTAATCAAATGGGACCACACAGAAAAGAAAATCCTTTATCACATCACATGCACTGCAGACAGACTGAGTTCTTGCAATAGAAAAGGTTTATTTTTTTAAATTCCTCATGGCACTATTCCTGTTGACAAGCTACAATGAGTTTGTATCTTAAAATTTCAAATTTTCTGCTTCTGCTTTATTTCCAACAAAAGGCTTATGTGCCTGTTTGTCTATTCTTTTACCACCAAAATCAGCCACTTCCCAGAATTTTTCTTTGTTTCATATATGCTTTTTTCCTCACACTCATAGTAGTAATTTTATCCTATTCCACTGCTTGTACCATAGAGATATTTAGATCTACAGGATCATCACTCAAAAAATTGCTTGCAAATTACAAGTCTAACCTGGGAAATTCCTGACAGTCTCAACCACACACTGGCACAGCCCACAGAATTCATAATGCTGTAGGCATGTTTCAGATGAGACCAGCTTCAGCTAATTTCCCCTTAGTGTAATTCTCCGGGGCTGCGCAACCATTTTTCCTTTGGGGAAAAATGAATACAAAAAACACTCCTCTAAACAAAACGAGAACAAAAGTGTCTATGGATAGCCAGAATGATGGAATGCCATCAACATCACCCATAACACAAAAGCAACAGCATTCCCAAAATTTATCTGCTGTGTATAGTGCTAAACTTATATCTTCCCATCATGATATCTTTAAACACTATTACAGTACTATTTTGAGTATGTAGCCAAATTAGGACTCCAGAATGTATTCCCTGGCATACGCATCAACAGAAAGATATTCTAGCTGAAGAACTTGCAATCAAATAAATCAGATAAAAACCCAACCAACCATAAAAAAAAAACCTACCAAACAGTTTATTTTACATTTATTTTGCTTAAAAGGTGGGCACACAAGCAGTTGATGACAGAAACAGGAAGCAAAGAAAGCCCATCCTAGGCAGGGATTTAACCCCATACGCATCCTTCTGTATCTTCATTCCTCTTAGCTCATTATTTCTGTGATTTGCTTATTTTCTTGATTAATATAAATTCAATATACTTATTTAACCATGTAATTGCTATTCAGAGTGCAATGCTAAAATCAATGAGAAACATCATTTAGATAGAAATAAAATGAACTACAGTTTTCGCAAAACAGGGTACAAGTTATCCGAGGATAGGATATAACTTCAAGCTTATTTTTCACAGTGCCAATATGTCTCGGGTTTCAGGGTACAAAAATGTTGAAAAATAATTGAACTGGTTTTATGATGAATAAAAAATCATGAAGGCAAAAGAAGGTGTTTTAACAGCACAGTTAGTAAAGGCCTACGTCTGTTTTGTTACAAATTACACAGAACCAACTTTAAAAACTTTTTAAAAAGGTAACACTGCAACAGCCATTACTTAATATGAAGAGATGTTACTCATTCATGGTGCAAAAAAAATGCCATCCTGCAAAAGGCTGAACCAGGCCCAGCAGTTCAGTGCCTGCAGTGCAGCTCTTTTTTCACTTCCTGGTGTGCTTGCTGTTGGCAGGTGTTATTTTCACGAACTGTCGCCATGTATTTTGACACAGAGGAAAAAGGGGCTGATTTGATGTGTGTTCATGGATACAGACACTGCTAAAATATGCAGAGATCTAAATCCCCACATAAGCCAGCATATAATAGAGCACCAGTTAGTATCTCTCAGGAACACTGGGCTTTTTAGGAGAAAAACACCTTACAACTAAGGAGTTGGGGGGGGTGTGAGTGGTTTTTTTCTATGTATTTGGTTTTTTTGCTTTGTTTATCGCTGGTCATTCAGGGTATTCATAAGGCCACAACGCATCAAAAATTCAACTTGAATAGAAGAAAGGGAAGTTTCAATGACCAGGTCTGGTCATACCAGCACCTACCCAAATGGAAGTGGAGCCTGGCAGAGGAACCTCCTGATCAGGTACTGCAAAAAAATGTGCCTGAGTTCCTCTCTCCTATTGATAGCCTCTGTGCAGGCATGTGGAAATATTATAAGCAGCAATGAGTGCAGAGAGGGGCAGAAGAAATGCACCCTTTTGGAGCCTGAACCCCTGAGCTCCGGCTGGAGCGCGGCTGGCTCAGTACTCAGAAATCCTACATGGAGAGGGGGAAGGAGACACACAAAAGGAGCCTTTTGGCAGCAGTCTGAAGTTATATCATCTCTAGTGCACTGTAAAATTTGAACTTCCCAGAGTCAGAAAAGTATAAACACCTCTACAGCATGACTGTGCAGCCAACGCAGGTGCCTCCCACCACATGGTGAAAGAGACTCAACACTCAAGCACAGGTGAGTGCACCGAAAGGAGGCCAAATAAATCGATGTTTTGGTTGGTTTGTTGGTTTTTAACCTCGTGCTGGGTTTTACTGGGGCAGACCACATTCCCCCAGCTGTGAACAATTCCTTCATTAAAGAAAGTATCATCCTCCTTCCTAGATGTAAAATGGCTAAGGGTTATATTTTCAACATGATTTCATAAGAGTAAATAAGAGCCAAGTGGGATTTTCAAGTGCCTGTAGGCATTTCAGACTACTGATGAGTACACAGAAAGGAGAGAAAATAAGCACTATAAATGCTGGATAACTAATAATTTGAATCAGTTGTGGTGGATTTGAAGCACATGGAAGGACTGGATCTATCAGCTGACCACTGCAATCCTCTCTGCAGGGAAGCATAAGCAACAAGATAGACCATCTATCTATGTGTATGAACAGACACACACACACACCTTTCTGTCCTGTTAAACTGGAGAGCCTACATCATAACAAAAAAAACCACTTTGAGAGCCATTGTCCAAAAGAACCAAAGGAGCAAAAGAACCAAACAAAAAGAAGTCCCACATACAAAATAAACACTTGATTTGTAAATATTGAAAAAATGCCACATTCAGCTGACCACTTGAGTTTAGGAAGCAGAAACTCCTGTGTTCTGCTTTAGGATTTAAACTTTCAGTGAAGTCCCATGTCAGATATGGATATCAAGGGCAAGTGTAGCCCAATACAATCTCTTGCCTTAACTGAAGAAGTAGGAAACCCACAGCAGCTCAACACAATGTCAGTGTGAGACCTTTCTGCTTTGTACCTCCTGAATTTATATCAAGGACCAAACTGTAAAAAGAACTGTGATGGTGCAAGGCAAGTCTGACAGATACAGGGATCAAGGGGAAGAAGAAAGGCAAGATACTGGAACCAAACATCAAATCTCAGACAGATTTCAGGCATTTAAAGGCATCATAATTTCACTGCAAACATTCTGATTGTATTGGATTCCAGTTTCTAGAATGAATAATTAACCATTGTGCCCAACAGTCCTGTTCGTCTCACTGGATGTGAGGCTGAATCCGAAGCACTGCAGTCTAGGGCCATTTATACTGCTGATATACAGCAGAAGGCCTCTCCAGGCAATTCTTCAACATTTTGAATTGCTTTTAATTCTTAGTTATTTGGTAGTTTCCATTATTCTAAGAAAAAGAACATGCAAAAATCTGTGAAGACTGAAGAAAAAATATAGTAAGCTGTTCTATTTTGATAATGCACTTTAAAGTATTCTGCCAACTCTTCTCATGATAGTAAACCTTCCCCTAGTTTTCATTAAAATGGTGCTTTTTTTGTAATCAGAGCAAGAAAAGTCTGTTAGTGCTTCCCAGCAACCTTGCTTACATCGGACTTTCTTTTCTTGTACTCCACAGAATTTATTTTGGGAGAACAGAGTGTTGTGACTACCTTGGGATGCAAAGTGCCCAGCTCCAGTGAAGGGGGGACTGTCCTCCCAGCCAGCAGCAGCTTCCCATCTGCATACTTCTTCAGCGTGACTTATTGGCATTTAGGAGGCTATTACAGCCAACCCTGAATAATGTGTTTATAATATCTAAAGAAAAAGAAAAGAAGTGTTAATGAGAAATCAGCTCATTGTCGTCTCATTTTTTCCACATATTCAGTTATTTGTCATCTGCCTGCGTCTTCTGACTGACAACATTCACGCCAGCTGCTAGCTGAATGGGAGCCTTCCAGCACGCCTAAATAGACTGCTTGTCTTCATTAGCGCTTTGTACAAATTCATTCGGCAAGGAAATGCAGACTGTCGTTAGGCAGGTCCAGTCTTTCAAGTTCTGCTGCCACAATCCAAGATGTTTGCTTAAGCAGACTGTCCCTTGCTTTTGTTCATTTGACAGAGGAGAACCAGTTTCTTTATCCCAAGTTGTTGGTGTTTTATTGTGTCCCATAACTGCGGTTTCCAGGCATACTTCCACATTACACTACAGGGGAGAGGGGAAATGCACCCACACACTATATCTTTAGGATAATAGATTTCATTGTGTTGCATTTATTTGCTTCCCACTTTTCTTCCATAAAACAATTTAATAATGAGTCCATATCAACTACATGACTGAACACCAAGGAAGAGAGAGACCTGATCTTTGATTTTTCTGCATCAGGAGACTGATGAGATGATATTGTATAGTAAGTGGATAAAAATGGCACATAACCTCAGTAGCTGCAACTGAATAACAATTATTCTTAAAGTCAGGGCAAGATTATTCTTATATTGCAAAACAAGTTCTTGTTCTTCAGCATGCTTGGGAAAGGACATGCAAAGCTGGTGTCAGGGTTTAGATGCCAGAGGATATTCAAGAGAAGCAGCAGCTGTTTTTTCTTTGAATTATCAGAATCATAACCTTTAAAAAAAAAGTTTTCAACAGCAATAGTAGATACTTCTCTTACTTACTCTCCTGAGGATTGGATCAGTTACTTACTTTTACCTGTAAATGTGTCATAGTTTAACCCCAGTCAGCCACCAAACCCAACAGGGCCACTTACTCACTCCCCCAAAAACAGAACTGGGGAGACAGCTGGAAAGGTAAAAGATGGAGAAATCATGGGTTGAGATAAAGATACTTTAATAGGGAAATCAAAAGCCCCACACACAAGCAAAGCAAAACAAGGAATTAATTCACTGCTTCCCATGGGCAGGCAGGTGTTCAGCCATCTCCAGGAGAGCAGGGCCCCATCACACATAATGGGTATTTGGGAAGACAAATGGCATCACTTCAAACTTCTTCTTCCCCTCATTTTATATGCTGAGCATGATGACATATAGTCTGGAATATCCCTTTGGTCAGTTTTGGTCAGCTGTCCCAGCTCTGTCTCCTCCCAACCTCCCATGCACCCCAGACCCCTCGCCAGCAGGGCAGTAAAAATGCAGAAAAGGCCTTGGCTCTGTGTAAGCCCTGCTCAGCAATAACAAAACCATCTCTATGTTATCAACCCTGGGTTCAGCACAAATCCAAAATATAGCCCTGTCTTAGCCACCCAAAACCAGCACGGCCTGGTCCTGTGGCATCATATTTTGACTAAAATTCACCACCTTCTCAGACTATTCATCACAGGAAACATATGCTAACCATAGGATATACGTTATGCATTTCCCACTCAGGTGTTGCTCTTCAAAAAATGGTCCAACTTCATCAGAGTTCCAAAGAACTACCAAGAGAAAACAGTCCTTTGGGACACAGCCACAGTCTGCTATTCTGTTATATATCTACACATGGCAGCAGAGATTTGGAAGGGAACCATATAAGAGGTGCTGAAAGACTACCACCAGCAATATTTAGGAAAAATAATTAAATGTAACAAACAATGTTACCCCTAATTTAAAATTTAGGACTAGGTTATCAAGTCCTGGTCCTGTGTGTCCATATAGATACAACAAGCATTATCTTAAATAGGTTTATCTATTGTATTGCAGTGAATTTATTACAGGAATCTATTTGGAGGAATTCTTTAGGCTAACTCATAGCTTGGATGCCAACTCATGATGAGTCCTTGAAATCACCCTTAAATGTCTTCTTGCTAACATTTTATTGCAAATCTTATAACTAGAGTTTGCTGGGGAGTAAAATTTTGTTTTCAGGATATCTACAAGAACACTTCAGCTTTCATTTAGTTTTGATTTGAAAATAATTAGTTCTAGCTTTATGACTTTATGGTTGTGAAGAAAATTTGAAAATATCAAAGAGTGCTCAAAGTTACAGGTAAAGAGAAAAAATACATATTTTGTGACACTTGTTCAAGGAGGGTCTGTGTAAATGGCATTTCATTAGGAAAGAGAGAAATGGTTTAAATATTTCTGTAAATTACTCTCCCTTTAAAGGACAGAATATTCAGTAAAAATGAAGGAGAACTTAGGAGACTCAGTAACAAAGAGAAAAAACACCAACTAGTTCTCAGAATAAAAGAGAAATAGATCATTCTTAATAAATTAAAACATTTACTGGCAAAGGTAGACTTTCTAGAAGAACAAAAGCATTTCAAGAGTTCTGACACACAGCTTTTAATTTTTTTTGTTTTAAAGGTTTAGAAGTTTTTTTTATTGGACTTTCAGAAAGCACAGCCTGGTTAACACTATTCTCTCTCCTTAGTCTAGTATAAATTATACAAATTAATGGATTTAGCCATCGTCACAGCATGTGAAATAACATGGAAACAGGAATCACTTCCTCCAATCACAAAGGAAGACACTGTTTTCTCAGAGAAGAAATCCTGCATTGCACTGTCTCCTGAGTCCTCACTTCCAGGAGAAAGCACAGCATCCCAGGAGAATCCTTGCACAAACCAGGTTTTTCCAGTGAAAGAGAACCAGTTATTCACCAGAGAAATACAAAGCCTGAAAGGCTAATAATGAAGAATTAACTTTCTTCAGTAATTTGTGTAGCTTTTGATAACTTAGGTAATAAAAAGCACCTGGATATTAATACCACATTTGAAAAAGCATACATTTGGCCTTGGACTGTAAAATGGATGCATCACTTCTACCATACAACCTGAGGAATTAAAATCCTTTGAAAAAAAGATGCCAGGTACTACCTACAGAGAAATATCACAGCCTACAAAATACTCAGCACTCAGTTTAGTTCCTTTGGATTGTATGGCTGAACCAGCAGATTTTGGGGTTTTTTTGTGGTAATCTTTGATGTTATAAATACCCTTTTTTCCCACCAGGAAGTAAAAAAAAAAAAAAAAAAAAAAAAAAAAAATCCATTAGTTTTTACCTTATTTCATTAAAGTTCTGGAAAGAACATGCTCAAAGCAGAAAACATAAAGGTCCTTCATGCTTTCCAGTTGTCTTTTTATACCATCTAGGCATTGTCTTCAAGATTGACATTATGTGGTAGGTAGCAGAATATGCACAAAACAGAAGAAATTCTTCTTTTACTTGTTCTTTTTCAACATCCTCCTTTCACAAGACAAACAATAGTAAGGTACATTTCCAATATTTTTAGAACAATATTGTCATCTTTAAAGATGACCAGAAGGAAGATGATTTGCTGACTGTTAAATAATATCAGGTTTAACCATTCATTGCTTATTCTCTCTCTGACTGGTTTGTTGTTTGGGAACTGTTTTCTTGTTTACAAAATTATAAAGAATTCATCTGACCTCCCATTATTTTTCTCCATAAATATAAATCCTGAGAAGAATTTCAATGAGATATTCCAAGGACTGAGTCTTGGTTGTTGGAATGCATTGTAAATTCATTCTAATTTTTATCAGCTACTTCTAGAATTAACAATTATAAACTTCACTTTTCCCTATTGGCTTAAAAATAGCTTCTAAGCATACAGACAAAATGCACATGTGAATTTGAGACATGAAGTTTGCTGCTCTGACCACAGGGAAAGGGATGATAATCAACACAAGCTAATATCCAGTATGCCTTCCTGTCCCAAATAGGATACAGCACAAGTAACTTGACAGGCACTCAATTCCTCAATTTTCAAAAAACCTGTGGGGCTGAGAGCAGGAAACATGGAACAGAATTGTGAGCATGAAAAATTGTGTCATTCTTAAAATACAGTGGTTATTGCAATGTGTTATTTCTGACGTGAGTAGCGGGAGGGACTTGGAGCACTGCAAACAACATAATATTTGACTTCTACCTGCAAGCATAGAACAGCTTTAGAACAGTTTGTTCAAGGAGGATGTGGAACTCATATCCTCCAAGGATTCAAAGAACAGAAACAACAACCATGCTTCTGCAAAGACTTGAAACAGAACTATGACTTCCCCAGGTTGTTACTATCTTTGAAGTAAATGAGAATATTTGTGTGTGAAAGTTGAAGCATCTTTAAGACAACAGTCTCTATTGTCCCAAGCCATGCCCAGAGCAGGCAAAACAAAAAATCGGCAGTCCAAATTATTTATTTAAACCATAGAAAAAAATCCCTAAACCATTACCATCTACTTACATGTGTGTTGTAATGTATTTTAGCAAAAAAAAAAAAAAAAAAGATATGCTAAAAAAATCAGCAACTTTATTACTAATTTCACATATTCCATACTTTATTGTTCAGAAGTCATACTTTTAGAAGAGTAGGACAGCTAGCCTCACACTCCAGTGATAATGGAAAAAAAAAATCACAGGAAACCCACTCAAAAACGCTGAGGAAGTTATTTCAGGAAAAGAATATTCTTTTACAAGAAAATTACAAGGTTTTCCATGCAGAAACTGAAGATATCAGTTAAACTATTACTTTCAGAGCCTAAGCTGACATGAATAAGCAATTTATCAAACATCTCCCAAGTCACAGAATCAAAATGCTTCTGTGCAACCAACACAAGAACTCTAGAAAAGTCAGTTTGGTTCCTAATAAAGTTAAAATTCCCTCATTTTTTTTTTAAATAGGTGAGCTAGAACAGAAAATAAAATCCCCAATTATATCCATAGATAGATCTCACCAAAACTGTGTCATGAAAAAAAGAAAGTCTCTAGAAACCCTATAAGAAAAGAGGGGCTTAGAAGAAAGTGGTCAACATCCAGGACCTGGAAAAACTTAGTATCAGAAGGTGCAGTGGTAGCAGACTTCATAACCTCAAAGTTTAGGCGTTTGCCTTTTCCCCCCCCCCCCCCCCCACAGTTGGTAAAGTTGGTAAAGACTCTTCCATGAGGAGACCAAGAATAAATGCTTCTAGAAGAAGTAAAATTGATCATTTTACCCTTTATTTTTATCTATCCATCACATTTTCATTTGCACTCCGACAACTGTTCTGGAGCACCCTCTCACGATATTTCAAACAATACCAAGTGAACACCTTGAAAAATAAGCTTTGTTGACTTTCACTGCTCAACTGGAAAATGACCAGGAGCACATTCCATTCACTAAAACTTCCAAGGACTCATTAACCCTATAATTAAAAGTGAAAAAAATACAACTGCTACCGCCCCTAACTTCTCACGCTATGAACTGGATTGCGCCGTGAAATGCCTAGAAAGACTGATAAGGGCAGTGTACAAAACTATCAGCTCATACTTAGTTTCTTTGCTCCACGGTGCAGAGTTAACCTGCTGAGATAGCACTACCTATTGTCCCATTAAGCCTATATTTGTTATATAACCACAAGTGCTTCAGCACAAGCAGACTATTAATTGTGTTCCATGTTAATGAATCTCAAGACACTTTTCCAAACAGTATTTGCTACAATTTCCTACAACTTGCTTTTCACAAATCTTTCCCCACACACACTCCTTATGTGAATGCCACTTTGCCTAACCTAATTCCAAGCCATTCTAGTTGCCAGCAACAGCTGCACTCACAGCACTCTCCTCTACATGAAAAAAACTTTACAAATGCCACAAGTCTGCTTTCTCATTCCTATCTGTGGTGAAATCATTATTAAAGACTGCGGGTGAAATTCCAGTTCTGCAGGAATAAGAGCTCCAAATCCTCAACAGTGTTTAGTGTGACACTTTCTGATGTTACCCTCCTGAAACCTGCACCTTCCACACTAATATATTGTGCTACCAACCAACCCTCAGACAAGGTTTCTGCAGCCAAACTTTGGCTTAGCTGTCAGGTGATGTCTAATGTCCAAGACCTAATAACACAGCTACCTTAGGGGGAAGAATGGACTCCATTAAGCAGTTGTGAATGCCAGCAGAGATACAAGTTCAAAAGCAGGGTAATGCAGAGGAGTCCCCAGGGGAATAGATAGGGTCCATATTGCCCTTTCTTAATTTAATGAGTGCAGTCAACACCTTGAGCAATTTAGTGGATGGTATCAGCACATCAGGAAGTTGATCTTCATAGCTTCTGTGAGATCTGTTGCTCACCACCAGAGGAAGAGCCTTCATCTGCCCTTTCCTTCAGTGTACAGGTCATTTTCTTGCAGGCAGGCAGGATTATGTAGCTATTATGTGTGGCAAGATGATTGAAAGCCTAGGAGACCTACGTTTAGTAGGTCAGCCCCAGTGTTGCCAGCGGTGCCCATAGGGATTCACATGCAAATAGCCTTAGAAATGACTGATGGGGACGAAGCAGAGAAGAGGGGAATTGCTGTTGACATGGCAAGGTCCCACATATCCATGAGAATAAAGACAGCATAAGAATTATACACGTTCAGACCTTAGCATTATTCATACCCATCGCCTCGCGCTATTGTAGGAAAGCAAACCGCAGTCAGTGATTCAGCAACACAGGCCCTCCATGCACAGCACTCCTGCTGAATGCAAATGCAACAAACAATGACTAATTTCAGTTCAGCTTTCTGCTTATTCTCCTTGGGAGAGAAACTGGCTCTTCCACTCACGCAGCATAAGTGAAATATTTTCTTCTGTTCAACACTTAGGAGCGCAACCAAAATTTTTAAATTGTTCTGCTCTTGCTACAGCCACTGTTCCCGGTAGCTACAGGGATACAGGGATAAGCAAGGGATCCTGTTTTGAAGAGAGAGACACTTAAAAGAGCCTTATTTCAGTCAATTTTCTCTCCTTACAACAGCCATCCCTTGGAATGTCTTGAGGTGTATCTTTTACAAATGTTAAGCCTTTATAATAAACCTTGACCACAGATGTGGTGGGGGATTTCCTAGCTTTTTTTCTGATTTAATAAATACCTGTGGTGGGAAAAAGCAAATGTTTGCTGCCAAATGCTAATAAGGAGCACAGGACATTGGATTGAAAGGAAGTGCAAAGTAGCTGAACAAAGGCAAGGACTGATTGGGAATCCCAAACTAGAAATAACATTGACACTGTTTTTCCACAGTCATATTTAATCACGAAATCTACACAGGTGATATGATATCATCAGTAATTTAAAAAACCTTTAGAAAGAGACATCTGGCACTAAGTAAAATAATCCTGCCCTATCTCAGCCATGAGAACCAAGATGTGTGTAGGAAACACAGGGCGAAATTTTAAAGATGATCGTTAACGGTCTGATGGTGTTCACACCTCTGAGCCCCTCCTGAATCCCACAGGAAAGCCTGGTGTGCTTTTTTTTTGTTTACCCTTATGCAGGAGTCAAAAGGCTGCTAAGGAATTTAGTTTCCCTTTAGCACTTAGCAGGCACTCCCTCTGCCTTCTTGATTGAGCAGCTGTTCATGTTAAACCAGAGGAACACTACAGTAAAAGTCACACCCTGGAGAGGGGTATAGGAAAACCAAGTGAGAGGATGCAAGAGGGCTCTGGAAAGGACAGAGTGAAATGAAATAGCATTTGGATATCTAGAATGGAAATCCAAAACTGGAAGCAACAAGTATACTATAACTACAAGTGTATATCTTCAGTATACAGCTCTAATAAAACCTCAGCAAAGTTGACCTGATCTGCTAGACCCCATGTCTTCTGCAACAAAATTTCATATGGAAAATTCAGAGGCAAACAGAAGTGGTAAAAACCACCAAACAACTGCCATATTTAATTTGGGGAAAAAAATCATTCCAGAGGCAGATAAAATATGAGTTTTCAAAATAAAATAAGACAGAAAGCAATTATTTTTCATAGCCACTAGGAAAAGGAAAACAAGAACATTAGCTTGATTTCCAATAACTACCACTCAAATTAAATACTAGAGTGAATTCTGAAGGCACTGAGAAAGGCATGAAACACAGAGTTAAGACAAGCTAGCGGGACTGAAAAATCATTCCTGAAGGTTTTCAACTACTAGCAGGACATGTTTTAAGGAGGGCTGGGTACACTTGACCTCACACTGGCACAGAGGCAGAGATTAACTGGTCCCTGGCATTCCCCCCAGCACACAGCTCCAGATTCTGTAGAAAAGATAGAATAGAAGCTGTCTTATCTAAAGAACAAAGCAAGTTTCTGTTCTTCCTTTTTCTTCAAGGGAACACAATATGCCTGTCTCTGCTATCAGGATATCTTTTAAAGCAGTGAGAAACATATGACTACTTCTAACATTGTTGCTGAAGAAGGGAAAGGAAACTTCTGCTATAGTTTTAAGTAATTTTCCATCATACTCTCCTCCTCATTAATCAACAAAGATCTTCAGTGTGCACTCATACCATAAATTGCAAAGCTCCTTTTTGCAAAAAATTTGTGGAGAAATTTGTGGAGAACCCTTGTGAAACCATCAAGTAGTTTGTCTTAAATAAGGTGGGTCTCATTTGCAAGTACAGCAAAAGAAATAATAAAAAAAAATCAGTAAATTTCAGTCTTGCTCCTTTGTACACATTGGACCAAAAGAAACTGCAGCTGACCTGGGGACTGAAGCTTCTTCTCTGAGACAGATATGAAAGTTAAACTTGGTGGGGGGAGGGAGGGCCATGCACACAAAAAATTAAGTAATTTTAGTTTTCTTTCTAGAACCTAATCACAGACCTACAGTTTGTTAAAAAAAAACCAACAATAACACTGTTTGTCCTGCAAGCAGCAAGGAAGGAGTAACAGAAATAGTTTATACTATCTTGACTAACTGTATTTGGGAGGGAAATAGCATAGATAAACATAGCAAAGATAAACAGCTCTATTCTAAGCTCATTATTTGTAAACATAAAAAGGGATCTAAGTCAGTCCCTTTCTGTCTCTTATATACTTCATTTTGAAGTTACACATACCCTTTGGCCTGTGTAGAGAGGTATCCTGTGGATCTCTTAGTGAGTGAATAGCATTCCAAATCACTACTTCATTACAAAATTCATTTTCTGTCTCATCCAAACCAGACCTTTCAAATTATTCTTCCAACAGGACTTAAGATCAAACATGCCTGAAGTTATTCAGCAAAACCTGCACATTTCTTGCTGGATATATCAGGATCACCAAGAACATTTGCTTTCCCTTTTTGCACAGTTGCTGCAAGCAGAGTTCCCAGAACTTTCCTGAATAACAAGTGTTACCTGTTGATTTCATGCCTTTTCCTGCTGTTTTCCCTTTTCACTGACCTCCTGCCCTGTCACGCACAGCTGGTGTGCATTTCTTTTGGAGTTTCAGCTCTGGGCCAGCTCCCCTCTGTATGTTAGGAGTCAGCCTTCCAAAAAGTCCTTTCTTCTCCTGCCTTCCATGTCCTACTACATCTTCATTTCAATCCCACGTCTTTCCACTACCAGCGCAAAGCATACCAAACATATTCAAGTACAAAAATCACAGCAACCCACTTGCACCTATATCACTATATTAAATATGAACTTAAATATATTACAGAGGCAAACTTTTATAATTTAACTAGGTTTTCTTGGTTTCTAGTAATTTTAAAAGTTCTAGAGTAATTAATATTTTTTTAGGGTCTTCTCTGCAATGAGAAACAAAACCACACATATGAAAAAACCCACCTACTTCCAAGATTCCTAACTTCCAATCTTTGTGTTTTAAGAAATTTATTAATATTGGAGATTTTTCATATTTGAATAAGATCACCTAAACTCATCATAATACTGAAACATTTGTTTTATAGGTTTATATGGTAAAACACCTTTTGTGCCAAACTAGGCTTCTACACTGCTGTAAGCATGGTCCTGCTAGGCAGAAGATCCACTCTGTGGTTTGTTTTCAGTTCACTAAGCATTGGGGAAGTTATTACTCTGACAGGAACACTCTACTCTGATCCAAATGGTATCAATCCGTTCCTCTCCACTTAAAAAGTGGAGAGGTCAGTGACCTGGTAGAAATAATGCTAAAACAAATGTCATGAATAATTAATTGATGAAGAAATTTACAGCAGGGTAGTGAATGTCAAGTACACACTCGAATTATCCAGTTCCCATGTGAAAGGGGGCATGCAACATCTTAATTGCAAAACAATAATTCAATAAAGTGTTAGCATGAAGCATTCATATTTCTCACGAGTATCCTCAAAAACTTTGCAGGTCAATAAAATACAGAGGAGAAAGTATTAAAATTTATTAATTGGAAATAGGAAAGAATTATTTTGTTTCTGCACACCTGTCTCTAGCACATATCTGTTGTCAATACACCGGATGTATAAGGGTTTTATTTTTAACCATAAGCCTCAGGTGACAAGGGATGCTTTCAGAGTGATGGGCAAACAGCATTCCATTCCTAGGGGAGCAGCCACCTCTCCTAGCAGGGCTCTGGATAATTCAATACATGGCCCTGTAATTAATAGGGAAAGGAGGTGAAAGACTATCCTTTCCATCTGAGCCAGTCTAGGAACTGGTAACTCATGATGCCTGCACAGAGTGACAGGTATTAGCCAAGAACTCTTTGGCATGCAGGCATGAGTGCCAGGAGCATGCCTGAACGTGAACAAAGGGTTGCCAACAGTAATTCAGGACTAATTTATTTATATCTGCACCTCTCTGGAAGCAAATAAGAGACTATCACTCAAATGAGCACTGCTTCACTTGAAATCAGCAAACCCTCTTTGGACAAAGAAGCTTGCAAGGCTTCACAGCAAAAACAAAAGAAAGAATTCACATTCCTTTACTGTGCCAGCAATGAATACAAATAAAGGCAAAACAAAACCAAAAACAAACCCCTAAACAGAATAACAGTTGGATGGCCTTCTGAGTTTGAACTGCTACCAGATACTACATTCTGAATTAATCATCAGTTTCACCTATGGAGAGTTTAAGAGTTTTGCTAAGTAAACTAAACTCAATTTCACATGTAGGTCTTATGGGAGACCTTAGGTCCACGTCCCCTCATGCTTGACTCTTCTAGCAGTGACCCATATGCCTGAACAAGCTGATATGGCCACACTATTGCTCCTAATAATTTGAAAGAAAATGCTTTAACAGAGCTGCCACCAAGAAAAAGACTTAAACCCCATCTCAGAAATTAAGTTCTGTTGCATTTCCAGCATGGGGTACAACAAGCTGTGGGTTTCTGCTTCAGTGCCGGCAGGGTGCTGCCATGAGGCTGAGAAGGAGGCCATCCAGCACACCCTGCTGCACTTTGTGCAGGGTTGCTTGCACCCAGAAAACCAGCTCTGATAATTTTGCAGCAAGTTGAGGAACATACCATATTTTCCTTTAAGCCCCGGCTACTATACACGGTGGGTGGAAAAAAACTCCAACCCTTTGACAGTGTATTTCAGGTTTAGTGCATCATTCAAGTTAGGGAGGTGCACTGAAACAGTGCAGAGCTCTTGGGTTTCCAACAGTACAATTACAAGACAAAAGACAAACCTTGTGCTAATTACATGTTCCCTGACTCGGGAAGTGGAAGCTTTAAGGACAAAACCCAAACAGCCAATGACTCAGCAAGACAAGCATCTGCCTCCTGCCCAGTGCCCGAGAGCCAGTCTTCCTTAGCACCCTGTGCTTTAAATGGTCCTGTCCCTTCACCTTAAACGCTGAAATGTTGTGCTCATGAACCATCAGGGAAAAGTTTAACCTAAGCCAATCACATACAAATGAAAAGGCACGTTCCTTTGCCAGGTAAATGGTGCTTGCCCAGCGCTAGGCTGTTCGTTCATGGGCTTTGCAGGATCTCATTCTTTGACTTAAAAAACATTATTTCTGTTAGCAGAGAACAGCATCTAGCAAGAATGACTTCATATAAGAGATAAGCAGATCTTCTGACAAGCCAATTGACATGAAAACAAGTAATAAATTAGCTGCAAAATTAAATCCCTCTGGATGCAGTGCCTGTGCACATCTGCTTTGTAATTTATTTTGCTAATACATACAGAATTATTCAACCTTCAAGACTAAGAATTGAGGTTATTTGTTTGCAACTGTCTTCTCCTTACATCTGTCTTGATTTTCTTTTCATGAAACAAAGTTCCTGAGGTCTTAATTCATTAATTCTTACTCAAGTATCCCATGGTAGAACTCTGGAAAGTATGGCCAGGTACAGAGTCCATGGATCCCATACCAATGTGGGATATGGGAGATTTTGGAATGGGAGAAAGCACAGTACAGCTCAGACTTCACATTTTTATGAAATTCACAACTCTGTTTATCTGAACACAAAGCAAAGGAAAATTATGTCTTCAGTCACAGTTCCTATATATTCTTCCCTGCATTCCTGAGATGCAGAGCAGAAAGGAGGTGAAAAATAAAATATGAGAGCTCCAAGCTACCACCTCAGCACCTTAATAAAAGGGAATAAACAAATATAAGACAAATAGAAAGTAAACACAATTCAATAAAGTCTGCACAAACTTTTCAATTTGAGCCTCAGGGGTTTGTTTGTTTGCAGGCATATTTTATAAATAGTTGGGAGAGTAAGTTTGCCAAGGTGGACATTCAAAGTAAATTAAAAACAAACATTGAAGATCATTTAGAAAAAGCAAATTTTGATGCAGTAATCTCAATATATATAGGACTTCCCATAGTTACCTTATCCAAAACTGAAGTCACAGACTACATGAACAGCCCTGCTGAAAAGGACTGTGAGAGGAAGTGAAGGGTTTTTCTGGAGTATTATCTAACACTGAACACTCTTGCCCAGCTACCCGCACGATTTATCTGCCTGATTATAACAGCTCAGTTTTCAAATATCAAAGGTTTTCAAATCATTCTTAGGCAAGCAGCAGCAGCAGATCAATGCCTTTTCTATAAAGTCAGAGAAAATACCTTTGGGAATAAATGATCTTTTCTCTGGAAAGCTGCTCAGGGAACTATCCCTAAGAAGGAGCCCCACACTTTGAGGCTTGCAGCCTGGGTTCTGTGCAGCCAGAAGCAGATCAAAACCAGTGACACTGAAAGGACTCTCATGACAATGATTGCTGTTGTCTGGGGCCAGACCACCAACTGGAGCAGTTTTAAGGACCAGGTGAGAGAGATGAGACACAGAAGTTGAATCACAGTGCTGCAGCACAGCCCTGCTCAGGTGCTCCTGCCAGGATTTTCATCTGTGTATTCCCTTCCCACCCGCTCTTCTCTTTCCCTGTGTAAGAAAGGGACAGGGGGATTATGCAAGTGAGCTCTCTCCTTACTGCAGGGGTGGCTACAAGAGGTAGTGTGCCATCAGGCAGCTCCAGTGCAGGGCAGAAAGGGGATGAGCTACTGGGGCTCCGTCAGGAAGCTCACACAACTGCACTGTCCAAAAGTGCCGTACACAGAGCCCTCCAGTCACACCAGCACTTCTGACCACCACAGTTTCACCAGCAGGATGTTTGGCTGGAACATAGGGAAGTGCTTTCAGCAAAACCTGTTGGAGCAGCACTATCAGCAGTGGCCTCACAAATGGAGCACGCTGACCTCCAAACCTGGAGTACTGTCATCCTGACCCCTACGGTCCTACTCAGGCAAGTTAGCAAATCACCATCTTGAGGTGCCTAGGAAAGAAAAGAAGGTATTATTTTTTTTGTAACTTTTAAAAAAATAAGCAACTTCCTATTAGTATTAAATTGAAAACATGTTTCTATGGTGAGGGCTGCTCTGAAAAAAATTCTTTATCAAAAGAAAACATTTCTCAGGCACACCCGAAGATACTGCAGAAAAAAAACTTTACTTATCTCCACAAATATAGCAGGAGGCCAGACTCAGAAATAGAAAACATAGCTCTGTGAAGAGAAAACTGTGGATTAAAGATACCTATGGCCCTTATAAATTGCGAGTATGTAAGAATTTATTCAGCCTCTTGAGGTTTCCAGGTAGCGGAAAACAACTGAAGCTATGCAAATAATTTTGGAGCTGCCCTTGGTATAAATTTGTCCTCATTGTAGCATTGCTATGTTTCAGTTTCTAATTCCATTCAGCTCTAACAATAAATTGTCTTCAGAGACCTTGACTTTCCATAGAAAATTGTAATATGTATTCAGACACTTGGTAGCATGTTTGCATATGTGAAATAATGCATGTCAAGATCCTGCAAAATAAAGGAAACCAATGAGTTTGGAATGGACATGTTTCTGTTTTACAGTCAGTTTGAGACAGACTTAGAATGAAGGCTAAAAAATTTGCTACAATACAATTTTACACACCCATTGAATTGGTGCATTTGTTCATTTTGATCATCGAAATATTCCTAAATTTCATCTTTCAGAGGGTGTAAGCACTGTCATTGATACCCATAAAAAAGTAAAATTAAGGGAACAGCCTCCATGCCACAAAAAAACTAGAAAGAAAAAAAAAAAAAAAAGACAAGCCAAATTCCTTCTCTAGGAAAAATCAAGAGCAGTTAAGTAAAAAGTTTCCAGTATAAGACAAAGTGAAGTCATCAGGTATAGCTATGCCACGGTTTAACCACAGCTGGCAACTAAACACCCCACAGTTGCTCACTCAATACCATCAGTGGGATGGAGGAACTAGAAGGGTAAAAGTGAGAAAACTCATGGGTTGGCATAAGACCAGATTAATAAGTAAAATAAAATAAAATAAAATAAAATAAAATAAAATCAACAATTTATAATTAAAGGAAAATAGCAAAAAGAGACAAATAAAACCCAAGAAAGAAAAGAGGTGCAAATGAAAACAATCACTCACTACAAACACACCAATACCCAGCCAGTCCCTTAGCAGTAGCTCCCAATAACCAGCCAGTCCCTCAGCAGTAGCTCCCCAGACAGCCTTCCCCCCAGCATTATTGCCAAGCATGATGCCAGATGGTATGGGATACCCCCGTGGCCATTTGGGTTCTGCTGTCCTGGCCGTGCCCCCTCCCAAATCCTTGTGCACCCCTGGCTGCTCTGTGCTGGAACGGGAAGCAGAAGCAGCCTTGGCTCGGTGTAGGCACTGCTCAGCAGGAACTGACAGATCCCTGAATAATCAACACTGCTCCATACTAACCTACTAAATACAAATAGCTCCAAACCAACCCCTACGAAGAAAATTAACTCTACCCCAGCCAAAACCAGCACCAGCTATCCAACATTAACAACTAAGTCTATCTCACCTCATAGACTCATTTTCATGAAACTGCCTCCCTCTACACATATATAAACACATTCAAAATCAGCTGTCAAGAATTCAGCTATCTGTACTTCCCTCAATTTTACTTTCCTATTTACTATAACAAAGATGCAGATATGTAACCAAAAACTAACACCCACAAAATCTCCTCTGACCTTCAAGCCATCCTTTGAACTTGACATTGAAGAACATGCTCTGAAAGCAGGTGGGGACTTTGCCCCAAATGGACCATCTTCAGTCATAAGGAACACCTGCCTCACACCTGCAGTAGGTGGGAGGCAGTGCCCTTAGGAAAGCAAATAGGGCAACAGGGGAAAGCAGGGGAAAGTGAAAAATGAACTCATGAGAAGAGGTTTACATTAAAGCAATGATTTTTTTTTTCCTCCAGAGCTACAAGAAGTATTAGAAGAATCTTTATATTTTCCCTGTGGTATCTGACATTGGCTACTGTCCATCTCAAAAATACGTAGGAGAGAAGCAAGCAGATATATCCTAATAAGTCCTCACCAAAACCAGAAAGAGACCTTGGGAACAGGGTTCAAACAGAGATAACAACCGAGAGTGAGTGGGGTGGAAAGGCTGAGGGCCACAAAGGAGATAATTTCAAAAGAAAATAGGAAGAAAGAAGTAAATACCTGATTGTTATTCAGCAGCACTAAACAGCAGCCAACAGCTTCTGAAGGCATCTCTCCCAAAGAGAGAGGTGCTGCCTCAAGGCAATAGACATGAGAGCTGACCAGGTACTCGTGCACTGATGTAGGAGCCTGGAGCCCCCTCCCTGTCTGCAAGCAACTAACAAAACAAAAAGGCTTTTTGGCAACAGCCTGCATCTGGAATGCTTTGCCTGATTGCCACCCCAGCCTGTGGCATTGGGCCATACAGTGCAGTCTTTGGGAGGAAAGCATGGATCACTTTCCTTAGAAACACCCACTGTCTGCTCCATGGAGGTAGACCCACCGTTTTCTTGGGTTCTCTCCTTACCTCTGCTCTTCACTCCCATAAAACTGAGGTCACTTTTATTATATCCATAACTCTATAGAAAACTTCTTTTGTAGTACTCTAACCTCCTTTTTAGCCAGAGGTCCTATCACTGAACAGCTATAACCCAGTGCTGTTGAAGAGTACATCATCACAACTGACAGATACCGAGTTTGACCTATCCTTCTTATCCACTTACTATTTCCTTCTCTGGAATGATTAAAAAAAAAAAATAGAAAAGATGGATAGCACACTCCTCTTGTTGCTTGGCTCACTCTAAGTATAGAATAATATGATAAGGATTACTACAGTATACAAGAAGTTCATGTTGAATTTATAACAGTATAATTAGCTGCAGCTTCAACCTTGTGAGGATAAGTAACCTTGAAACACCTGCAAAACAGCAGAGCTACACTGACTAGGAACCATCCTTCCAAAACTAAATCCTGCTCATAGCAAATTGACTGCAAATAGCTGTCTCTTGATACCAGTTTTAATGAAAAATTGACAGCTGCTAATCCATAGAGTAAATCTTCACAATTTCAGCTTTTGAAGACACAAGATTTTGCCAAATTTGAACTCACATTCTTTCCTCCCCACCTTCATCCTCCACATCTCTCCCCATCAGTGACAGGTTTGAGAATCTGTCTTTACAACTTCCCTGAATAATACCTGGCAGGGCTGGGTTCAAGAGAAGAGTATATTTTGGACCAAAGAGCCAAAACAGAGAGAAATGCTTAATTTTCTGTGCCTATACCTTCCATGAACACATTTTGCTATCATTGCATGTTTGGTGTATTCTTATTTTATTCAATATTAAGAGATAACAGTAAGATCCTTTTTTGGTCATAATTGTTGTAGTTCTGAAGATAATCTTGACTGCACAAATTCTGTCAGGCTAAAACTGTTTTCAAAAGCCAGCATAAAATAAGAGTAGATATCCAGTCCAATCTCTGTTAAAGTCAGGGAAAATCCCCTGCTCACATCAGTAATTTTGGAAATAGTTCCTACTGTGAAGACAGTAACAAGACTAAGCAGAGTACAGTGAGGGAGGGTTCGATTGTAGGATCTAAGTTCAACTGATCTTGAACACAAGTTTAAACGAGTTTACTTGTCATAAACACCACACATCAAACACAGTTGTTAAAGAACATCTGCCTGAGTTTGCAGTTCTGTGATGCTGGAGCCCTGCTATGGTGTGTGCAGCAGCGCAGCACAGAAGAAAGCGCAGCCCCGTGCTTCCAGCTACGTGCTCTCAGACAGGCTTTCCTGAGCACAGCTCACTGCTGCTGTCTTGCTCAACATCCTTCTGGAAGAGAATCTGTGCTGCAACTTGATGTTGATTTTTATTAACACACAGATCTCAACTGAGAATTGAGTGACACAGAATTAACTAGTTACTGATTGAAACTTAGGAAACAAACTATGAGATCAAAGTAAATTATTAAAGAACAAAACCCCACAAAACCTAATATCACATCCTAGACAGTTAGAAATCCTGAGAAGTATTTGGCATTGAGAAAACAACCAACCAACCAAAGCATTTTCCACCTTCAAAGCCACTATATCATTAGTGAAGATACTTTTCATCTGCTTAAGCAGGTAAGATGCTAAAGAAGCTTGTATTTTAGGAAATAAAAAAAAATTTACAGTTTTTCACAGTACTGTACTAATAGAGGAAATCAGTTCCCAGATACTTTATATTTTTGTTGACATATCCAAGGCCTAGGGTTGTGTATGTAACCAAACATTGTGGGACCTGTACCCTCCTAGAACAGCAGCTAGAGACAAAGCAGAAATCACTGGAGTGCTTTATGGTGTTTGAATTATCTTATGTCATTAGGCAAATGAATTGAGGATTTTCTGTCAAGATTATCTGATGAGGCAAAAAAATCCACAACAGAGCCTTATTTCTGTAGAATTTCCACAGCTGTCTGAAGTATATTCCTACAAGGGGGACTGTTTCCTTTTATACAGATTATTCTTATGCAGCTGCTTTCAAGGATGCAGTCAGGATTTCTAGGTTAATCAAGCCGATGCTCAAAAACCTGATGCATGCCAGATGCAGAGGATACAGTTCCATATATATGGGCTCCTCACGGTGAATTAATGGTACCTAAAGGTTTTACCTCTCCAATTCTCATAGCCTCAGCCATTTTTTTAATACATCCTATGCTGCTAGAGCTAGCCTGCATTTTGGCATTGGTGAGAAAACAATACACACCCTATGACAAACACTAGTAAATTAGTTAATATCGTGACTGTTTATACAAGACTGAATGTGTGCTAGTGTACATCCTAGCATACGTGCTAGCATTCAGACTGTGAATAGGGTAATCTGCTTCAAATTTAATTACTTAGCAACTTTGCAAAGTGCTGCTTATCAGGCATTAATACTTCCCTATTCTTGCTTTAACACCTGCGTCACAGTTTAGAAAAGAGCAAGCTCAGCCATTGAAAGTGAGAGTCATGTGGGGTTGCAAGAGTCCCAAGGTCCCAAGGGACTACCTCTTAATACTTCACTCTCCATCCCAAAGCCTGGTTTGCTCAGCTTTACAAGATCCCTCAAACATTTGAAATACCACAGGGGCTTTCTTAATTAACCCTTGGTTATATGATTATACATAACAAGTACCTGAAGGCTGCATTTCTCTTAATTCAGACACCTTCAGGGAGACCCAAATTCCATTTCTCTCTTCCCAGAGCTGCTGGCAGATACTAGATAATGACTCCTCTCTCAAGCTCTCCTCTCCTCAAGTTCTTATAAACCTGCCAAGAGCAAACTGCTACTTTGCAATACAAACAGGTCTCTCACAACAGCAGCTCAGGGGAGAAAAGAAAAAAGAGCTAGAAAGGACTATATATGAAGTTCTTTTGTCTGGGTTTTTGGTTTGGGGTTTTTTGGGGAGGTGGGGGGGTGGGTGGTGTTTCTCTGGGGTTTTTTCAGAGGAAGGTAACATCTCGCCTCCTCACCACTCCTAAGACCTGTGACTACCATCCATGCCTTTCTGAGAAAGGAATGTGTAGGAAATAAAAAGTCCTAGAGCTATCTGTGCCATGTGGACTAAAACCAGCTAATTAAAACTTATAGACACTTAGAACTGCTCTAAACACACTGTCTGATAGGATGTTACTTATTGCACTTGCAGCAACCTTTCCTGGCCAAAAAGAAAACAAAGAAATTTTTTAAAGGAGCAGCAGAAGCAGTTTGGTTACAGTAAGACTCTACTGATGCATGAATGGCCTTTAGAACAAGTTTCTATCCCCACACTCACTGAGCACAATCTCAATGAGACTAAGCCAGCAGGAAAAGAAAAGAAACCTCACTGCTTCAGGTACAAACAGCAATGCTTCTTGCTAAGAAAGCCTCCTAACTAAAGACAAAGCCTCAGTTTAACTGATAGTTAATCAAACGCATTTAGAGTCAACCATCAGAAGCAAAAATTACTTTTATTGTCAGGATTAGGAAAAACATTAGTAAAATCAAGGTCAGTCATTAGGGTGGTAAAACAGCAGCAGTGTCATGAACTTGGGACATCACTGCTTGAAGAGCAGTCAAAACTCATTCTTTCTCACTGGAGTAAAGCCTGAGAGGAAAAGAATTGGGTTGTATGTCAGCAGCATGAGCAGCTGGAAACGATGAGGTACATTCCTAACAGTTACACTTTACATCAATTAAACACCTTTCATCTAAAGCATCTTACAAAAGGATGAAAGAATTACCATTATTTTACAGAGAAGAACTGAGGAATGCAGACTTGGTGTATAACTCACTTGGACAGCAGACAGGGATCTGTTTGCATTGCATACTACAGGCTTCTGCCAAGTAGATGAGAGTTTTTTCAGTTCATGTGCCATGCTGGAAAAGAAGTGTCTGCATGAGCATGTTAGGACAGCACCAAGCCCAACCTAGCAGAGAAAACCTTTCACCATGACTTTGTAGCCTCAGGCATGGCACTACCTCAGCTAACATGGTCACCTGGCTTAAAAACAGAGTGTATAGGCAGGTATGTGCTCATACGTGCCTTTGTGTCAGATGCCGAGGAGGAAGGGGAAAAAACAGGAGAGATTTACAAGCCTGACTCTATAGAAATTAGAAATTAATGAGAGCTTGGCTACTAACTCAGTAGAAGCCAGATGTTTACCACAGAGCTCTGACTCGCGTTAACACTACCCAAAGTCACTTTGCGCTGTAACACAAAATAGGCAGAGACAAATTTCCCATTGCACAGCCACAGCCACACCACACACAGAGCCCAAGAATAACTTAGGTGTTAGTCCTCTATCATAAAAAATTGAAAGTGGCAAGGGTCCATTTCAGTTTTGTTACAGACTCAACAAATACGCACCTGCTCTGTTATACCAGCAAGGCTATTTTAATTTAGAAAGTCAGCTGGTGCTAAAATGGACTAACCCACTTAGAACGCAAAGTGCAGATCAAATTTATGGCGTAAACATAATGTGCTGGAAAAGTAAAGCTTTCTAAGAGAAGAGCTTTCTGAGAGAAACAGGGTAATTATCAAGGGAGGTAGATGTTCTGCTGCTCAGGAAGCTGAGCCCATTATAAAGAAAAAAAAGTCCACTAAACATAATAAAAGGCTATTGTTAAAAATCTCTGTATAAAAATAAAATGAAAGCATCAGGTCACAGGGTAGGAGGAGTGGCTCAACCACCTGGTCCCTACTAGGAGTGCTATTTCCTAAGAATTTTCAAATGTATACTTGAATCAAAGACATTCAGATGAACTACCCTTTTTAGAAAACATTCTGTTATAGTCTGGATAATTCCAATTAATTTCTTTCTACAAGTCCCTTCACATCACCAGCTTCATTTTTTTTTTTTTTTAACATTGAATTGTGTCACCAAAATATCCAATTAAAAATAACACCACTGGTCAAACAATAGATGTGAGATTTTGGCATCGGTGCTCAACTTTGATTTGCACTGACCCCAGGAAAGATCTCAAAGCTGTTCTAATGCAATTTACAAATAAGAACACAGTGCTGGTTAGTCCACTGTGTGAACAGACGCTGCTGTCCTCAAAAGAATAATGTTATCTGAGAGAGAGGTACAGTTACACAGCCAAAAACTAACACAGACAGACATTGTTAATTGTATCAACTTTCAGCTAGACTGCAACAATGTGGCAAATATGTCCCTACTGGCCCCGATATTTTTTGAGCCATACTTCCCCCCCCCCCCCCCCATGAACATGAGCAAGTATTTCTATCCCAGTAAAGGGGGAAGTTAGATTATTATTTGCCCACAGAATCTTTCATATCCCAAATTAGCTCCAGACCATAAAAACAAGCCCACATTCTCAGAAAGCAAAGACAATACACACTTGCTGCTATGTATCCTTGCCAAGGAGATGAGTGTTTGTGATTTGGAGGGCAAAAAAGCCTTTTTTGCCTGAGTGCCGTGTGCATTTCACCACACGTGCTATTTGGAATGACACATTTCAGAGCAGTTCAGAGATGCCATGGTCCATCACATCATCCTGAGTCACCTTGACATTTCTGAGATTATGCATTAAGATGATAGCCTCAGGGCTATAAACCTTCTTTTTAATACATTATTAATGATTATGGCTGTTAGAGACGGCATAGTCCTAAAGCCTTGTTTTCCTCTCAGAAATCTAACCAAACTATTGTGCACACATAACACAATAATATCTCACAGGTTTAGATTAGGTTTTTCAGAGACTCAGGTGTCTCAGCACTATCTGGTGTCTGCACAGAAAAGTGTACTTCAGGTTCCCAGTTCACTCCCTTGCTCTACGAACCAAAGGACAAGGGAACTACAAAGGCACCAGTAGTCTACTCTACGTCTAATACAGATCTTGGATGTGTTTGTTGCTTCAATTAGTGCTGCTGTTGCAGCAAAAAAAAAATCTAGGCAATGTACCTATTCAACATCTAGAAAAACATGTTTGCCTACCTCTCAAATTGTAACTAAAAGTAACATTAATAAACAATAAGGAAGACTACTGGTCCCACCTTATCTAGGTACAAAAAAAAAAAACAAAAAAACAAATCAAAATCAAAAATACCCTATCTGAAGATTGTCACCAGAGTTATGGGTGGTTTGCAAAGACAGCAGATAGTGCTGGAGCTTCATGTTCTTTGTATAAAGAGCAAGCTGTGAACATATCCTCTGATCTTTCCACTGACCTCCCACTGGCTTAAAAGATGTCCTTCCCAAGGCTGTGCTCCTAAAAATTTTATCCTAAAAATTTAGCGCAGTGGTCCTACTCCAACCTGGCATTGTGCCTGTACACTTCACACCAATTCTACTAATGAAAAAAGCTTGAAAATAACCTCTCCCCTGTAAGAAAATCAACAGTATTGCTCTTAACTCTTTCGAGGCTTTTCTAGCTCACCACAGTTTCCTCAGCTTCCCTTAAGAAAGAGCACTAGCTGTAGTCCTGCTCCTTGCTTTGTTTAGCTGTGGGCAGTGACACGCATCTGTTTGATGTGGAACTTCCTCTCATTACCTGCCTAATTACATACAGAACCATACAAACAGCTGAGTTTGGGTTGGTTTTGGTTGTTTTAAGGACTACACTAAATCAAGGTCAGAAATTTCATATACATCGCTTTTTTTTCAGCAGGTTAGTCCAGCCTACATGTTACAAGCAGAAGAACCTGGCTGAAAGTCTGAAAGTCTTCCATTATCTTTTGAAAGCCGCTGCTATCTGAATATTAACAGCATTACATGGATATTCATCTCATGCTCTGATAACATTATTGTCTCTCGAGCTCTTCGCTGCAGAAACAGGCAATCACGCTCCTGCCCAGCTTTGCACATCAAAGGAAAAACGACAATAGAACAGCTTTGAAAAAATGCCACGAACTGGCCGAAGTACAGAGCTCGTAAGCAGACAGAGTGTTCTGTTGATGTGGCAGCGGGCGCGGCCCCGAGAGCCCGGAGTGAGGCGGCTGCCAGGAACAGCCCTCGGCCGCTCTGACTCAGCGCAATGCAGTGGGAAAGGAAACGCGCTTCGATTTCAAAACCCCACCAAGGCCACACTTGCCCTGTTTCATGCTGTCATAGCAGAAGAGGAAAGGGGAGCTGCCAGGATTTAAAAAAAAAAAAAAAAAAAAAAATTAGATAAGGTCAGGGAGGAGGAAGGAAAAAAAAAAAAAACACTTGGAAGAAAAAACATTTTATAGCATCAGTGCACTTGACTCTTTCTTTGACTTCATGCTGACGCTCTTCTTGCACAATTCAGGAGGAGTGAATGGAGCCACACACCTTCCCTCCCCCAGCAGGGACCTCGGCAGGGCCACAGAAACCCGGGCCGGCACCGGGAGCCGCCCGGCCCCCGTGCTTTCAGCAGCTGTAGCATGCAAGGATCGAGGAGAGGGGAGGTGGGGGGCAGCCACATAACACACACATTCCCCCAAATACACGTGTGTGTATTTGTATATGCATATATACTCACACCATTGTTTGAAAATTACTTTTGAAGAGCTCTGAGCCACCAACACCACGAGTTCATTCCTTCAGTATGCTTTAAACAGCTGCCAGAGGTCAGGAGTATGATGTTGAAATATAAAGTTCTCCTATATTATTTCAGAAAGTCTCATTTCACTTTTAGACAGATTTTCAGATGTTCAGCTATGTTTTCTTTACACTAAAGTACAGTATTTTTACATATGCAAGCAGAGACAGAGACATGACTTTGAAAAGAAAAAAAAAATCTGAAACAAAATGGAAACATTAAATGAGAGCAACATAACAACACATTTCCTTCTGCCTGCATTTGTTTTACTGAGAACACTACTTCTCAGGCCCAGCTAATCAGCATTCATCAGTAAAACAAGATATCAGGGAGCAGTGAGAGCCCTAGAGGTGTTTATCTTCCTCTTTTTTGAATCATGAAGCTTTTCAGAGGGTATTTTCACAAGACAAGAGAACTGTTCATGAATATCTTGTAGATCAGCACTGTGACTTGGGGACAACTGCCAAAAAGCAAAAAGGACAAAAGAAATGCTGCATCCATCAGGATTCTCTAGCCTTTCCCTGTCTGTCCACTTCTAGATCCTTGTGACTTTTTATTTTGGCCCATATCAAAAAGAACGGCCTGTTAATAGGTAACAAGAATCTGGAAAGATTTTTTGCAATGCTATAAATAGCCAGTTCTCTGGCCAGCAAAAGCAGTCCTGTGTTTATACCCAGAGAACGTAGACAGAGAAAGATAATGGTTTGTTTTGTTTAAGGTGGAATTACTTTGGCAGTGAACAGTTGCATTGTTACTAATTTTACACAGTTAAGTGTGACAATAAAATCTTCAGAGTACATTTCAAGACAGTTACAACACAGACTTAAATACATCTGAAATACAGCTCGTATATGCAACCATCAACATACATACGTAGATAGAGCCACAGTGACTAACACTGACAGGGTGCTTTTTTTATTTGCTTGGCTCTGCTGGGGCACACCACTGTATGGTAATGCTCTGAACCTTGTGTGCCTACAAGAATCTTGCAGAGCCGGGTTGGAGAGGCATGTTGCACATATTTACACTGGAGTAGCATTGCCTACTTTGTAAGTGTGCTCCTGCACAATGCCCAGCTTCCTCTATTCCAAACCACTCTTGTTCTAGTCCATTCACCCCTCCATAACTGCTTGGCACAGTTTCAGTTCACCTCCCCCCCGCCCTCACTTTTTTTTTAATAGGCTTTGTCAAGTCTGCTCCTAAATCTTCCTGTTCATTTTGTTTCGGGGTCATATCTGAGGTGGTTTAGATTAAACAAAAGAAAACCCAGGAGTTACAGGTCAGTTGCTTTTAGGTAAGACTCATGAACTCAGAAACAAGGAGTTGCAGCTCAGATAATAGCACACTTCACCACGTGAACTATGCCGGCTTCCTGAAAGGAAGGGGACACAGTACTCTCCCTGCAGCTCCAAGCACTTCTTGCCATAGTCCCAGCTTTGAGATCCAAGCTGGCCAGCTCTGCAGCATGCCTAAGGCTTGTAAAGAATGATTATATAATATTGCAGTACAATACTCTAAAGAAGGCAAGAAAAACACCACCAACCAAACCAGAAGTCTGTAGCCAGAAACAGCCCATAATGAAATAGAGTTCAATACTTTGCCCCTAAACTGCTGGTGTTGGGAGACAGCATCTGCTCTCTGGTGCAGTGCCTCACCTGCTCCAGAGGGGCTGTGCAAGCCTCCTGCTTCCCAGCCCAGTCCTGGGCACATTCTACAGATCCAGCCTTGGATATCAGGGCCCTCTATCCCCTCCTCACTCCACTCACCAAGCCACACATGCTAACCTCCTACACAAGCAGAGTACAGTGGCATCTGACTAATATAATTTGGGGGTTAATCTAAAGAAATGTTATAATTTAATATTTAGACTCAGTTCCCTTAATCCATTTTATACGCAGGAACATAAACTATACCTTGCCTTGATATGTGTGTACTCACTCATCAGTGTGTGTATCTCTTGAAATGTATATTCAGGAACGTATATCTTGATTAGTTAGAACACCCCTAGTTAGAAAGCTGTGTCAGCCAACCTCACTGGTTAACTTTAGCAGGAAGACATGGCACATTGGTTGAGAAATAGCATCAGGTTAATGTAGCTGTGCTGTTTCTCCTCAAAGCTGACATGACCTGTACTGTTCCATGTGGATATCAGCCACCACATAGCCAAGTAAGAACTCCAAGCTTCATTTCCAAGACTGGACACACCCCTGTGTTGGCAGGTTGACAAGGCCAAAGTACACACAGATAAATTCTCCACAGAAAGGCTCTTCTACAGGGGGGGTAAACTGTGAAGGGCACTTAACAAAATAAGTAAAGTCACATGACTAAAAAAATTTTTTTTAAACTTCATATATATTAATGTTCATTAAATCTTACTCTGCAGCAGTTTAAGGCAGTCATTACTTGTTTTTAAGGCAACCACATATTCAAAACCATTTCCCACAACTCAGAAGTACAGTGGTCAGATGTATGATAGATAAAATCACGTTTTGTTTTTGTTAAACTGGCTGAGATGCCACTAATAAAAAGGTAGAAAAAAGAATAATCAAAAATGACGGTTGGTGGCTAAAATCTAATTTAGGTTTCCAAATGGAAATCCAGAATATGACCTAGGTTTGAAGAAAAAAAAATTAAATAAAAAGAAGGAGAAAAAGCTCTGGACAATAAATTTTCTGTTTGAGGAATCCTTAAGCATTTTTCTTTGCTTTTGACAGGTCACAGAGTTGAGCTTCAAATTCCTCCTTCGCTAAGCATTACATCAACAGCAATTTGTACTCTTACTCTAAGATTTCTAGTTTGTTATCCTACTAGGGATGACAAAACAGGTCAGCAGGCATGACTAAGGGCAGTGCATGCTAGACATAATACACTCCTGGCTAGAACCTGTCATAAATTTAAGTAACAGACACACACCAATGTTTAATAAAAATGTTGCTTCAACATTGGAAAGTACAAAGCTAAACTAACATGATGTTCAAATAACAAAACCATGCACTGCAGACACTACCACTGTAGCTCATATGACATGGGTAAAGTTCACACGAGCTTTTACAGTGGTTTCATCCATTCTATTTTGAAGTAATATCTCTTTGAAAGCAGGTTAATTATAGCAGGATTTGACAAGATAAGAAAAGGACAGAAGACAACTCTGTCAGCATAAAGCAATTTAAACCAAACACTACCCATCTACAAATTGAGAGAGACCTGTGTAGACAAGAACTCATGGAGCCAGATCTCAAGTAAAGTCCAGGAAAATATGCCAGTTTAGAAAAAATCTGACTCCATCCACTTATTTTAGGTCCAAACTAACATTGTGTGTGACCAGTTCATTACTGCATGCTGTTTTTAGTTCACTGTTTTTCAGAATTAATGTGAAATGGAAAGATTCTCCCACAAGCCCAGTAACCATCTGGTGTTATTGCTGTACTTCATGAAAAATTCATTGCCTTTTTATCATAGTCAGCTATTTCAGAGATTGTAGTGATTTATGTTTTTAAGCAGAATATTTTATTCGCTATTGATGTTTGCAAATCTGCTTCAGCATCACAGTTCCACAGATTATGTTCTTTCTGGCTTCATCCTCGGGATTTCTAGCAGCCTTGAAGGCAGCAGAAGCTGTAAAAAAGTCAGTTCTAGTAACAGATTTATAAAATGGACATCACAGTATTGTCTGTTTTCCCAGGCTAAATAAAGCTAAACTCATTGCCGGTAAAACATGCTCAAGCACTAAGAGCCACATTACAGCTCCAAGCTCTCATTCAGCCATTCATCTCCAACAGAGCTATCTGTCAAAGAACACACAACTCAGTTTGATATTCATTCTAGCTCAGAGAAATTTTATATTTTTCCTTCATGCTCTACTCGCAGGAGATTCTGCAGCCAGAAGCATTTTAGCAGGCTGTACGGAGACCAAAACCAAGTCAGTGGGTTAAGGAGTGCACAGGCTAAACCCCTCCTCCTGAGTGCTGAGAGAAGCCCCAGCAGTGCAATAATTGCTTCCTGGACTTGTAACCACTCATCTGGAGCTTGGCTGTAACACCGACCATGGTCCTGCCCGGTACCACACCAGTATGAGCTGCCTGTGCTGTGGTTTTGGAAGCCCTTAAGATTGTGCTTTTCCTTCGCTCCTCCTTCAGGCTAACACGAGTAAGTCCAAAGGAATTCAGACAATATAGCCTGGCAATTCCTTTAATCTGAACTAATGCCTGTGAGAGTTGGCAACACCTGAAGAGTGGGTGTAGAAAACACCCCCAACAATTCAATACAAACCAGGCTGCAATAGGAAATAGCTACTAAAATTGAAAAGGAAGGGAGTGAATATTCATAAGTTCTCATCAAAAAGAAGATCACCTTTAGCAGTGCCTTTACATATCCACAAATACTTTATCAGCCCACACAAGATTTCTGTTTCAAGCACTGCAAGTTACTTTAGCTCTGAGTATTCATACATGTTGTCAGGCTACTCCGAGTTTTAATCTTAAAAATATTGCCTTCACTCAAGCAAAGTCCCAAGCAGGTATTTTACTTTGTTAGTTTTGAAAAAACTAAACTCATCCCTGAATGAGTTGATGAGATGTCACAAAAGCATACAGAAAGCAGAAGGCTTAAGGAAACAGGAATAATACAGGGAGGATCCTAGAGAAGCTGAAGCTGCCTCAGAGACAAAATTAGTAAAAAAGTGCAAGAGTAAACAACAAGGTCTTCTCCTGGTACAGGGACATTAACAGGAATTTTATATGAAACATGGTCCTGATGCTGAATGGGCTGGGGGAACTTGGTTATAACAGAAGCAGAAAAGGCCTTTACTGGTGAGGTTTGATCTCAGGCTTTTCTGGTTCCTCTGCCTAATGGAAGTGCCTGGGAGATCAGACTGAATACCTGTCTGGTCCTAGGGACTCATGTGACAAATGAGGCCAGTGAGACTGGTGGCCAACACCACTGAGATGCCATCCTCAATCACCTTTAAAAGGTCATGGCACTTTCAGGAGGGTTCCAATTACTACAGAAATGCAAAAAGTTCAGATTCCTCTTCGAGAAGGATTATCCTGGGAGAGCACAGACTTATCACAGCCCCTAGAAAGACTGTGGAACAAGTCTTCAAAGCCATTTCTAAGCACAGTAAAAATGAGAAGATCATGGAGAGCTGGCAACAGGGACTTACCAAAAGGAAATAATGCTCAACTGATATGATCTCCTTCTATGAAGAAAATGGTAACTTTAAGCAAAGAGCAGTGGATATCCTTCACCTTGGCTCTCCCAACACCTTCCCAACAGTCTCCCTCAGTACCTACACCAGCCAAGTCAGAGGTATGGGATGGATGGTTGGCATATAAGGAAGGTAGAGAACTGCAGGACTGTTAATTGGGCTGAAAGAGTCAGTCATCAGAAGCCCTTGAGTGTCATGGAGGCAAGGGGTCAAAATAAGGATGACCAAACACTAGCCCAAGCTGCCCTTTGTATATCTCGATCATTTGAGATTACAGAGTAGCAGGGATTGGAAGGGATCTCTGGAGATAATTTAGTCCAAACCCCCTGCCAAGGTAGGGTCACCTATAGCAGGTTACAAAGGAACATATCCAGGTGAGTTATGAATATCTCCAGAAGGGGAAACTCCCTAATCTCTCTGGGCAGCCTTTTCCAGTGCTCTGTCATACTCAATGTAAAGTAGTTCTTTCTCATATTAAGGTGGAACTTCTTGTGTTTTAGTGGTTTTGAATTTTAGTGATACGCTCAGCTTGAAAGGGCAAGGCCCTGAGCAACTGTACCCAACTTCAGAGCTGGCTGTGCTTTTGGGAGCTGGACCATGCATCCTGCAAGAATTTGATTCAATGATCATGAATGACAAGATCCAGGCTTTTCTTGTCCAAAGATCAAGAAGATACCCCAGCACAACCTCTCATGAAGTTTCTTTTACCTAAAGCAGGGAAGAAATAACTTGAAGTAAGATTTTCAGAGGCACTCTGTTCTCCCTTCTTCTCATTTACTTTTTGAGATAAAAAAACTTCAGTGTGTTGGAGGCTTTAAGCAGAATCCACAAACATGCAGAAGAGATTATACTGCCAAGTTCAAAAGAGTAAACTATACAAACTGCAGAACAGCTTGAACTTTTAGCTTTCCTGCACTACAGATGGTTGCACAGCAAGGCTCTAGTTGCTCTGTTGGTCTGGCTTTGCAGGAAATACCTACACATCTAAACAGTAATAGCAGGAGAGGTAAGAGCTCTCCTGCCCTGTCATTCCAATAAGATCACCCGACAATGCACTTACAGGCAAGGCAGTCAGTCAAACAAATCATTAACTTAAAGTTTCAAGGAGCATGGAAGAGACTTTCTGCTTTCAGCACAGTTCTTTCCTGAATAGGGCAGAAAGGGACCACAGCCTCTCTACACATATGGCAACCTTCACACAATAACAGTACTGCCAACTGCAATGGCATAAGGCAGGTGGCTGTTTTAGTTATTGCTTTAAGCTGCTGATAAATCATTTCCCAGGGGAGTGACTGCAGCCACTGCACCTGCATGAATTCTCACAGGCTACTAACACCTCTTTCCAAAGTCAGAAGCATTAGCACAAAAGCAAACATTAACGTAAGTTAATAAAATCCCCCATTTTCTTCCTGTACATTCTCTGGAACTCTCTTATCCACTCCAGTCTCCAAGACAAAACCTATGAGTAAAGAGGCTTCAGCATAGTTGTTTAAGGTATTTTAAGTTTGTGGTAAAAAACAACCAAACCCAAAAAACCAGTATAATATTCAAATCACTTTATTCCTATTAGAATGGGTCTCTTTTAGATGACAGCAGTAGGAAACCTCAGAAGGCGGAATAGCCCCCACATTTTTTTCATTTCCTGTGTGATGTAGTTGCATTCCAGTTCTGAAGGATGGTTGTCTTACATGTGTCCCTATAGCACACTAGCATCTGCTCACTGCTCTCTTCTGTTCTTCCCATTTTCCATCAGCCTGTATTCCTCTAACTCCTAGTCATCTTATTTAAATTTCAAGGCTGAGTATTGACATTTTGGTCTGTGTATGCATAGCCCTTTGCACAATGAAGTGCAGGTCCATAAGTAGGTCTTAAGTACAATGTTCATACAAATTAGACCAGTTACATCAACTAACTGGCAGAGCACTGGTTCTATTACAAGTTCTAATGTACTTGCTGTCTCAATTCTAAGAACAAAGACAGCAGTGACTACATGAATTGCAATAAATCATATTCCCACACTCTACACCTGAACATCTCTCTCAAAAAAAGGTAAACAGTCTGGGTTCAAAAAGTGAAACAAAATACAGTGGCCAACCAAGGACAAGAGATTTCATACTCAAAAACCCCTCCCAAGGAAAACCAATCCTAGCCTTCACAAGCCTGAGAATCCTGTCTCCATCAGTGCCAACGATGGTTGCTCGTTAGTATTCCCAGTGCTCAACAAGTTTGGTTAATAGCCTAAAGCTCCACCTGTGATAGGCACTATTTACTTAACAAGGAGATAGCCCACAGGGTTCAGGGGATTGCTTATTTCTGCTCATGCTGTAGCAGGCCCACAGACTTAATACAGATGTAAGGAAAGAGATAGGATGTGGTTCTCCTTAGCTTGCTTACATGAGATAGTCTTTCTGCTAAGAGGGCATAGAACAAGAACCTGAGTCAACATCTGCTGAAATCAGTGGAAAGGCTCCCATCCACTCCTTTGCTCCTTGTTCCCATTTCTAATTCAAGGCTTGATGCAAGCATATGCAAGTAAGTAAAATACATATTTTTGGCCTCATACTTTAAATCAGACCCAGAAGTTCAGTTTTGGCTTCTTCAGTTTAGTTCATTCTGTTGTTGTATTGCTCTGGTTGGGAAAATCAGTTTAATAGTTTTTACTGCTATCTGTAGATAGATATTTCAGGCATCTAGCTCATTTTTAAAAAGAACATTCTTTGAACAACACACCCTCTGCACACACAATTTGTTCATAATATATTTCTAAGTTTGTCACAAGAAAGCATCTTCCAGTGGAATAAATTTAAACTTTCACTTTGAAAGGGTCTTAGCTAAATTGAGACTGTTCATAAAAAGATAAATATAGGTTTTAAGATAAACACATTCCTACTAGAATATTCAATCACAGCGTTACTGTAGTAACAGTCATACATACTTGCACCTCCTCACAGCTAAGGAAAAATAAGAGATGGATGACTGTCAGGCAAGTGCTGAAGCAAAGATCTCGGATCACATCCAAAACGTGGTCACATCAGCTGAGGTGGCATCAAGAAGTGCGACTGATATTTCAATAACTCACTCTGGTTTTCATTAAGCAAGGAATGCTGATTAACATAATTCAGCTGCCAGGTTTAGCAAGCTAAGCTCATCTAGAATCGTTTCCTCAACCTAGAGCTGCCCCTGCACACAATGCTGGACACCATTAGTAGTGATTTGCATCAGACAGAGCAAGTAGGAGTCCAAGGCTCCTGCTACAAGGAGTCCAGAGCCCACAGCACTTTCAGATATAAAGAAAAGACAGATTATGTCAGAATTCAGTTTAATTTCAACAACAAAGATGATATACTATTACCTGTCTGTCTGAAGTGAACTAAGCAGAATTAATTATTTTAAGTGCACTGACCGAGGAAGAGTGCAAAGCCCACAGTTTTCCTAAAAATCCAGCTTCATTATTTAGTTTTGTTCAGGCTCCTTACATGCCCCATTTTCTTTGAAACATGCAGTGCTTGGCCTATGTAGAGCAGACCTGGGCTATTACCCCTGCCTGGCCTAGTCCTGTGATACCGATGAAAGACTTTGCCTCTGCTGTACCCTGGCATGTGCCATAATGTATATGGTATGGGGGCAAAGTGGCCATCATTTCCTCCCAGGTGTGCCAGAGCCACCCCAAGCACATTCCAGGGGGTGATAACAGACTTGGTCAACAAATGAGTCTTGGAGACAAGCCCCAAGTCCACTGTATACAGCCAGGGAGGCACGTGGTCGTAGTAGAGCAGTAACACCAAGACAGTAACACATTGAGGGAGCAAGTCGTTGTAGTCACCATGGCAGATGACAGGCTAAGGATGTTGGAAAGGCACAGGCAAAGACTTTTCCATACATGCAAGTGGCTATAGCACTGTTAACAAATGCACCAGCATTGGTCCCAAACACCTTCACTAGCCTTGGAAGGAAAGAGATTTCCAGAGAAGCATCTTGTTTCAAGAAAAATTGACAATCTTCCCTTTGAAATTAATCTTTTCTAACTGGTTATCCACATTACTTTATATGATCAGATTCAGATTAGGTAGGATGAGAAAGACCCGCTAAGATCACAGACATACACAAGATAGACTAGTAAAACTGAAAGATCCTTCGTTATCTGCAACTTCATGTTACGAGTAAAGGTTTTTTATTGTAGTATAATGCTTTAACTTCACTTACTTCCCCAGCAAAATTACACCAGCACAAGCATTTTTGTCTGTTGCAATCACATCTACCAGTACACATAACAGCAATGCCAAAGTGTCATTCTGCATCAGTGCTTTGCCAGCTGAAGTTTCAAAGGCGGAAACACAAAGTCCAGCATGTAAGAGATACAACTACATCCTTGTTGGATCTGCCTTTTTAACATCCACTACCCCCTACCAGAGAATGATTGCTGCAGAAAAGATTACATAAAGAACAGGTGTATGAAATACTAACAGTGCAGTGATAAGACTAACAGCTGGGGACAGCAAGCAGGCAAGTCTCCCACGAGAAGGAGTGAGGGAGATATTCCCAAAGGCACTACTGATGCCTTACATTTGATCTTATCCCCCACATCACGATCTACGCATTGTTTTTTGGCAAGATGACAGGTAGATGGAAAACAATTTAACTTCTCTATCAGTGGGATGGTTTGGCATGGTACAAGAGGCACATACCCTTACAACTACAAAGTCAGAGGGCTTAGCAGAACCACCCTGTTTGCTTAACAAAGTGACGTAAGCCACACAACCACGCAAGCATAGCCTTTGTTCTTTCCTCCAGCTATCCCTGTTTTTCCTCAATGCCCTCCCACTAATTTCAAGTCTAGCAAAGTAGTCTGTAAATGTTAAAGCAGGTACTTTTTAATGTCAAGGTGTGTTCTGAGTAGGCACCAAGAGTAGCTAGCTAATCATAATAAACCTGAATTCAATGGTTGGCAAATAGAATGTCCCTAGAAACTCCATGTGTGTGTATATATATATATATGGTTTACCGTTAATAAATTCTGCTTTACAAGGCTGAGTGTATTAAAGAAATGATCACATCTTGCAAAGTATATATGAACATCTATTTATATTAGGAGTTACCAAACAATTAACAAATGGTGTTATACTATCGTAAGTTCAATTCTTAATAGACATGGCTTATAGGTAAAAATGGTGAAGTCGCCTATTGATGTGCTTAAGACATGCTACTCATGTAACAAGATTATGGCATCAATTAGTCAATTCCATTGAGGATAAATTCCTGATTTCTGAAGTGTACCAGAAAAAAAAATTACATCATACAAAACAGACTAAGCAGAACATAACAGATATTTACCTGTACATCAAAAGACACACAGTTAAGGTAAGGAGAATCATACCAGTTCTTTTTTATTATTATTATATTTTATATCTCAGCAGGCTTGTTTTCAGAAATTTCAAGATCTGTTGTCATTCCACTACCCAAACAGACACAGAAATCACAATGAAGTCAGCCAGATTTAAAGACAAACCACATCCCTCAGCTAAAACTGTTTTCACTTTAGACAATGTAGCAGAACATCACTATATATTTTTTTTTGTCTAAATAAATATAGAAAAAGCAAGACTGGGTGAAACTCTATGAGGGATCAAATACGAGTTGTGATTGTTTGCATTCATAAAACAATGAATGGATTACTACTATTTTCTTTTATTAGCCAGGTGTCTGGCCTGGTATAGGCAGCACCACAGAAGGCAAGTGGGTGAGCCTCAGGTTGACTGGGCAGGGGGTAGAGGAATGCTGTGGGTGGCAGTCAATTCCCCCAGCTGGCAGCACTGCCAGGAGGGCTAAGGAACATGCAGCATTCAACGGGGACAGCCCAAGCTCCTAGTACTGTCACAACAAGCTGTTAATTTAGAAGAGAATGAAGAAGCTGAAACTTCCTTAAGTACACACCCACACATCTTTAAGCCCTAATAAATCCACACACAGGAAGTGAGACGATGGTTTACCGCAAAAGACAGAGTTCCTCTGTGTAAGTTCCAGTTTACAGTCACCAGAGATAGAGAGGCCTCAAGAGTGAGTCATCAGTTCCCATGGCTCAGGTGTGACCAGCAAGACAGACAGATGCCCTCTCTCTGCCAGAGCACTTCCTCATGCTGGAGTGAGAGCACCCAAACCACCTGGAAGTGGCACCTCACAGGCAGCTATTCGACCTGTCCAGATGCCATAGCCTTCTGATACATGGCTCTTTTCCAGCCCCTGCTGCCTCTTGCCTCATGGGCTGCTCCTCCAGCTGGGGAAGGAAGAGAATGGCAAGGCTCTGGTGTCAGGGGAGATCAATTGCACCTTCCTCTTCTGGATTATTAGGTAATCAAAGAACTCGACAGAGTAACAGTAACCAATAACACTGTCATTACTGCATCTTTTAAAGAGTTATTTATATACACCTCAAAAGAAGCTACAGCTCACCTCCATCTGAAAGGAAAATAAACACCATCTGAGCCAAACAAATAATGTCTCACTTCAAACATTTGATTCAAAAATTTAATGAAAATAGAAGTAAAAATGACATTTTGCTTTGTTATCACCATAAGCTTTCATACATGTCTTAAATTCTCTAGCCAAGAACGGAGTTGAAGCTGTCAGTAGACAATATCTACTAGATTCTACAAATATCACTTCAGAAACTGAATATGAAGTTTGAAGAAAAATAATTTCACATCAGAATTTAAGCTGCAATATTACTTAACACTGAAGTCAGTGTATGTTGAACAACCTCACATTAATTGAAGACAAAAAGAGTAGGTACCCAGCAATGAGTTAAGCATGACATTTCTAAGGTGTGGGAACCCAGAGTGCAGAGACTATTTCTCTGCCTGATTTGAGGGGTTCTACCCCCCTGGTCAACACTGTTTTTGACCTTCGTCCTTGGAGAAAATTACCTATCCTCTGGGAAGAATTAGAATCTACACTGGTGTGAACAAGGTGATAGAATATAATGTAAGATTGTCACAGGGTGAAAAATTTAGAGATTTTGGGTTTGTTAATGTAGTAAATAGATAAAAGCAAAAAACTTCAAAATGGAGGTTTGTTGTTGTTCTCCAGAGCTGCTGCTGCTTCTTCTACTACTCCATATTCTGCAGTAGAAGTAGTTTCGGATGATTGGATAAAGAATTCCACAGTTCCTGTGTATGTGACAAAATGATTTTTTGATTGGCGAAAAAGTGAAAATATCTTTCGTTTTAACTTTTCATTGGGTGATTTACTTTTAAAAGACTGTGTAAATCTTGATAATTTGGCATTCTCCTGCACTCTCTGCTCTGTGCTATGTCTGGGTCACATTAAGTGGCCCTATTCTCTGATAAGACTTAATAAACAACTATCTGAAAGCAGAGAAGGCTGAAAGTCCCATTCGTCTCTCAGACTCCTGGCAAAGACTCTAAAATTCTGCCCCATCAGGGGAGGCATAAATAAGGCACAGATAGTGTCATAAGGTATCATGTTTTCTCCTAACAGAGTTGGTGGGGGAACAAGAAGAGGGAAAGGAACTAGCATAGGTACAATTAAGATCAAGGCCTGCCTTCCTTACACACAGTAAGAAATAGTCAATCAGGCTGAGGTACCACAATTTAACCCTCAGAACAGACAGTTCCTTGTCCTGAACCACCGTGATGCCTCCAGGCTTTACTTGCCAGCCTTCAAAAGAGGATCAGGTACTGAATCCTTCTGTCCGTGAAGGTTAGGAAAAGAAAAAACCCAAAAGCAACCAACCTAAAAAACAAAACAAAAAAAAAAAAACCACAAGTAAACCTCCACACCAAAACCCAAAAGCTTCCTCAAGTACCTCAAAAAATATTTTCCAACTTTTTGACAGACATTTCATCTTGTAATCGACCTCACAAACTTCCTGGTACCTCAGAAATTTTAAAGTATAATAAGAAATTTCAACCTCCGATTTTACCCTGTTTACTTTCCAGACAGTTGCTTAGAGGTTTAGAAGTGGCTTATAACATACTAGCCTACAAAATTCCTCCTGTTTTGCAGAAACAAGCTCGTATTCTGATCAATCAGAGAGAAAATCACCATATATAAGTATAGCAAGTGTACCCTTGCAGTTTTCAGAAACTTAGAATCATTGCTTTGAGACTGAAAAAAGTGCCATCAGTACACTGGGCAGCGACAGAAGAAAATATCAAAACAGGACTCATAAGAAACTTTTTTAGATTAAGGCAGACACTGTTAAGAACTAAGGTTCACCTCTTACTTCTGCTTAAAACAATTCCAGCTCATTCTTTCGGTGATGGCAGCCAGGGAGACCAATGATGCCTGTCTAGGCACGCTTTCAAGTCTGTAACATTTTTTTTCAGCTTTTCCAAACAAAGTACCATTTTACTGGATTATGTTTTGTGCACGTTGTTACTACTTTGCAAACATCAGTGCCCTGATTTCATGATCCAGAATTCTTCAGCAGCAACAGCAGCACTAGTTTAAGGTACTCCCACCATTTGGCACTATCTTCTCTGCACAATCCCCTCCAGTTGTGTTGGCATGGAGTCCAGCCAGCTGCAGTCTGAATTGATAAACTGGAAGATAACCCAGGAATTTTACTGAAGCCAGAGCAGCTCACTGTGAGGACCACAATACAGCTGTACAGGTAAGTGTGCCAGCACAGCTACGGGATGAAAATCAACAGTTTTATTGAATACTTCATACCAAAGATACAGCCAAAGAATCTAGTTGTTTACATTTTTGAAAAACCTTCAAACTCTTCTGCCTCATCCTATGCATATACACAAGTCAGAGATTCCATTTATAAAATAAAATAAAATCTAGCCTTAATACTGAGCTTAAGGAATAAATGCACCATAATCCAAAGATCAAATAAACCTTCCAAATTACTTTTAAAAATCATTAAAACCACGGATGAGGAAATGCTAATACTGGAAATAACATTCTTAAAAGACAGCAAACTTTGGTTACAGGAAGGCCTTTATCCAGACAATATTCCCCTGGAAGGAGCAGCACTCCATTGGATTATGTCCCTTTTGCTTCATCACAGTGAAGAAATTTAGAGACTGTTAATACTTGGAAGCGACAGAAAAGTTTGCAAGAGGAGACACTGAAGCAGCTTGCACAAAAAGACCATGCACTCATGGCAAACCACAGAAATGGCACTGTGTTTCATTGAAGCACTAGCTAAAGTTCTCAAGTACACGCTGCCCAGACCGGACCTCTCCACATGTCTAGGATCTGTCCCCCTGCCTTGGGCAGGCAGTGAGTAAGAACAGATCCATCTCCCACTATGTTACAGAGAATTCAGAGCTTGCAGATAAGATCTGTAAATGTTTCAGAGTCACAAGATGCGATAGGACGCACTGTTCAGGGCAAGGCTTAACTTTGCATTTCCAAAGGAAGTGCCTTGCTCCCCGCTGATTATCAGAGGGGCAAAGGGGGAGGGAGGAGGGAAAGGGGGAGGGGAAGGGGAAGGCTGGCTGGCCGCTGCCCGGTATCTCTATCTGAACACCGTCCAAGGTGAGAACAATTTATTGTCATTTGCAAATATCCCCCATAGAACAGGGTAAGATCTGCACGGAGCTGGTCTCCAGCCCTGCCTGCCGAGGCGCTGGGCAGAAGCGTCACACCAGCCACCTCACACACCAGCTTGTTGTAGCATTTGGCACACCTCAGACTCCTGAATCCACAGGCTGGGCTCTCCCACCCCTTCCGAGGCCAGGCTGCTCCACGGGAGCAGAGGACTTTGGACCGCAAGGCCTCCTCCACCAGCCGCAGCTGCACGTGGCAGCGCAGCAAGGCAGCAAGGCTACACTCCAGGTGTGCTGGCACGGGACTGCCAGGAGACCCGGGGCCTTGCTGAGGAAAGGCAGGACAGCCTGGTGATGCTGGTCTTACTGGGATATGCCCTGGGAAAGGGCAGCACCTCCAGCCCTACCACCCAGAGGCACGGGCTTCCTGAGGGTCCCTACCCCTCCCATTTTGTTCTCCTTTTCCCTGCAGGAAAGCATACATCCATTTGTAACCAAAGCCTGTCCAAACACCTATCAGCCAAAGAATCACGGGTGAAAGTATCTACATGGGAATCATAAGAAATAGTCACTGCTTTTTTTCCATGTTAACTTCATCAAGAAGTAGATCATTTAACCAAACCAGCACAAACTGAGAGAGAGCACCACGGTACACAGAAAACCCATAATCAGCCCCAATCACCAGCAGTAATAGCCACCCCACCAATAGCTCATGCCAGAGTGGCTCTAATCCCTCTCCACAGGAGAGATTTGTGAGCAGCATGGCACCTTTCGGAGCTCACAGAGGCCGGATGAAGCTGCTGGCTGGTCAGTCAGAGGGTAGCATTGCTCTGCAGGCCAGAGACACCCACACTGACAGTCTCTAGCTCTAGACACCCTGACAGCTGACCAAAGAAGTGAGGCAAAAGGCTCTTTAAACACAGTAACAATAAATTAGTCACTACTCTCCATATCAAAATATTTCTCAAGAGATCCTACCCTGGTTTTCCATTCCTTACGGAAGAGTAGCAGGGTCACTGCAATACTCTCAGTGTTCTCCTTGAGCTCTTTTAAAAGGCAAGAAAGAGGGAGAAAATGTAGCAGTCTGCTTGGATATGGGATTATTTGATCTGCATCAGGATTTAAATGGAGCTTTTCAGAGTCACAGTACAGTACACGGATGGAAATGCATTAGAGTCCAACACTACCGCTGCAGGGGACAGGAGCCTGAGATGCAAGGGGGAATACAAAATTGGATCCTCACTCACGGGTGACCTTCTGTTGGCACTGAAAGAGCTTTTAACTGTGCAGAACACACTGTTTGGGGGAGTCCCACCACGGGGCTGGGTAAGGCAGACTCACAGAACTCAAGCCACGCTAGTTTGTTAAAAGGAGTGTTTCTGGCTGCCAGTAACAAGCTCTGGCTTTGCAACAGAAGTAACCTGACACCTCCATCAGCTCAGCATGCCGAAAAAAAGCAGCTCTCCTGTGCTTGCTACCAAGCTCACCACCAGACAGCCCTGTTCCAGATGGCATCCATGGAGCTTTACTGCTGAAGGCTACTGAACTGAATGGTTGGATAGAAAGAGTACAACTGTAGTTCACTTTGAACAAAAAACAAACAAAAACAAAACCCCTACAAAAAAAATACCCAAACAACCAAGAAAAAACCTTATCAAAAAATGCTCCAGCAAAACCCACACCACTCACTCCATGAAGTATTACTACTACCAAACAAAACTTGAGTCACTTGTTAGCTGAAGGTTTCTTTGGGTTTTTTGGTTTTGGGGTTTTTTTTTGGTTTTTTTTTTTTGTTGATTGGGTTTCTTTTTTTTTTTTGCGGGGGGCGGGGGGTTGTTGTTTTGTTTTAACAATAGCTCCCAAGCATTATCATATCCTTTTGCAGACTGTATTTTTTTTTTTTTTTGACTGGTTTAAGTCTTGGCTCCCACATCTCTACTTTTCAGTTTGTAATAATTACAACATGATAAAAAAATGTATATATATATATACATATATCAACGGCCCACCAATCACCATATTAGAAATGAGATGAATGCTTGCTGGGTTCCAATCCTAACAACAGGAAAACCCCTAACCCCTCTACCCAAAACATTCAAGTGCAGCCTTCTTGGTCTTCTAGTCCTCTACAGGAGTATACCCAGCACCCCTCTTCTCTTCTTCAGAACAGAAAGCTCTTTGAATGCCAGTGCAACCACTTACCAGTGCTGAATTTGCCACGTTATGCATTATTGATTCACTGCCCCAGGCCTGAGAAGCAATAGGTAAAGGCTTTCTAATAAGCACACCTTCAATGGAAGAGAGAAGGCCAGCTAACAGGAACAATGCAGGTTTCCAGCAGGAGTCTCAGTCCCAGTTTCGATGTCTTCACAACACAGTTTAATCCACACAATACACAGAGTGAACAGGATGTTTAGGGAAGCAGATAATATCTGCTTTGGAGACTATGTACAGTTATTTTCTCTCTAGTGATAACTGATAGGATGTCATAGCACCTGGTCTCACATCAGAGATAAGCCCCCAGTGAGTGCCCTCACTGTGCTTTCACATGATGATAGGATGATTTAGGGGATGTAAATCTCCCCATAAGCCTGCACAACAGCTTTCTTTTAAGACAAAAGCAATTACATCAACAAAACAAAGTCTCACACTTTCCCCAAGCTGACAGGAATACACAATATGCTGTTTAGTCATTCGCTGAAATCCAAAGCTCATAGCACCATACCCTAAAATCTCCACTTTCAAGGTATCTTCCTCCCTCTACCCCAGCTTCCAGCATTTCAGCTGGGTTTCCTAAAGAAATAAGTTGTATGCAATTCCAGGGTATTATCTGTAGTGGATTTTGAACCTTTTAGGCCACAAGAAGTTTGACCATTATAGATACTTAAGGAAAATATTAAACTATTACAACTTCCACAACACAGGGACAAAGAAGCCCCTTTTTCATACTCCCCCTCCCCAAAGTTAGGGGGTTCTCATCAGAAAGGTTTTCAGTTACCCATACCCTATTAGACGGAAGGAAACCTGGAGCCAGCATAGCAGGTTACAATCTCCTCTGTTTCACAGAGCTCTGTACTCAGACCTTGTTTCTATACTCGAGTCAGACCTAAAGACCAGCTAGCAAACTTTCTTTCAGCAAATCCCCCTCACCCTCTAACAATCTCAGGCTGATTGCCAGTAGCCTTTCCGTGGTCACACCAGAGCAATTGCAACTCCCAACATATGCAGAAGCAGGTGCAGATGCTGCTAGGCTCAATTACAGTATCAGTGAGTAGGTGGGGATCTACTTGCATTTCTAAAGCAAAAGAAACAAAGTTTAATACTTAAAAGCTTTTCTAGAGGGTTTTCCAGATGACAGTTTTGTTGTACAATTCTATGGCCTTATCTCCCACTCACTGAATTTGATGGAAAATCTACCTTAGCATGCAAAAGTAGATTTACTGAGACATAAAACACTCTAAGAGGAAGTAATTTAGTTTACAATTTCTCTAACAAGAATATCTGGACTGTGAAATGTGGTCTTCATGGTAAATAAAACATTTCACTGCACTTTGTAAAATACATATTATTTAATATACTGGTCTTTGTGTTTTCCTTCTACAAAGACTGTTGCTATTGTCCAACACCCAAAAGCACTGGGATGGGTTTGCTATGGCAAAGCACTGAACGAGGCTCTCAGCTGCCATAGATTGACACAGATTTCAAATGGCAGACACCTGCATTTTCCAGCAGAGGGGCTGGCACAGATCTGGAGCTATCATTTCAGATATAAATATAGACAGTTGGTGTAAAAGGCAGGTGTCTATATTTGAGTTAATCAGCTTATGCTTTCTGTAGAGCAGAGAGAGAAACAAGCCACAGCACCAGGTGATTTATCTCACCTCCCTTAGATACCGCTCCTGAACTAATATGAATCACACCCTAAACAAATATGTTTCTTTCCATAAATTGTAAAAAGACCTAGAGATGCCTAAATTGAAAAAGAATACCTAATTTTTATAGCTCTAATATTAAGTAAGTTGAATCCTGACTGTATTATACTGAAAACACACCACATTACCTCTGCAAGGATATTATAGATGTGGTGAGATTCCCATAAAGAAATCCGGTTGATTGGAAGTACTCTAAACTTAACCCTAAGTGCTTGAAGTGAGTAAGGATTTTCCAACACAAAGTAGCTAATTATGGCCATCCCACTGAAAGTGGGAACTGACAGGAAGGAGAAAAAGAAAAATGGAGGTTTTTTTCAACTATAGAGGTTTTGTACCCTTTATAAAATTGGCTGGGCAAAGCAAGAGTGAAGAGTATGTCTAGTCTTCTGAGCTGATCAGTGCTCCTTGGTGAGGAAGAGTGCTTTGTGCAGGCATGTACGTGCAGATGAAATGAATGCAAAGGAAGAATGAAGTATTGCAGCTTCAAACAGCCGGATTCTATACCCCCTGTGCAGAGGCTTAAGTGAATCCATAAGGAAAAAAGCCAGGAGTGATTTAGGTCAGACTAAAGCTATTATTAAGACAGGATCTCTGTATTAGTTCTGCCTTTAAGAAAAAAAGTACATCTATGCAAGAAGATATTATACCGAGGCAAGATATGCCCTTAGTTACCTTCAGAATAATTTCAGGGTTATCGAGATGGGGTGAGCAAACATCAAAAGATTCAACTTCTATTGACACTAGAGGCTGCTCCAATTTTTATTTTTTTTTAACGGTTTTGAAAACAGCCTGGAAATTTTACAAGTGTGGGGTTTTTTGTCCCACAAGATGGAGAAAAACCTGCATTTGATTTACTTCACCATCACCACTACTAAGAAAATGTACTTTGTTAAGGAGAGGACTTGAAATTATTAATCAAAAAAAACAAAGGAAAAGCAGGTTCGTGTTTCTGTTCTCTGTACATGTTCAATTTTACAACTGTTACTGCACAGAAACAGCTCTGCTGACACTGATGAGAGAATTTCACTCACTGTGAGTGAGCTCTGCAAATTTGTGTGATGTGTGTAGGCCTGAGTTGCAAATGCTAACTGTTACGACTTTTAACTTAAGAAAAAGATTTCAAAGGTTTCCATTTGGAGCTGCAAGTTCAGACCATTTCAATTCATAAACAAAACTAAAAACTTCTTTGAGATAGAAGAGGCAGCAAAACACAAACTTATTTTTTGTTTATTTACATTCCCCTCTAAAATAAATATATATTTTTTTACTTAATGTGGTAAAAGGCAAAATTAATACTCTGTGCCAAGTTTCAGACAAGTATGAAATTTCAAGACTTGTTATGTTATTAAGCTTCTGAAATAAGGATTTATATTTATTAAAGAAGTACTGACACAACCTGAACTCCAAGCAGTAGTAATGCCACCACAACAGCATGGTTCACATGCAATTCAAACAGCTCAGATTACCTTAGCCTAATATGAAAGATTTAAAACAGAGGAAATAATTGCAAAGTATCATATTTCTAGTACTGTCATGTTTGCAGTCACATTTGGGTTTAAAAGATGGGAAAACGTGAATCTATTTATATATTCTGAAATTACACCCACAAAACAGGATCCCAGAGAAATTCTCACAAACAGGGTTTGCAAGAATACAACAGAAGTGTGTGGAGGTAGATGTGGGTGTCTGGATGGATTACATATGTAATCAACATGTAAAGCTCTATAATACTGAAAATAATAAATTGTTGCAAAGGGGTAAGGGTGGAAAGTGCATATTACATGGATTATCTGCCCTAGTTCCTGTTCTTATTTTTGGAAAGCAATCAGCTCTTCGTGAGAACTCAGCACCACGCTGAGCCACCCTGGGGCTTTTCATGGCCCAGCCCTTCACTTTGCATTATCATCTGTTAGCAGCCACATCCTGTGCAGACTGATTCATTACAGCCAAGAAAGGCTGCGAGAACAGGAGACCCTCTGAATCCTGAGGTCTGAAATCACACTAACATACTTCTCTCAGTATACTATATAAAATAAATCTACTTTTTCAAAGGCATTTCCAGTCATTTTTGTAATTATTCAAAATAAAAGCTTATTTTAAGACAATGTTATTTTAACTCAATATCTTTGCAAATCACCTTTACTTGAAAATACTCATATGCCTGATTTGGAAGCCCATATGTTCATCCCAATTTAATTTAGACATAAAACCAAATAATTTTGACCACTTTTGCTTAATAGCTATGGTCAAATGCAAACAAAAATCAGGTAAACATAAACTGATACAGTTTATGAATATTTATTCATTGATGTATATGAAGTACATTATTATTTTCAACTATGGTAATATTTTTGTTTTCTGTGAAGCTGAAGTGCATGCAGTCAGAGATTATTAATACAGTATGTTGAACTTGTATTTTTAAACTCTAAAATGCATTACTTTTGAAATGGTATGATTTCCTGATGCATAACTACTGAACACAAATACATTGCAAGTCAATTGAAAAATCTGAATTAATGTCGCAGTCTATTACTTTCCTCTTCACTGTATTTCTAAATATCCTAATATCTCAGCTTTAACCATGAATTTAAATGTAAGAGCAACTATGAGATTCTTGTTTTACACGTAGATAAAGAAACTTCGGGAATAAAATGACCAATGATCAGTGGCTGGGCTGGATGTACCAATCTTCAGTCTGAAACTTCCAGTTTCCTGCATTAACTCTGGGACTTTAAACTACATTCTTTGGCTTATTTGTTTTAAAGTTTCAATGTACAGCTGAGTCTTTGTATAGAATTTTTTCTGTCTCCTATCATGATTACAGCAACAGTAGGACATAAGCAAACTCTGTACATAAGCCAGTTCTATGACAGAGTGGCAGAAACACAATCACTGAACCATGTAGAAGCAGTTTGCTGGTACCAGTGCTACCATAGCACACAGTGAGGGATGAGTATTGATGTGGCAATAGAAGAGCTGTCAGAAAGCATCAGTCTGGGCGCAGTCCATGAATCCCATTTGTCTCCAGTGTAACATGACTGATTACAGCTAAATTACAGTGACTTTAAATGTACAAGTCAATTTTCTAAGGTAATTAGAATCAGGGAGACTAGTACTTCTATGGTTAGCAAAATTCAGCTCCTATACAAAATACAGTATAATCAAGGACAATGGAATATATATACATATCTGATTCAAATAGAAGTTAATTGGCAGGAGTTCAAGGGAAACAGTGCTATTAATAATCCATAGATTGCCATTTTACTGTATCCTTTATAAGAGGAACCAAATAGGAATAAACTGTGTTTGCAGATATATTGATATATTGTGTTTCCCAAAGAATCAAGGTTCTATTAGAAACTAAATTGACCCACAGGAATACCTCAAGACAGCTAAAAACATACATCATAGATATATATATTCAAAACCACTGTGGAGACTTTACACTCTTTGTCTGCAAACGGTTGAAGGCATCTTAGAAGTCATCGTGCAACTGGTGTCAAGAGAACAACAGCAGCCAATGGCTTCAACAGCATACAATAATTGTAAGACCATTGTAGTTCAGTTCTTATTAGAAACAAGAAGATATTTTTCGAAAATTTCCCTCTTTAAGGTCATCTCCATCCCGTTAAGCCTGCTTTACAAAAAGATTCGTTTTATGTAACCAAGTCATTGAAGCACAGGTGAACACTCTTTCCTGATCCTCTCCATTCACAAACTCATCCTTCTGACACCCAATTCATTGATGCTCTAATATCAAAACAACCTGTTAAAAATTTCAAGGCAAATGACACTGAAACAGGAAAAGGATGAAAATGTTGAGCTCCATAGGAAATAATCCTAAATTATCATTCCTAAACTGGTAACAGAAGATAAGCAGTTACAGGGTTGGTGGTACCTCTGGACAATGTGCAGTGTCTGAGGTACCAGGCTTCACACCTTTACTTTGTCTGACCTAAATTCTACCATTTGGTATTTTTAGAAAAAGCCTTGAAATACAGCAGCTTGTGAGCCAGCCAGGAGCCCTCAGCACATTTAACAAGACTCAACAACCCTGCTTTCTCTTTTGTCAATTGAGATTAATGCAGTGATTAGGGGACTTTCTTAAATGAGGTATTGTTTCATTTCAGCAATAGGAAAACTACAGTGTATAAAATAATAAAGATTTTGAACCAATTAAGCAGTCTAAAATCATATCTATTTCCCTAGGGCTCAATGTGTCTTGAAAAGCTAGGAAAACCCAACAGTTTCAAATCCTCTCTCCCTCCACTCACCCCACAGGCAACAACTGTACTTGACCTTCTCCTTTCTAACTATTCTGTCATCTTTAGCTCTTAATTCAGTGGAGCAGCTTTGTAAATATAGCTGGAACTAAGAAACCATAATCTTCAAAGCTCAGGGATTACTCTCTCTTACTTTTCTGAGCTGTTAGCAAGCAGGTATTTAGCCTGGAAGTACTGTCTAGCCTCCCTGCCTATTTCTTCTCCTTAGATTTTGGGTTTGCCTTTGAATAAAATCAGCGTGTGACTACTTGGCCCTGCAGTGAGCAGGCAGGTGGCATCACCCACTCACCCAGAGGTCCCTCTCTCAGTCCCAGCCAGCACCAATAGAACAGGACACTGGCAGGAAGAAAACTTAAGTCCTTCCTTTGCTATGTAGGTCTTTTGTCAGGTAGGTCTACAAAATTGCAATTTTGCTTCTTTACAGCTGGTTTAAGAAGACTAATGCTTTAAAGAAGGGCAAGCTACCAGCTATGTATTGGTGCTTTATTTTGTTCTCAGATAGGCAGAATGGCTGTGGGAGCCCACATGACAACCCCTAGCATCACCCTGCTGTGAAGCCAGGCTGTGTATTTCCCTCCAGTTTATTCACACAGCTCTGCAGTCTCATCCCACTCCTAAAAATAATCACAGCCTGCAGAGCAGCATGAGGGGCAGGCCTTCACATACCTATGTCAGTCAGAATTAAAAAAAAAAAGAAAAAAAAGCTTTCCTCATCCCCCAGACTAAACAAACAGCTCCCTACACATCCCTTCCAGCAGCAACAAGGGTTGTTTTGGCTTGGGGACACAAATCTATCAAAGCGGGCTGTAAACTGTGACCCTCTCAAAGATGAGTCAGTAAAGTGAAAACACTGATCCTAAAAGCACTGATTCATGCCTAGATTTCTCTCTCAGAAGTTAGGCAGCATTATGAGCACACGTTTTCCAGCCTTCATGCACTGCAATCTGACAGCTGACTCACGACTGCATGTTAGGACTAGTGACCTATATGTAGTGGATGCAGATTGCCTATGTTTTCCACACTCTGCCTTACCAAGTCCTTTGTAGCATCAATTTGTAGTATCTAAATCCTCCCTCCATGTCGAGAATGACACTCACCTTTCAACAAGTTTCAGCCAGACACTAATTAACACTCTGCTATTAGTAAACAAATGATCCAAGATACAGATAACGTCGCCCACCAAGAAGACAAAACTGCCTTCAGTCAGACCTGCTGAGGTCCAGAAGGGCTTAGCTAGCCCCCACCTGACTGCTTTCAGCTCCTTGCTGGTCTCTGACTGAAAAGTCCTGGGTAATGAACTCCTGCAGGACCAGAGTGCTGCATGAAAGGGTACAGGAGAACCCAAGTCAGGCTGGGAAGCATGGGCTGGCTGTGGGTATTGCTTTCCACACAAAGGATCAATCATATCTTACTAAAACATGAAAATTCGAAAAGCAGGATGTTTCACTTTTGTTTTTTCAAATATAAATGCACATTTAGTGCAATGCAACTTAAAAGTGATGTTAGAACCTGAAGCCTCATCATCCCACAGTATTTTTCCTAGTTGACAGTCCTAAGCTAACACACTCACAGCTAGAAAAGAGAGACCACATCCTGAAGGCTGGTTAACTGTAAACGACTGCATGTGCATAAACAGCTGAGGCAATGTCATGCCAACTTTTGTAAGCTAAACCAAATGATAAGGTGACAAGACCTTGTAGTTGGTTCAATAGCTCCAATTCGGATGCAATTCCTTACCTCCTTAAAGAAGCAGCTTAAGACAGTCACCCGAAATCTTGAAGAACAGAGCGTTCACACGTAGCCCTTTTGGCAAAAAGTATTTTCAATTTTAAGATTTGTAACTCCAGTATTGTAACAAAACAACACTTGCTTATTCAGCTACTCAAAAGATTTTCTTACACAAGTATTTAGGCCTGAACAATTAATCATATGGAAGAAAGTGATCCCAGGCTGGCAGGACTGTGCCAGCAGAAACTCAATCAGTTCAGATACTGAATGCTCTCCTTCAACTGTTGTTTTGTTCATAGCTGGAAGACTTCATCATAGTAATACAAAACACAGTTTCAGAGGTACAGCTACATTTGTATACTGTACTCTCAGAACTGTCACTGTAAAATCCCAGCAAAACAGTTCTAGTATAGATAAAAGCATAGCTTGAAAGTAAAACTCATCCCTTAGAGTCTTCTACTTCCAAGTCGGTATTAACACAGGAAGAACCAGGACATTTTGGAAACAGTACTCTCTACCTTCTCTCACTTTTTCCTCCAGAGTGCTAGAGCACAGATCTGTCAAGTCTTTGTAATTAAAATCATTCAGTGCTGTTTTTATGCATGGAAGAGTTTAGGGAGACTGCCACCAGATAAAACACGAGCATGTTTAATACGCAAAACAAAACACAGTTCTTTTTTTTTTCAAGCAGTCTGCCTTTTCACCTATTCCCAATAGAAGCCTAATGAGTACTGAAAATAAAGCAATTACTATTTGGTATCACTTTGTTTACTGGGTACAAGGAGCCAGCCTGCCATCTCACCTTCCTTAGCCTAGGAGTACAGTGCATCCAATAAGAAGGAAAATATTAGCAAGATTATACCAGTTATACACCACATTCATAGGACTCAGCGTCACTAACACAGCTTTTTCCTCAGGACTAAGAGTAACCTAACATTTTGATGTACCATCAGTTACATAAACAGAAATCAAAATATCAGTGTTTTGAGAGAGAAGATTGGGTATTCTTGTTCAAACTCAGCCATTTTCATTTGCAGGCTAAACAAAGTTTTTCTTGTCTATGCTTGTGTCCTGAAACTAACTAGAAGCTTCCCATATCGACACATTCTACTCATTGCTGTAACATCCCAGAAGAAAATTCACCCAAGGCTTAACTGCAGATGAATCCCTCAGACAGCTTCAGATACATGAGCCTAAAGACACTAAACCACGTACCACCTGAGAGTACATGTGATATATGCCCAACATTGCCTATTAAGTGTTGCACATAACACAAAATAGGTTCAGTTATATACAAGATTTTTCAAATTATGCAGGAGCCATCACTTTGGAAAAGAGTCACTGCAGCTGGTATTTCCTCCGTGAATATAGAGACGTACCATTGATCTAAAGTTTTCAATGAGACACCTCCAACTTCTAACACCGTGACATTTATAAGCCTCACCACATTTTAAGACTTTGGTTATTCAACAGAAATACTGATTCAGTAGAAATAACAGTAGAACTATGTGCACAGAGGTTGGTAAGAATGTACCACTGCAGTACAAGAAGTCAGACGCCTCTCTGCAGGCTTGTTTGAATTGTTTATTGAGGTTTAAGAAGTCATCCACATTTCTATAAATATAGACATTACTTGAGTAAGTGACTTACAATGTCACCAGTGCAGGTACATATATAACCAACATACAAAAGCTCCACTGGAAGCTACTTCAGTTTATTCAAAAAGGACCAAGATGTCATAAAAAAAACAAACAGCTGTCACTTTCAGTTATTGAAGACACTAAAGTGCATTTTTGGTTACCTCCTGGTCAAACAGCTGCTGGTTAAAAAGTTTGATTTTTTTTTTTTTAAACATAGCTAAATTACATCGATTGACATTCAGGTTTGTAGCTGTCATCCTCCTGATACATGGCAGCAGGTAAGAAAAATGTATTTCTTTGCTGGTTGAGAGGAGGAAATTGATTTTTCTATTTTTTTACTTTTTTTTTAATCTGGTATTTCCAACAAAAGTTTAAAGATAATCTAACATTCTGGTTAATTTCTACAGCACCACTAAAGTTAGTTTTAAAAATCCAGGCTCTGCTTTAGCCCTTTTAATTGCTAACCAAGTATCTAGAGAGTCACTTGAAGCTCTGTACCAGTAAGAAAAACTACCCTCCCTTTTCTGTCAAGCACTATCCTGCCCAGTTAACACTGTTTGCACACTCTGTAAACAAGAACAGCTTAAAGCGTAATTAAAGCAGAACACAGGCCCATCTTGAAAATCTTCTTCCCCCTTTCCCTCCCCCCACCCCCGCACCCGGTAGTGTCTAATGTTTGAGTGTATAAAGCATTATTACATTCCTAACCACAAAATACTGTAAGAGTCACAACAAAAAAAGCATACGTTGAAAGTGACATAGCAATACCACTTTAATAAAATGGGGTATTTTGGGGAGATACAAGATGTGCTCTGCTAATTTTAACTCCATCTTTACTTCATTATAAGTATGTTATATTGCCAGGAAAGTCACCAATAGGGCAAAGAATGCTGCACTGGTTAGAACCACAGCAGCCATAGTTGTTCTTTATAGCTCCTTTACTGAAATTTATTGACTTTTGATACTAGGAGGACATAATACTCACCATTCAGAAATTAATTACTAATTTTGAGTAACAGTTTAAACCTGATTAGCACTGTATAATGATGAATGGCTACTTCTAAAAAATAAAAACCTTACATACCAAAAAACATGCTATATGTTGGGAAACCACTTTTTCATGCTCCATCGTGTTGTTTACAGTTTTTACTTGTCAAAGTCTTTCTTTTACCAGTTGAAGAATCCACAGCACTTAAAGTTTCAAGTATATGAACTGAACATGATTCAATTTCAAAAAGTGCCAAATTAAAAAAACCCTACACATGTAGCCAAGCTTTCATAGAAATCCTCAAACAAGGTAAAAAAACCAGCCTCAACGAAATTATGGGTTACTAGCTTCATCCATGTTTTTAAAGCTGTATAATGTTCACCTAAGCACTCCACTTACGAGCAGTAGAAGTTTAAAAACACAGAACACCTCCAACGCAAATTGCTTGCAGAGGGCACTCTCAAACATATGAGTACAACACTAAGCAGAAAACCCTCATTTTATTTGGCTATTTAGACATCCATGTCACATATACCCACCCATCCATTTCCTGATAGCATTACATCATCTATTAGGGCATCTGAAATAATACAGAGCCAAAAAAACTCAGAAGAGACTAGTTAAAAAAAAAAAAAATCCACAACTGCACAGCCTTCCTCCACACAGCAAGGTTGTGCAACTGATTGTTTAACGTAATTAAGCTTAACGGCATCCAAACAGGCAGGCCTGGGTTTGGAAGCTGTCTTGCGTCAAATTTTGACCATATAACTACTTTAAAATAGAAAGGTCAAAAAAACTCATCTTTTCTTTTTCTGCTGCCTCAACATTTTCCTTCGCTTAATTATCATATCATGTAGTTTCTCCAGTCCCTCTTTAAGTCCATCTCCAATGATTGCACAGGTAGGCTGCAAATGCCAGGGTGTTGAAGAACTCAGCTCACTCATTGCTAACATTTTCTCGATTTCAGAAAGGGAGAGAGAGTTCCTCAGGTCCTGCTTGTTAGCAATGATAAGGACAGGCACTCCTTGATTCTCAGATATCCTAGTAATCTTATGAAGTTCTGTTTTGGCCTCCTCCATCCTCTCAACGTCGACGGAGTCCACCACAAACACGATGCCATCGGTGCACCTTGTGTACGACTTCCACAGCGGCCTCAGCTTCTCCTGGCCGCCCACATCCCAGAAGTGGAAAGTGACCGTCTTCGAGTTGCCCAGCGTCACTTTGATTTTCTCCGTATTAAATCCTTTAGTGGGGACAGTGTTGACGAACTCATTGAACTGCAGTCTGTAGAGCACCGTCGTCTTCCCAGCGCAGTCCAGCCCTAGGATGACGATGTGAAAGCTCTGGAAGGAAGGCAGGCTGGAGAGGATCGGCGTCTGGTCCGAGAGTCCATTCCCCATTGCCAGAAGGGAAGGTGACAGCAGGCTGCCACGAGCAGAGGCGGCTCCCGCGGCTGCGCTCCGATCCTGCCAACGACACAAGCGACGTAAGATCCCGCTCCGCCAGCACCGGGGCTGCGCGGCCGCAACGCGCCGGCCACGGCGCCGCCGCCCCGACTGCGGGGGCGGCCGCGGGCAGCGCGACGCGGAACGCCACGAGTCCCCCGCCCCGCCCGGCCCGGCGGCTGCGGCCGCTCCCGGCACTGCGGCTCGCCCGGCACCTGCGCCCCCGCCACCCCTCGCCGCGCCCCGCGCCTACCGCTGGTCCCTCAGCGCGGGGAGGCGCGCGCTGCCCGCGACCCCATGCCCACGCGCCGCCGCTGCTCCCGCTGCTGCCGCTCCCGCTGCTGCCGCTCCCGATCCCGCAGCTACTGCCGCTCCCGATCCCGCAGCTACTGCCGCCCCCGCTGCTGCCGCCGCCCGCACGCCTCTCCCCTGCATCTGGTGGTGGGAGCGCCTCCCAGCGCGCGCCTAGCCCCGCGCGCCCCTCCCCGCGGCCTCCCATTGGCCCCACCGCGCGCGGGGGGCGGGGAGCAAGGCGCGCTCCGCCTCGCCCATTGGCCGCTGGCGCCGGCCACTCATGGAGAACCCGAGTCGTACCGTCCGCAGCCGAGCGCTTCGGGCCGAGCCTCGCCCACGCCCTGCCTTGAACGGCCCCCGCTCCTCCTCTACCCCCCGTGAGGCGGAGCCCCTGCCTCACGCGGGGTGCCCGGGGAAAGCCAGCGCGGCCGCGCCCTCCGCCCACGGCAGCCCCTCCCGCCCCGCGGCGGGCGGCAGCGCCCCTCCGGCGGACCGGCGCCTCGCCCCTTCTCCGGGAGAGCGCGCGCTCATTGGGCGCGAGTGCTGCCACTCCACCGCGCCCGCGGCCGCCCTGGGACGCGCTGGGTTGGCTGCGCGGTGCCCCGCCCCTTCCCCGGGAAGGCGTGCGCTCATTGGGTGGGGGTGCTGTCACTCCATCTCGCCCCCCGCCGCCCTGGCGTTGGCGCTGCGGTGCCCCGCCCCTTCTCCGGGAGAGCGTGCGCTCATTGGGCGCGGCTGGTGTCACTCAGCACGCCCCCTGCCGGCCCGGGCGGCCGCCGGGCGGTGCCTCCCCGCGCACCTGCGCCGCTACCGGGGGCGCGCGGCCCGGCTGGGGCGGGAGCGGCGCTGTGCGCGCGCCGGCCTGCGCCGCTGAGGGCCCCGGCAGCGCCCTCAGCGCGGGCGGCCTCGCAGGTGCTGCTTAAATAAAAGTGTCCCAGGCCCGGCTCTGTGCTGTCATCGTACGTGCTGTATGTGCCTTTGGCCTGTCCCCGGGAAACCGGAGACACAGACCGGGAGGGGCCGAGTGTAACGTAGTGGATGACACCGTCCTGATGGACGCCTGGCGCACAGGGATGGCAGCAGTGCTCGGGTCTGAGTGAACACACAGTGATACCTGGCTTAGTTACAGGAAAGGTTTCCCACAGCACAGGGAATATGTTAAGTAATTCTGCATTTTCATATCTCAGACTGATTTGAGCAGTTAAGTGTTTCCCAGAACTAATTACGAGTGTCTGATAACACATTTACTACATTTACTGTTCCCAGAGCATACAGGTGTTAGAGGAGGCCTGGAGGAGTATTTTATCTCCACTCTTCTTGCTGTCTCACCGTGGTTCTGTTCTTCCCACTGCTCTTTTCACTTCCCACCTTTGCCACTGCCGTTTGCACAGCTGTGGCAATGCAGATGGTTACTTCTGCGTGTGTAAAATAGCACACAGAAGGATCAGAGCAGAGCATATTACAAAAGTACACTTCATCTATAACCCTTAGATAAAAATTTAACAAACCAATCTTTATGATAAAAGCATATGTTTAACTGTTAGCTAAAGCTGTTGTGCTGCTCTAGTCTACCAGTCCAAGTGTATGTTTCTCTACTCGCTATCGCAATCATAGAGCCATAGAATGGTTTGTGCTGGAACAGACTTTAAAGATCATCTAGTTCCAACCCCACTGCAATGGGCAGGGACACATTTCATTAGACCAGATGGCTCAAAGCTCTATCCAGCCTGGCCTTGAACACTTCCAGGGATGAGGCATCCACAGCTTCTCTGGACAACCACCCAAATCTTTGACCAGCTGGGTTTCAGTAAAAGACATGAAGCAGCATTTTCAATATTAGTCTTGCCTTTTTTTCTAGAGGACTTTAAGATTTCTTGATGTGGCTGATGAAAAGTGTTAAATTATAAGAATATTCAGACAATCATATTTACTTTTTTTTCCTTTTAAAGTATTGTACTCCATATTTTAAATCACAGAGAATTTTGTATAAAAGAGATGTAATTTAGTAATAATGGGACATATAATAGCAACAAAAATTCTACCGTGTGCTGTAGGCAATGTTTCCTGTTATTAAAGTGTTAAGATACCTGTTCTAGTCCTACTAAAAATAGCAAAATTCTAATTTGCTTACATCTGAGATTAATATTTCACTGCTTTTATCTTTGTTAGTTCTTGACATCCTGATCTTGCAGCTGATTCTCTTTGGAGGAAGTGGCCTGTTTGTATAGAAAGATGATTTTACATCTATGGAAAGGAGGGGTAAGTTACTACCCCCCTAAGGCCAACTGGTAAGCTTTTGATTTGGCAGTATTTTACACTACTTTTGCATAGCATAAAGAACTGCACAGCATACAGTGTAATAGAAAAACATTTATAATGACAGTAAAAGTGGGCCTTAATTATTTCATGGATGGTTTTCAGTAATTTAAAATTGGAGGAAACCAGCTAGAAATACCTTGTTAAGGAATATTAGTGCAGATAATAGATTTATTCATAAAGCTTGACAAGCTGAAATAAATCAAATTGACCTTTATCTCCACCTACAAAATTAACTATCCCCTGTTTTAAGTGGAGAAATAAGCCAATTAGATATTACAGTCTTCTAAACCTTCATGTCTGATTGCCAAGATCCGTTCAAACTTTAACACAGCTTCCTAATAATACATTTTACAATTAATTCCATGAGGATGGATATTGGCTAGCTCCTACCCTCATTGAAGGTATTTTGTTTTTAAATATAAAATGTATAAGACTTGTTTTTAATCTCTTGTTCTGCTGAAAAGCAGTCAGTACATAATACTGTGTTGAAAAGGGAGGGATATGGAACTGATGGTTTTTTTGAGGTATAGCATATCCAGCACAGTAGGTGGAGAAGGAATCTCATAGATTACGCGTTTCTTTGGAAAAAGAGTTTTATGACATCAGGGAGGTCATTTTAAGATTAGACAGAAATTAACATCTTCAACAACATGAGCATACCTGTATTTGTAAATATATACATGAAAATAATCCATGCTCTCCAGACAATGCTTGGACACTCCCTACAGTTAATTTCTCGCATTTACCTGTTGTAACTTGCTATGAAGTGAATTATGATCTCTCTGGGGCTGAGACTATTTTTTACTGCAAGTCTTCTTTGCACCTTGATCTTAATTAATGCCTGTAGGCACTTCTGCAAAACAGCTATTAAATAACAATCCAAGTGGATCAACTCCTCCCATACACTTCCATGCTACTTTAGAAGTCAAACGTGCAGACTGGGCAGGTATTATGGAGTAATGGTATCTAAATTAGTGGGAGTGTAGTAGAGTTGACACATTCAACCTCTGATAATTGAAGGTAAGGTTAAAGCAAGGCTTTGATTATCCTGTAGAAGCCTTGAATGAAGGAGGTGTACAGAAAGAAGTGTACTTACTTTCTTTTCAAGTGTGTAGCTAAATGGGGGGAGTGGGCTGTTCTTAGATGACAGCTAAAAATAACTGCGAGATGCATGTAAGAAGAAACAATGGAAAACGGCTTGAGCCATGTGCAGAATTTTTAATGCAAAATAAGGAGGTGCCTAACTTCTGTGTTGGGGTAATTTCACATTCTGATACTTTTCTCATTTCCTATCTAATGTCTACAGATCCGAGCTCTTTCTGGCTCAGCATTCCTTAGCTCATGAAAACAACTGCAACTTCAGATTCTCTGGACTAAAAACCTTCTCCCCTTTCCTGGATACCAGCTTGCCAGTGTAAATCGTAATATATTATTTTCTACACAGGTTTCGTACATATATGCTGTAAATATTTTCCGCACAGAAGAGAGCCTGGGACAAATCTTTTTGTTTCAAGAAAAATAAGTAGTACCTGCATAACATGCAGCTTTTTCACTATGGTAAAGTAGTTTGGTTTTTGTTTTGTTTTGGTTTTTTTTTTTAATTCCTTAATGGTACAGGGGTAATTTTGGTTCAGGGCAAGTTTGAGAGGGTCATGCTTCCAATGCTGCAGTTATTACTGCCTTTGTGAAACTTAGATAGTCCTTATTAGGGATATGGACCTTGAAATTGGTTGAAGTGTTGCCACGAAAGAATTGGCATACAGTGGAAAGATAAGATTCTTGGAAATTTTAATATTATTATTCAGCATAGACTTAGATTACCTTTTAATACATATCACCTCCTTCACTGCAGGAGCTGTCTCACAGTGCCCAGGTATCAAAAATGCAAAGGATCATCAAACATCTACTTGCAAGGCTGCATGTATTCTTCACAATAGATTGTCTTTCATCTGGAAATAACAATTCATGGAAATTAAAAGCTAGCAGTTCATGAGAGGTTCACTGTAGCAGGATATTAAATCAGAGCCTTCATTTGTACTGGTCATTTTAAAGTTAAATTCCACTCAAGTAGATATGACTGTTGTTATACAGCCACATCTAGTGATGCAGCAGATGAGAAATTCCTTCCAAAGCAAAGATAGTGGGCCAGAATTTCCATGGCCGGATAAGCACAATATTCCTTATATTTTCATTAAGTATCATAATTCTGAAGAACAGGCTAATAACATTTATTATCCAGGGCAATAGCTAATCATCTTAGAGTTGTTTTATAATAGCACCATGTGTTGTGTGTAGCAAATCTGATGCAAATCAAATGAAAAATGAAACATCAGACAAATGATCCTGAGGCTGCATAGTGCAGATGCAGAGGGATATGGCCGGCCAGAACTATAGAACAGTAAAAGACAGAAGCAAATATGAACAAAGGCTGAAGGAGGGATAGGAAGGAACTTGCTGCGTCAGAGAGCTGAATTAGTTGTCAGACACAAAGGAATGAAGTCATAAGAAGAATGGAATTATTGCAAGGACTGTGCACTGCCAGCTACAGGTAGCTGACATATAGCAATGGGATCCCAATGCCCCATCTTCATGAGAGAGATGTGTTAGCAACCTCACACCACCAATTATTGCTGCTCCATGTGGAAATCGAGCAGATTTCTCAATGTATATGAAAGAGAAAATCAGCTGTATTTCAGTACAATGACATAGCAGACCTAGGCTGGGGTAATATGTGTTAATGTTTGTGTAATAGCAATGGTTATTATTACAGTAACCAACTGTCTCTCGGTTGTACATTCAAAAATTGAAGTTACTTCTCTTTAACTATACCCTAAATCTCAAATTAGAGCTAAAAAAGTACTGTTTTGAATAGTCATATGGTTCTGAAATGCTTTGTTATATGGTATATAAAATATTACAGCAGTTTCACCATGAATTTTGAGAACCCCCTTGAATATGAACAGTAAGAACGAAATAGCTGACAAATTTCAACACATGAGGTTTTGCTCTTAAAAATTATCTCTTAAATTGATGTACAAAATGTTTTGCACAAAGAAGCCTTTTATCGTCTTTGCTACATCTGCTGAATTCTTTTATGATAACTTACGTGCTGCATGAATTACTTTGCTTTGATTATTAAAAAGTAGTTGGTGGTAGAAAATATAATTTATTTCCTCACAATAAATAACAAAGCCTAGAGCAGTAGGGAGATGGAGTCACTGTGTGTTACGATTTAAGTTACCACTCTGATTAGACCAGTTAATTAAACTTACTCACATTTCCTACATACCTTTACATGAAGTCTAACATCTATGTTTTGCTGCTTTCATTTTCATAAATAAACATAATGCCACATAGCAGGCTAACAAATAAACAAAAAGTCTCTTCTTTGATACTGACAGTCAGACTTTGTTGCATCTTCAATTCTGTTCAGGTGTGTTAGCTGAAAGGAAAACTGTAGTAGCTCATTAATGTTCTTAGTCACTCTGTGCAAGTGCTGGCTCAGGGTAACTGAAATTGTAACCTCCACTTTACAAGCTCTGTGAATTTCGGTTGTTTCATCCTCTGATGGGATGGCTGTAGTGGTGGTCACTCCATGTTTGCAGAACATGGGGAACAGTCTGACCACTTTGTGTACATGTGGTTGTGCAAGTAATGCAGCTTCTTCCTGTGACAGGGTGGGACAGCAGAAGGGTTGTCCCTGACAGCATCTTTGTGTTAAGGACTTGAATCACAAAACTCTCAGCCACACTGATTGTTCATTTAATAGCAGAGTGTAATTAATAGAGGTGAAACATCGATCCCCTTTTCATATGATTCAAAGTTTATAGTCACAAAATCCAAATCTGGTCATAGGACTTGTTATGGGCCGGTTTTAAAGAGTAGAAAGAAGCATTTTTGTTACAGGAACCCCTGGTTTCCACCCCCACTTCACTAAGCAGCTGGTGCTAAAAGAACCCCATCAAATATGTTTATTTAATAAATGGACAAAATATGTCATACTTTAATCCTTCAGTATATGAGGTAAGACTTCTCCACCGTGAGCAATTCCAGTGTTCAATGTGTGATACTACATACGACCTAGCCTTGGATTGCATGTTTTCTTCAATGGTTGTGTACTGATCAAAGACTTATATTCACCTCAGCAACAGGTTCCCCACCTCCTGCCCCAGGTTTGTGACAGCACTTTTGTTTTTATTGTTTTGTTTTTTTTTCCTCTGGAACTACTGACTTGAGTCAATCACACTCTTGCTGAGAATGCAGTACTACTTAATGCTACTGTTTGAAAATCTTGTCAGTTAGAGAATGGCTTCCAAGATCTTTATTTTCCCCCAGTATTTTTTCCCCCAGAAAAGCCATGGGCACTTTAGAGGTGGGGGGTTTTTGTACTTCAGAGTAATTCTAAACAGTTTAAAATTCTGTCAAGCTGAGATTTCAGTATCAGCTGCCATCTTCTCACATTGCTCCCTTTGAAAAGGGTTGCAGAGCTTTTAAATATATCCCTTTCTTACAATGGGAGCAGTTTGCAAGCAGATTAAAAGTACTACAAAATTACAAATACAAGAGCAGCATGTTATATTTTGCCCCTGCATAAACAGATTTAATATGTGAAGGTGTTTTCCCAGCTCCAGAATAATAATGGAAATGTTAGTAGTATAACTACTGCTATTTGACATATTGCTAGCACAGAGCAGCAATGAAGGAAAGAAAAAACTGCAATTAAATATTTTTCTTTTCTAAAGAAATTTATAAATATTGTATAACTCTTTAGCATGTATAAGGGTGCTGACGTTTGCTGGAATTGTAATAGATAGGAAAAAACAAACAGACCTTGGACATCAGAACGAAGAAAGTTTTTCTTTGATAAATTTGTATCTCAGTTAATTTACTGTAGTGGAAAAAAAAAAGATACAAGTCCTGACTGAAGCTTCTGACTAAGTGTTTATGGGATGAAACATTCATTTAAGCCAGTTATTTCCTAACAATCCATCTGCTTGCAACAGTTACTTATTTAAAAGCTATGCTTTGTTCTTCAGGTGCTACATATATCCAAAAGGAAGTGCCAGGACAGGAAGAAGCACACAGCACTCAGTTCACAGAGGGGGAGTTAGTATAGGGTTAATTAAATGCTTAAGTGGCAAGTATAGTGCACTGAAACCTGCCATGAGAGAATTTCAAAGACAGTCACAAAAATTTGCAGGGTCTGGCCTGTCCCTGTGGCTGGCTGGAGCAGGGAGCCTGTGCCTGTGTGGTGTGCACAGCTGGCTCTTGGATATGTTCCCACACATCCACACATCCCACACATTTTGGCAACAACTGAGAGGTGATGCCCACCCAATATACAGGGTTCACTGTGAGAACGAGCAGGCTGTTGATCTGTAATAAGTTTTCGTGTAAATCAAGTTAAGTGCACACCTTGGAGAGGAAATTCAGTTGCTCCTCTCTCCTAAAAAGGCACAGCAGCAATAGAAGCAGATTTCACAGAGATTGCACTGTGTGGAAATAAAATTTTATGGGAGAAATGCCTAAGCTCTCAGGAGAGCTGTGAAAAATCTAAAGTCTCTGCTTCAGTGTATAATAGTGTACGTAATACAGTGATAATGTCACAGGTCCTTGAGCCTGGTGCTCAGAGGCAACAGCTAAGAGAAGTCCCCACTGAGACAATGACATAGACCACAAACAATCTGTTTGATATTCTCCAACCACTGTTTGGTAATTTATCAGTGTTCCTAATAATAGGAGTTTGCGAGTGCTCCTTATAACTCCTGGTCACATACAGAACAAACACTATGGAGTATAACTACTCTCTGGCTTTCTGAAAGCATCTGTTTTATATATGAGTGGAAAGAGAGACCTGCTGGCTCCCTAGATAGAGAGAAGGGTTTTATTTTAATTTTTAAATAAAGAAACAATTTATTATTAATTTTAGTCAGATAACTGAGCTCAAATGTAATATCTTTAATGAGGTAATTAATAGATTAACAATGTTTCTGAAGAAAAACAACAAATGCATGCTTTAACAAATAAATTAACTTGGTCTTTTTAAACCACAGAAGTCTGGTAAAGCCCACTGAGCATCTGTGCAGTCCACTGTTCTCATTCTCTGCAGTGCTTGCTTCACTTCCTACCAGAAGTCTTTCCCAGGCACTTCATTTTAGCTCTATAGTTGTGAGGCATTTGTGAGTTTTCAAAAACTTTGTCACTGGATGGATCTTTAACCTGTCTTTTTAGTCAATAGGCATCTGAAGTGCACAGTGAAATACTTAAGGTGGGCTAGCAAAATAAAACATAAATTTTCACTCAAAATTACATATGACCCAATTCTTTGCTTGCAAAGGTCATAGTTCTGAGTGGATTTCAGTTGGAGACTCCCAAGGCACTAGGAGTTTTGAGCTAAGACTTACCTGCATTTGCCCCTATTCCAACAGCACTCCCAAGTGTAATACATACAAGCCCTGATACAGGAGGTCCTAGAGCTTTGCCAGCTGTGTGGCAACTGCATCCAGTCCCTTCTGGATTTTGACCAATACATTAAATTCTGTTTTGAAGCAAGAGAGTGTTAAAAATCAGCTTTACAGGAGGGAATGGAAAGAGCAAATACTCCTTTGCTTTGATTTCTGGTATGAAAAGTAAACTTCAGTCCACAGAATATGAGTGAGAGCTAAGCATTCTAGATTGGATTTTTCTCAAGCCCCAAGAGAGTTGCTTGGCTGCCAGTGATAAGAACTACAGAGTTTCAGTGCCTTCAAATGAGTTCTTTCCTCCAGGGCCATGGACAGTTTCACCAGCTAGCCTGAAATGTGGCATGAAGGTTTCAGTCTCTTCCACTGAGAAATGATGGACATCTTATACTTAAGTACTGGATATTTATTGCAGTTTCTAAAACTTAAGCCAAAAAAAAAAAAAAGTAAAAAAAAGTAATTCTTCTCAGTTACAATACTTACGAGTTTCAGCGTGAAATCTGAGCCTATTACAGTGTATTGTAGCAGAAAAGAAACCAACCCTTATCCTAGGGAGGTCCCAGGTTTGTATTTATGATTAGATGAAAGAGGGAAGAAGAAACAAACCAAGGAGAGGAGGATGAAAGAATAAGGTTTCAGGGAAGACAAACATCGTGTGGGTGGGGAGGAGTAATTTCATCTCCTTGCTCAGCTGTAGTCTGGATTTTTTAAATCTTATCAGCTCACCATGTCTTCTTTTTAAGTTAACAGTAAATCTCAAAATTACTTCAGTGATTGCAAGATTAGGCCTACTGTTTGCTAAACGTTAAAAGCTAAGTCACTTGAAAACTGATTTGAAAGCTAATCATGGGGGTGCTAGGCAGAATGCTTTCTTTCACACTCCTAGGTTTCAATTCTTGGAGGGAAGCAACAGTAAGCTCACTTTGAAGGCCTTATAAAACCTGTCCCTACAAAATTGTTTTTGCTTTCCTCTCCCAGGGAATATGATTCAAACAAACCACATCATACATTCCAACTCCATAAAACTGAAAAAGAGAAGCCTTTCAGAGAATTTGGCACAGCTTCTGCCACTAAAATTGTAAACTCACATAAAACTCTGCCAAAATATTAATTTTTAAATGCTTTTTTAAGCCTTTTGTTGACATCACAGCATTTTATCAGAATATAGGTTTCCCCTTCTCTGGCTCTCACGGCCACACCACACTACTTAGCAGGCTTTAAACAAAGTAAGGAAGGCAAATAAACAGACTTGTGGAGGAACAGATTATTTAGCTGAGATTTTAATTGTGTTACTGAACCCCAGTGAATGGAGGCAATACTGCAAGAGCCAGTAACTGAAGTGCTGCAAGGGTAAGCTCTGCAGTTTTCATCGCATCTTTGAAGGCCTTCCTCTTCACCTGTACCAGGACTGATCATAGATTAGGGAAGAGTCCAGGCAGGACTCTAGGGAGCGGAAGCAGCAGTAGGATACTATGAACATAATCAATTTTTTTCTAATTGAATTATTCCATTCAAAGCCTTTCTACTGCCGGAAAAGAAAAATAAAACAAATAATGCCTCCTTATGTAAGGAAAAAATAAGCATGGACATATCGTAAACAGAAAGAATCTATTTAAGGAAGTCTGCATGCTTTGAAAATTTTGTATTTCAGATTGCAAGTGATATGATAAATATGTGATACGTTCAGCACATGAGTAGATGCAACCCCAAACTGAATCTCCAAAGGAAGCATGAGAAAGCTTTAAAGATGACAAATGGTTATATCCCTTCCTCCTGGTTTACTGATGGAATGCCTCTGAAGCCATAGGTCATTCTGTGAAAGCCTTTTACTAAATCTGAGAGATTCTGCCTGCTGAGGGTCACTTAAAGAGCCCTGCCCTTCTGCTTAGGGACACCAGCATCTGTACAGTCTTTCATCTCAGCACAACTGTAGATACAGGGATTTTTAGGTTAGCACCACTGTACTCCCTATAAATCATTCATCTTTGAGTCCTTGCTGAGGATTGATTGAAGGCACAGCAGTCTGGCACATAAAGCATATATGTGTTTCTGTATTTTTCAGACCTATGATAAGTCAGAGTTGAGATAAAACAATAGCCATTAGCAGTCACCACAGAGGCCCTAACTCCAAGCTTTCACTGGGACAGTGATGAAATTGTGTGAAACCAACAGCAGCAGCCAGAAGACATTTGCTGAATAATGGAGACAGCATTTAAATGTGAAACCAAAGCCTCAAAATAAACAAGAAATTTGGTAATCTTCATCCCTCTATCTGTAGTCAGTGGGTACTTTTTGTTTCTCAGTTCATACCCATGACTGTGGACAGGACTCCTTATGCTCAGTCTCTGGATTGAAGCCATGTCAGTGGGTGTCTGTTACCCAATATAATTCAGTAATAATAAAAGAAAGATCTAGTACCTTATCAACAGCCACAGTCCTTAAGTCAACCACAAAACAACACTTGCCAGAAACAAAACGAGCTGTACTGCAGAGAGACCTCCTGTCTTTAATAACAGCAGCAGAAAAATTTCAGGACATGGGAGATCAGACAAGATGCCATCCCTTTTAAAAGCAAATGTTCTCACTTTCCAAGCTGAAGTAAAGAAACACCCGAGGATTTTGCTATTTCTTTGTAAACACAGCAGAGCCTTCTCTTTGCTTCATACTTATAATCCCCAGAGCAGTTGCTCCCAATCTGGAGAGGAATTTTTATGGACCTGATGCAGACATACCCATAGCTACAGCTTTAATGGAATGTCAAGGCTGAATAGCACTGCTGTGGGGGTGAGGGATCTATTTTAGCTTACATTGTGTTATAATATAAAAGCTTTACTTCTCAGTTGAACTGGCCTCTGCCCTTCCTCTGCTGCCCTAATGTCACTGCTGGTGGAACTGCACCCATTCTTCAGCAGGTCTCTGAGGCATTGCACTCATCTTGTCTAATCCTGCTCTGAGCAAGTCTGTGCAGCCTGGCACCAATAACCCGGGCAGCTGTCTGGATTATGAGCAGTACCTACAAGATGACAGTGTTGAGAAGTGACTTCACTAGGTCAAGCGTTGTACAAACACACGGTAAGAGACAGAGCAGCTTAAATAAACAGGGAAAAGATTGAGGAAATCCTCATTTAATCGGTAGAGAATAGAAGCACTGAAATTCAGTGATTTATTTCACACTGACAACAGAAAATACAGGTATCAGAATTCCTGTTTGCTGCTTTGAATATCAGACAAGTCTTCATCACCTTTTCTCACACAATCTTAAGAAAAGATCACTTTGAGCTTTAGGAATTCACACATGAGATTATTTGGATGGTGAAGCACATCTGCAAATGCTAGGATGGGACAGTCTGGCAGCAGAAGGCTGCCTGGGTGTCTTGTTTTGAAAGACAGGTGTCTGCTAAGGAAGGCAGGAGCCTCCCTTGGAATGGCAGATGCGACCTCCCTTCCCTCTGAGTTATTAAAATTTTGAAATTAAGGGGCTTTTAGGCAAAGATATGGGAAATAGGAATAACAGTTCTTTACTATTATATATCTATAAGTGTATAACCAGTCCAACAAACAGCAATAACCATGGCAGTACCAGCAAACAATCACAAACCCAGTCCCGGCCTTCTCGGCTGTCGGGCCCTTTCCCCTCGAGTGCAGTTCCGCTGGCAGCCGGCAGGGGCGCTGGCGGCTCCCGGTGAGCAGGGCAGGTGCGATGGTTCCCCCGCGGCTGCAGGGGGCGCTCCGGAGCGAGCTCGGGGAGCACGCGGCTGCTCTGGTGCCCTGGGATCCCGGGAAGGGATGGAACAAAGGCTTCACAAACCGCTGGGCAGCCAATCCCGGTGTCTGGCCGGACCCTCAGAACAGCAGGCTGGAATGGCAGGCTGGAGCGGCAGGCTGGAACGGCAGGCACAAGCACAAATCCCGGATGGTAGACCAGGTGTATCCAAATGGAGAACACCCTGGAGGCTTGGGCAGGCAGGGTGAGCAGGGCTACAACGTAGCAAAGGCTCGAAGCAACGGCGGGGGCAGGGCGGCCACAGCCCAGCTTCCAGCGGGGCAGGGAAGGCGGGCTTGGGGTCCTGGGATTTCTCTGGCAGAAGGAAAAAGCAGCCGAAGGAAGCAGCCTCCCTCTCTGTCCAAACAGCCAGGGACCGACTGACCCAGGTGAAACAATAGAGTAGCCAGATGCACCCCACCTTCAATGGCTAGGTCTTTGTTTTTCTTAAGTATTCAGCAGTTTGTCCCCGTAGCAACGCGTATGGGGAAAATTCCTTTAACAGAAAAAACAAACCAGGAGAGCTCCTAAAACCCCAACACTGGGCCTATCTAGAAAGTGAGTAGGGGATTGTTAGAGTGGGCTTCTTGCCTGTCCTTGCTGGTAGGACATCACTGCCACTTCTTACCCAAGTACAGTAGGAGAGTAGCTGGTTAGTGTTGGAAAGGACAGCAATTTTTGGTGGCATTAGAGATATCTGCAGCCCACTCAGCTGGCTAAATGGGAGCTCTGTACTGCAAGGCCCATTACAGGAAACCTGTGACCTTTCTGAGACACCGCTGTGAAAATCTAAGCCCCAAAGGAAGTTTGCAATCTTCCAATCAGTGATCTGTTTTAATCACAATTGTTTTTGTCGCTGCTGCTTCTTCTTTAGCAAGGGCATCAGACAGCACAAAGCATGGTCAACTGTTGGGCAAATGATACTAAAATCACCTGACTGCATCCAGCCTTGATGTTAATATTGCCAAATGCTGGTAAATCACCCTGAGTCACCTCATATCTGTTGAAGAGCAGCAAGGAGAGCTGTGCTCTTCCAGCACTTGTCAAGAGGCTTTTTTAAAAAATAATCAAAGCATTGTTGCTGCAAAAGTAAACATGTCTGTCTCTGGGCCTTTCAGTGGGATACTGTTCAGATTGTTTCAGTCTCCCCTGCTTGCCTCCATGCGACTAATTTTTGAGGCAAAGATCTGCAGTCTAACAAACAATAAAAATCAATGCTTTCACCTAATGCTTTCATTTCATGTGCACAGAGGCCCAAATTTCACTGCTGACTGATTAAATGTGGCGGTAAAATGTACAGTGTTGTGGTTCTCAGTACACTCATGGCAACCCTTTGAGGAGAGAACACTCACAGGGTGGTAGAGTAGATGTGTTTAGGAAGAAGCCTGATATAGACTGTTTCACCTTCTGCTTATGCAGAAGGTGAATTATGGAATAATTCTTCCTACTGTTATTTAAAAGTAGAAATCAGCTTACATATTCTGTTCTGTAGGGGCAATTTTTTTTCCCTGCAATGCAAATATGCTTTAATGTCAAGAGGAAAATGACATGCAGAGGGAGAAGGGCCAAAACAATCATCCACTAATTTTATGCCCTGGTGAGTCTCCCAGTTCCCATTGGTCAGCCCTTCTCCTCCTTGCACATTGATAGCTTTAATTGAAGTGAGTGTAGTATGTTCATTTTTAGCATAAGGTAATGGGCAAATAGGCAAAGAAGGTCAAAGTAACTTTAGGCCAGTCAGGAGAGGATGTATTTAGACATCAAGGACATGTACATAAAGATCTGATTGTGTTTTCAGAAGTTCCTTTGATTTTAGCACCAGAACTCCTAGCCATAAGACTGGAAAAGTGGACTATTTCTTTATCTAAAGACAAAATTATTGTCTTTAAAAAAGAAAATGCAAGGATTTGTCAAGTCAGCACAGCAAAGTATTATGTAGCTCTGGTTTTATTAGATAATAATTTTTTGGCTTATATACTTGCACTTGGCTCAATTAAGCCACAAAGGCAGAACTTCAGTGAGATGCTGATGAAGCAGCTATATTCTAAAGCAAAGTTTGAAAGTTTTTTCCAAAGCTTTCCTATAGAGAAGTTGACTCTGCAGAAGAACTTCAGTCCATGGAAAGGAATAGGCTTGTTTAGGCCATTTTTTTAAAAATTCTTTTACATTCAGTAAAAATGAAGACAAGAAGATTACAAAGTTCATAACAAGAAGTGTTCCTGTAGCCTATAAAGATGCCAAAAGATGTCTGAGAGCATCTCCTGCTATAGTCTAGTGAGCAAAATATTTTCTGTAAGATTCCTCAGTTCTCCTGTGATAGTACCATAATCCCACTGTCTACCATCTTCCATCTCCAGTAATTTTCTTGCTGCAGTTGAAGCCTGTGTGAGTCTGCACTGGCAAGAAATCACACCGTTCAGTTTAATTCAGCTGGATTTAACATAATCATTTACAGCAGATGTAATTCTTTATAGCACTATGTGCTATGGTCAAAATGGGTATTTAGAGCACTGGTTCCAGAAGCTGGCTCCTGTCCTGTGCATAATCTGTAGTTGTGCTCTAAGATTATGGTATTTTGTGTAATATAAATACTACCTAGTACTATGATGTCCTGTTAGTTCTATGGATTCCTAACACCTTTCTGTTGCAATGAAATAAAGATGAAAAATGATGCTGTATTTACAACCAATAGAACATGAATGCTTTCTGTTTGATAGCATAATGAAACTCCTAAATCAGGGTCTAATTTTGCCATTACAAGTAGAGTGAACATACTATTACTGTGTGATAATACTGCAAGACATATCTTATTCTTGAAGGAACTTGAACTATATATAGATCTGCACAATTTTTTCTATTATGAAAACAAGGCAGATAGGTTTGCTATGTGTATTCATAAAGTTATGTGCTTAAATACTTTCTTGAAAACAACTTAATCTTTAACATTTCCAAGCCCTCATAGTCTGTCTGTCCTCCTTCCTTCTTTTCTTCTTGAGAGAAAGAAATATATCTTTGTGTGTACTGTGCATATATGTATGAAAAATAAACTTCCTCACTGGCAAGTAAACCCAAGAACAATGTTGCTAGCAGCTGTTGTGCTTAAAGCCTAGTGGAGAACACTGTTCCCTTATGAGTTCTCAATGCTCTTCTCAACATCAGTAATCAACATGCCAGAACAATGTATTACAAACTCAAAAGCCCAGGCCAGGAAACCACAAAAGCTCCTCTGTCTCATGTGAGGGAACTGAAAAGAGGCTTTCATAGTGCTGGAGAATATACTGGCAGACTGTGCCAGTTCAGAGCCCTCAGTGTTCCGGAAGATGTTTATGTACAAGAAGGGCAAATCTTGTCTAATCCTTGGTTCAGAAGCTACTATAACTGTTATTATTTAAAAATGAGAAGAATCATATGTATGTGTTGAAGACGACAATCAGATAATTACAGGCTACTCAGTGGCTGAGACATTGAAAAGGTCTTTGTGCTCCTTCCAGCAGGAGAAGGACATCTTATCTACTCTCACAAATGAAAAGCAAGACATATCCTTTAAAAAAACCCATAAATCTATTTCCTCCTATTTTATAAAGTAGTTATTTCTGTAGTCAATTATTTTTGCAAGCAAAAAGTTATAAAACCGAAGAGTTGGATAACAACAATGGTGTTTTTTCTTAAGGATGAAAATAACAATCTAATAAGCACCCAGTTCTCTGATTTTCACTTAGGTTTGCAACTGTCAAGTTGTTGAGAAGAGTTAAGCTTCCATTGCATAAAATGGCACCAAAGTAAGAACAAGTAACTTCTCACTGCATTGTCCATCTAAAAAGGAAGGTACCTGCTTGGGTTTTCAGGAAATCTTGCTAGACACCACTGCCCTGCAATATGTCAGAGAGAGGAAGATCAGCTTGGCATATAGAATACTGGTTTTTGTAACTTTATTTTAAATGAAATTACATTCAGATACAGCCCAGCTATATTAGCAGACATTTAAACAAATGTTTAAAGCTAACTTCTATGATTAATCTCTTAGCTTCACAATTCTTTTGTCATTGATATTACAAGCTCAGACTAAATTCACTCTTTTTTGCATTACCCTGATTCAAAATCCCAAGCATGTTAAAAAAGTACAAAAATGTCTAAAATTTCACTTTCCAATCTAACTTATAAGAATAATAAAACTACTGAAATGCTGTCATTAAAAAGCCCCATTGATATGATTTACAGCTGTACAAATTGTTTAAAACAAGCATTACTGGATAAGCGATCAAAGCAGTGCTAAAGATTTGAAGAAGTTTTCCCACTGCCCTTAAGCAGACTTTTCTGGCTAAGTTACAAATAAAAACCACTTTGAAAGTGTATTCTTAAATTCAGCAGAATAAAAAAAAGCCCAAGTGTGCCTGAGAGAAAAGAGAAGGCCATATTCTATAGTGCATATTCACACTCCAAATTCCCAGAAATGCTACCGAAACCAGGGATTTCCTTCCTTTTGATGTGCTTGATATTCGTCTAAGACCTGCACAGAATATTAGAAAGATATCCTGCACCTGACAAGGTGAACAGTCTGCATGCTGAAGAAGAACTGAGTACTGCTGAGTAAGGCAACTGAGGTGAGGTATGGCTTAAGAGCAATCTGGTTAAGGCAGAGTATGTGTTTTTGAAGCTGTTACTTTTGCTTCCACTTCAAAGCACTAGTGCACTACAATGTGTTTAAGAGCTTTAGTTAAAAAGACCTGGTGGAGCTGGAGCTGGTTCAGAGATAAATCTAAAGGAATTCATTACAATACACTAAAAAGTCCCTCAAAAAAACCTCTGTCGATTTCATACTCTAACGGTATTCAGTCTAAAGCTCCACACATAAATGTATTAACAAGGTAAACAAAAATGTTAAGCACAGCTTTCTCAAAATATCCATCCATTATTTGCCGCTTGTGAGTCACAACTCCTACTGTGGATCAGACATTATCTGAAATTTTCAGTGAGTGTAGCAATATGTGGGCCTAGTAATTAAATCAGATGCTTTCTTTGCAACAGATAGTCCTCTATCAGGCCAAATTCTGCACAGTATTATATTGGCCTTAATCTAAAGGAATTTATGTGGCATTAGTTTGGATTTTTAAGTGAAGACAGAATTTGGTCCAGTTCAGCACATTAAAATAAACTGTTCCACAGCTTCTCTTTGAAGAATCAATAGATTAAAGACAGTGTGTTTCTTTCTTTTAAGATTAAAGATTGGCAGCACTTTCTATATTTACTACTAGGAAAGCCCACTTACCCCATTTGTCCAGTTTACAATTATTTATCCTTTCCAGTGCTAAGAATTTCTAGGTTATTCACAGAAATACATCAAAGCTCAGGAAAGTGTAACAACAGATGCATCATATTGTTGCATAAGCTTATGCTTAAAAAGACTCGAAAGTAGCTGGGCTCTGATCATTCTTTGGCTTGAAGCTGGAGTCTCCTTGGAGAGATCAGTTCTTCCATTTGTTGGAGTCCCAAGCCAGGAACCAGCCTGTGAATGTGGGTGGTTCACGCCCTTGCTTCACGATTACAATGGGGGTTCCTTTATCTCTGCCAGAAGGATCTGTTTCGATATAGCGTTTGGCTAAAAACAGAGAGGAAATAAAACATGGAATATATTAGTTCATTCCTTTGGTATAAAAAATACATTAAAATCCATAGTGAAAGAACATAGGGCTGCTATTATACAGTATTCAATTACTTATTTCAAAGGCAATGAGATGATCGGGTAATTGCTGATTTTTCCCAGCTGGCAGTGAAGGAATTTTCCATGAAGTTAAAACAGAGGGATTGCTCTTTGATCAGTTCGTTGCCATACAGGTGGGTTTTGGCTCTTAAACAGGAGAAAGCATTTGCTAGTGCTGTGAGGATGCACGAGCTTCGTTCCCATTTCGTCCATGTAAAAGCCAGTGTAGTTTCCCTTGACATCCCAACATGACATCAATACAGAAACACAGCCAGGTAACCCTCGCTGCTCCAGGGAAATACATGCAAGGGTTTTCAGCACAAACTTTGTCAGAATAGTTCAGCTATGGGAAGTCACACCAAGGATGACACATGGTTTTTCAAGGAGGTACATGCCACGTAAGTTGTCTTGATTTGTTCTATTTGTTTTGTAATTGGAATTTCCTCCTGCAAATTTAACTTAGTGAAGGGTGGCACTAAATGGACTTGCTGGCAATCCTTTCTCAGTATACATTATTGAGGGTAGAGGTTAGTAGGGACCTCCTTTTAAATTCCTTCTCTTTTCAGTGCAGTTACTTTTCATTGGGCTTTCCTACATATTATTTAAAAGTCTCTGCAGCCCAATAATGCTATCTTGATTCATTTTATCCTTCATAAACTTACAGGGTTTTAAAGTGCATTTAAAGGTGAAAATAATCCTCTCCTGTATTAAATCCTAGTAAGCTCAGTAACACTTTTAGACACAGAAAACATAACTAGATTTCTTCTACATCATATTTTCCTCTTCGTTAAGTAATATTGATGCTACTTCACTCAGAAATCTGCCAAATTGATTTGATTTACCTGATTTAAAGGATTCCTGTCGCTCAGTTTCGTTAGCATCCTTCCCAATCCAGATGAAAACCTGCAAACAGAGGAAAGATATAACTCCCCTGGTGTTATAAAGATGTTGTGTACAGCTGGTAAAGCGCAAAATAGTTGATTCCACTAGGAGAAAGAATATACACTATGAAAAGACTGCAGAGATACAGAGCTCTCACAAACCACAACTGATGTTTTTTTCTCCCTTGTGAGAAAGTGTAGTTATGCCCTCTATGACACTGGAAGTCCAGACCTTTATTCATTCTGATGAAAGGAACTCCAGTTACCTTTTCCATAGATATCTTTTATATTTTGCCAAGGAAATTGCTCTTTGGGTGCAGGTAGTTATACTGTCTCTGGTTTGAGCTTTGTGTACACATCAAAATTTTTGCTCTGTGATCTGTGCTATCCTGGGTGACTGCTAGATAGCCCACTGAAAAACCCAGCACCCAGAGCCTTGATCTGCAATCCCCCACACCCCCTTTTTTTTTTCTCTGAGGGATTCTCTTGGAAACCAGCTACATGTCCCAAGACTTCTTATCTGAGTCGGTATGTCCCAACTATCCATCCAGCTCTTCCCCCACCATCTCCTATCACTCCTTTCCACATGGACCATGGACATTCCTTCTTATTTCCAAAAACCTCAGCTTTTTGTTCCTTAAGGGTTTGGCTGAAGAAGACAAATAGGGCATGGGCCTTCTCCCCTTTCCCTCCAAGAGGAGAGGAAGGGCAGAGAGAATGTACTGTGAAAACAGATCCATTCCCTAAATCTGCAGTGAGTTTGCCTGTCATTCAAAAAGCTCTCCACATTTTCAGTTTTCAGTGAACTGGGAAATGATAGAGATTATTTCTGTCACCCTCCATTCAGTTTCTAGTATGGAGTAATTTTTGTAAGGGTCTAGTAGGTTTCCCCTTTCTCTACTAGGACTTTTTGTAGGTGCTCCTGCTACATGGATTTAGTGGATTCTAAATACCTTTAATGCAATAACTTTAAAAAAAAATCAGTAAATTTTTGTGATAAAGTCAAAGAAGCTATTAAGAACACAAAACATTGCTAGGTCTCATGTACTCATGCAGCCTCCATTGGTTTAAATAAGAAGTGCCTGCCATGGCCTCACATTATGCTTGGAAATTCAATCACATGTGTGCACACTAGCACATCATATAGCTCAAAATGTATAGCTCCTTTTGGTATGATTTAAAGAAAATAAAACTGTTTCCATTCTGTCAAGATGATTGTTCCTCCCATCTTATGAACTAAGTGATTAAGAATAAACTATCCTTGTTATCACAAACGCAGTGCTCAAGTACACAGCTCACCTGCTCCCAAGCATCCAGCAACATGACATCATCTTCAGCCAAATCGTCCTGAGTGAATTCTCCTGGGACGTCTTCAATCTAGAAAGGATAATATGTTTAGAGGGGCTTTTTATGTTGTTTTCAATGATTTATCAAGATATACAATTTTGCAAAGACCTAAGATATTTTTATAATGTGCAGAGGCTGATGAACCATTCTTTTCACTCCTACAGGATCAAGCCCTAAACTGATTTGATGAATGCATTAAGGCTTCTCTGAAAGAAAACAAATCACATAATGTCATGTCCTATAAAATCAGCTCTCTGTCTTTCAGAATTGGTATTTGGTATATTGGTATTGATATCCTAAGGAGAGGCAAAGACTTACACTGTAATTGTTGACTATTGTTAATTGGGACTGAGGTCTGCCACAAGAAGGAGACAGGAACATTTCCATAGAGCACCTTGAACCAACCAAGCTGATATCAGCTGATACATTCATGCAGCTTACATTCATTAATTAGGAAAAGAAACTGCTTTGAATTTGCAGTGGGTGAGCTCAGTGATGAAACTCACATCCAACCAAGCTTCCCAGCCATTTGACAATGGGACATTACAGTTGACTAAGCCATTGAGGATTAGTCCCCAAAGAAAAGGCAGACTGCTTGCTTCTTCCAAGGATGTACATGCAGATAAAAAGGCAGTTTATTATTATTCGGTATGAGAAGGAGAGATAATAATGTAGCTAATGGTTTCAGCTCTTAAAGGATTGTCAAGGGTTTGGCTATGTGTGGTCATGTGGGAGTGCTAAAGGGACGATAAGCAGATGGTGAAAAAGACATTCCTTTTCCCCACCCTGTGTTATGGTGGCCAGAAGGTCAGAGTGGTCTGACCTGCCTCTCTGGGACCTCTCATGGTGGTGATTCAGTTACTAGAGAAATGCTACAGGAAAGAGGGGATTTCACAAAATTTGGAGGGAATTTAAAATAAAAAGTACGTCCATAGCTCCCAGCAGACTACTACAGAGAGGTTAGTTCCTATTACTGTATTTCCCAGGAGTATTTTAGAAGCTTGTTAGAATACACTTTGCTATTCTCATAAGATTCTAAAGTCCTTATTAAAGGATCCTATTTGTTTTATCCCTCTCCAAATGACTGGGTTGTGCCTTAAGGAGACTTCCAGCAATGTCCCCTACCTAAAACTGAGTGTGTCCTTGCCAAATGGTGACACAGCATTGCCCTCCCAGAATACGGTAAGTAATTAAGCCTGAATCACAGACTTAATATGCAGTGCATAGCTCTGGGTGTTTCTGCCATGGAAGTAGGTCTTCCTAGCTCCTTGGGCACAGGCCAATACCTTAAAGGCATAATTACACATCTTAAATCTCTATGGAAAATTTCAGACTGCTAGGGATTTTTGGCAAGCAGCATTTATTTTCCTTGCCACCACTGTCAAGTGCATAAGGGGCAAGGCACTGACCTGCACTTCCTCAGCAAATTGATAGCAATCTGGTGATGCTCTGCAAGAATTAAATTGCTTTCGACTGGGAAAATACTTTATCTTTTTGCATCTGCAAGCCTCTATTTCCAGGCTGAAGCAGGCTCTGCATGCAAACTTCTGCAGTATTAATTATTCTGTTCATTCATTGCATTTGGATAGTTTAAAGCACCAAATGTCCACTCTCTAGCTCTTGCCAAGCCTGGCTGACTAAGCCAGATCCCCAAATTCATTTAATGACCACTTATTTCCAAGGCAAAATACACCAGAAACTATATAGTTAAACAGAGAGGAAAGTACCCATCATATACTCACAATAAATCTGCCAGTCTTATTAGAACAACCATACAAGCGAGGGGGATGATCTTCAGCCTTTGTCAAGAGTTGTGCTGAAGTCTGGTATTTTTTTTTACCTCCAAGTGCTTTCCAGAATTCCTCTAAAATACATAATATATAATTTATTCACCAGCTGATTTAACATTTGATGTTTTAGCTTGTTAGATAGTGTTTCAGAAATTCCCAAACAATCTCAAAGATGAATGCATTTTCTTACAGTACTTCCTGCAGTTTGTCAAAATACCAATATCAGTCGCATACCTAGTGATGCCATGAAGATTTTTTGCCCTTTTCTTTTATACTCCTTTTACAACTTTTTATAACTTCTGTATTCTTAGTGCTTTTTGCCTACATTCTTGGACTTGTTTGTCAAGCTAAGAGACTAAACATTTTAGAAGCTTCATAGCTAGGGATCAGTGTGCCCCAGACCCCAAGGTCCTCTCCAGAACACATTCTGTAAACCAAGATAGAACCATCCAGGGGAAGGCTCCTTGGGGAGGGGGGCTCACTTGAGCCTCTCATTGGGGAATCTCTGATAGATATGCTAATTAGTAAAACCTATAATGTTATACCCGATCTTTTGGGGGATATTCGGCAGGGTGCATCTCGATGCATATGACCTGGACGTGTACACCTAAGGATCCTTAAAATAAACACCAAGGTAAAATCCCTTTTCCCCTTCTAAACATGTTTGACTCTTGATTTTAAGACCAGGAAAAGGCATCACTAGAAAGATCATAGATTTATAGAATGGCCTGGGTTGGAAAGGACCTTAAAGATCGTCTAGTTCCAATGCCCCTGCCATGGGCAGGGACACCTTTCAGTACACCAGGCTGCTCAGAGCTCCATCCAACCCAGCATTAAACACTTTCAGGGATGAGGCATCTACCACTTCTCTGGGCAATCTGTTCCAGTGCCTCACCACCCTCACTGTAAAGAATTCTTTCCTAACATCGCATCTAAACCTACTGTCTCCATGCAGTGCTGTGTATTCTCAGCTGTCTATTAGCAGCTATGTGGCCTCATACAAACCTGGTTCCTGGCCTTCATTAATCTTAGCAGTTTGGCATTTGAGAACATTGGCAATGTATTGAGCTCCTTGTTCCTCTTCTTTGCTTGCTCCTTTTCCTACCCAGGTGTAGCCATTGTTGTTTGGCAGTTTCAGAACAAAGACATCATTAGAGTTTAGTGACATTGCGTCAACATCAACCTAGATTAAAAAAGAGATTGTTTTATTCTTCAAATTTTCAAATAATGTAATTACTATTTTGCATGTTTATATAAAATGTGTAGACATGTGTTAATCTGCTAGGCTTTTGGTCTTCAATTCTTCCCTAGTTTCATACTGATACAAATTAGAGAAGAACTTAAGTCAGGGAACTGACTTGCAGGGCAAAATTTGGGACTGTTTGCAGTAGGAAAGACCATCTTGTAGGGGTTGCTGACTTCTTGTCTATTCTTTGTCAACTGACTGTTCACTGTGTGTATTCTTACAGTTCCTCTGAACGATGTAGACTGGTTCCAGCCAGCTACAGCATATTCTCTTTGGTTTATTGGGTGGGTTTGTCAAATAGAGCAGTGGATGGGATTTGGAGTTCTGTGTTCCGAACAGATGTGACTCCCCAACAAGATTAGTTAGAGGAGCTCATGGCAGCTGTATCATTCCCACCAGGAATGGCTGGTTTATTTAGCAGGTGACCTTACCTCTGCAATCCTAGTAATGGCTGCTAGGTTCCTGCGGATTTGGAAGAGTCGTGTTGGTGGAGCAGGTTTCTGACCTTCCTTCTTGGATGTCCCATTCTTGTAGACAATAAGTGGTTTGTTTTTGAACAAGCTTAGTAAATGTGCAGGCTCTTTGCCTTGACTGACTCGGATCTGTACATATGTAGAGAAATGCAGTAAAAGAAATAAAAGGACACAAGTGGTTATTTTTGGTCTTTGCTGAATAGCTTAGGGGATCTTAGCCAACAATGCTAAGTATGTTAGCAAAAATGAGAAATAGCAAGCTGAGGAGATCTAAAAATATAGTTACAGACATATAGAGTTAGAGCATTTGTAGATTTTTTTTGTCAATCACGCTGACACAAAGATGAGATTCAAAATTCTAACACAATATTTAGCTGATGAAAATGGCTGCTATCTACTGTAATAAGAACATCACTCATTTTCAAAAGAACTGTCATTTCATAGTGTTTTATAGAATTACTTAATTCTCCTGAAAAACTATCTTGGAAGTTTAAGTGCCCTGTATTTAAGCAGAAGAGAAAGTTTGTTCATTTTATTCATTACTTCTGTATGTATTTTATCTGCAAGAAGATGAAAAAGAGCAGCATAAATTTCTCATCCAGAGGATAACGTGGATGATGAAAATGAACTTCCATTACAGATGTAAAAGATGTTGTGTTGTGCCATGAAGAATATGAAAAATGACTATTTTTAGGTTAATGTATGGTAAAAGTTATTTGTATGCAACCATTTAATCTTCCTTTATAACAGTGCCACTGGCCAAGGTAGAGGGCTGCAAGTCCCTGCCTTTCATTCCCAGAAAGAAAAGGAAAAAAGGGAATGAGACATGCTGGTGTAGCCAGCAGAGTAGGAGACGTGGAGAACCCTCAGTGAGGCCTGGGGCAGCTGAGAGCCAGGGTGCCCAGAGAGGCGGCTGCAGCTGGGCAGGAGCAGGTGCTTTTACTGATTTCACAGGCAGATAGACTGCTACAGTTCTCTGATAAGGATCACCTAGGATACATATACTTGTAAGGGACAAACTGCAGCAGGATTTTACAAACGGAAAAAAACCCTCAAACCACAAAAAAAGCCCCAAAAAACAAAAATCCAAATAAACTCAAAAAACCCCAAATTGCAGTGAAACATTCCTGCAAGCCCAACTTTTTAATAGTCATTTGTACTGTCGTGCCATCTAGTGACCACACAAAACAGCACACTTAAAGCCTTCAAATAATGCTGATAGAGATGTTAGGCACAGGTAATATATTCTATTTATTTGCATAAAAATACACACATACATACATACGCATGTGTATATATATGCACATAGGGATATGTACACATATATATTCCTAAGATCATTGCAGGCTAAAAGTACTTTTAGGGATCACATCTACTGCAGTGAAATGGATCTTCTTCAGCTTTGATAAAAACACTTTTTAAGCACTTTACTATTGCAGTTGTTAGTAGTAATAATGTTATTACTTTAAGATTAACACTGGCCTTGGGTATGAGACAGGACCACATTGTGCTGGACACTGTCCAAATATAGAACACACGTTAGGAATATTTCAAAAAGTAATTATCTAAAAGTGTTCTAATCCTTCCTTAATATAATTTCAATCAGAAATCATAACTGATTAGAGGCTAAAAGTATGGGCTGCCATCTGAATTAACTGTACCTTGGTGGGTGAGGGAAGCCTTTTGCTTTTGTAAATAAGAAATGGGAATCACAGAATTATCTCCTGCTGCCTAGAAAATCTCTGCTTGTCCCTTGTCATCTTACAGTTCAAGCTTTTCTGTGAGAAGAGACCTCTCAGGTCTTCACCTACCCACCACTTCTCAGCAGTGATGTAAGGAGAGCACACCCAGTCAAGCTAAGGACTACCTTATCTATTCACACCTTTTATTTGCCAGTGTCCTGTGCCTTGCCTTGCACACCCCATTTCTGGAAGTGAGGATGTGTATCCTGCTTTCATGGAGCTGCAAGCACTATGGGATGAGAAAACCCAAGTTATGTTCCTCACTGAGGCAAGGAAAAGTCAGACCCCGTTGCACAATTCCAGCAGGCTTTCCTCTTCTGTCTGTCATGTGGCATTCATATCTCCCAGTTTTGGCCCTCTAAAAGTCAGGTGTCTTGTCTGGGCTAAAGATCACAACTTCCTCCATAATCAAAAGGAGACAGGGGAGCTGCCACAGGGCTATTGACTTGTCAGAATCCTGCTTTGGAGTGAGCTGCCCTGGGACAGTCTTATCATTCAGTCTCCACTGGCCATGCATAGGGTCTGTAGGACCCTAGTCTTGTCAGGACTGAAACCTAATTTTAAAAGAGTGGAAATCAAAGGAAAGAAAAGGCAGTTTTAGGTTCTGGCATATCTGTGTTCTTTTAGACAGCTGCATCCAGGAAGGATTATTCAAGTGGGCAATCTCTGGCACCTTTAACAGGATCTCATGGTGCTTGGCTTGATACAGACCTGAGCAATTGGCATTTCCAGTCTTTAAATGCTAGCTCCTCCTTTCAATTCTCATCTAAATTTGCATATATCACATGCTCTGCTTGATTTTATCCAAAAGACACTAACCTGCACAGCCTGATCACCTAATGACCGATCCAGCTGAACAGTCAGAAATGCAGATGCAGTCAGTTCATCTTTTGTAGCATGGGCTCCTTGCCTGAGGAAGACAAGGAGAAAGACAATGGTTAAGTTCAGCTTCAGAATAACCCAGAGTTTATGCTGTATGACAAACTCACAGTGAACAATCTTACATTTACACGTGTTCTACTCAAAAGGACATAAAGCCAACATAAAATAATATCCACACACTGCAGGCCTGTGCGAAGGCAACCAAGCATACCAGGTATAGATGATCTGCCCTCTAGGGTAAGTGTAGAGGATAATGTAACAGTCACCCCCATAGAACTGTCCATATGTCTCAGGTCCCACAGGAACTCGGCCACTGCTTTCCACACGCCAGATCTGGGGAAACAGGGAAATCATTGGAGACTGCTGAATTTCATCCTGAGACTTTTCACAAAGCACTTTACTATCTTATCCCTTGAGTGTCCTTTCTGTTCCCAAGTGTTATTGAATAGAAACAGGGAGGATTCTTCATGAAGGAGGTAGATACACCCTGCCCCCACTGAATGAATGAATGGCAACCATCAACAAGGGACTGCAATATGCTTTTGTCTTGATGCTTTAGTGCCACACGATCACTTCATAATGCTATGCTGAACTTTCTTGACACCTTAAGGTGACCATATGACATGGCACAACATTATGATCCATCATAAAACTAACGTATCATTTTGGAGAGGCACACTGCAGTAAGATAACACACTGTTAGGCAGATTTCTTCCTATTTCATTCACTACAGCCCAGTCCAGTCAACAATAGGCTGCTCAAGCCTATGGACCATCCCAAGTGTGAGGTCAGAAACTAGAAAATACACCAATGAGACTGTAGGTATTCATCCCTTCTTTTCTTCCAGAAGCCCAACATGCAATTTTCATTCAACAGGCCATGTTGATACAATGCCATGCCAGCCCTGTGTAGTCCAAAGATAGTCCTGAAGTGGGAAAAAGATGGAGAGATCTAGAAAGACTGTACAGTAATCTTTCCTCTTCAAATCCAGGCTACTTGAGAGACACACTAGGGACAAAGAAGGTTCCTCTAGAAACCAGATTGGATACATACATAAAGACATAGAATGGATTTCTGACTCCAAGAGCAAGTCTTCCCATTCCAGATTTCAAGCTGATATGAGCTTGAAGTTTCTTCTTTAGACTAAGGATCATATTTAAAGTATCTATTTACAAGGTATTGTGTAGAAGGGGGAATATTTCTGCTGTTTGATTTCTCTTGATGACTGGTACATCTTTCATAGGCACCAAAAGAACACAACCCAGCATACAGCTGATATTCACCTTCTGCTTCTAAGTATCTTTTCTGATGCTACAAGTAACACTTCCACTAATGTAGCATTAATGTAAACAACAGTATAAAAATTAAAACACAGAGTAGCAGCTTAGCCCATTACAAGTAGCAGAATACATTAGTTAGATAAGATACAATTTATCACAACACAAACATTACCTCTACTTTCCCTGAACCGTCATCTACCATGTTATGCTGGGCAGCCATTTGGGGAGACTCATGTAACTTGGTAGCATCAAATTCAATCTGCTCAATTTTAGCCACCCTCTCTGTGACATACACTTTGCCGAAGCCATCGCTTTGATCTTTATCCTTCCAGTCTTTGAAAAACTGTTTGAAAATTGGTGTTTCACCTCCTTCGGGAAGGACTTGAATCTGAAATGAAGGCAGACACATCAAACTGAAGGAAAACAAAACTGGCACAGTTACTCAGAAATTTTCTAGGTTATATGTTAGTGAAATATTGCCCTTATGTCTTATAAGCCCTTAAAAATTTTTTTTCTGCTGACTTAAAAACAATGTCTTTAACAAAACTCATGCTCTCCTGGTATCACCTCCATAAATAGATCGCACCTGTGTGTTAGCAGGATAATTCATCTGCTGTATGAATTGTTCAGCATTCTTCATGGCAGCTTTTCTCTCTTGAGGGTTAGCATCTTTGCCTGATTAAAACAGAAGGATAACAGTATGTGGGAAAGGGCAATAAGCTCACAGAACCTTCAAAAACAAGAGGTCCTGGAGCCAGGTTCTCTTTGACATTGCTCTTATCTCAGTCTTGAACAAACACAAATGCTGGACATAGCATGTGCGAGAAGATTCATGTGAAGTTGAACGGCCAAAACAGTACTTCAGTAGCTTTGAAAACAGTCAATTTAAAGGAAAAAAAGAAAAAAAAAGAAAAAAAAAAAAAAAAAAAGAAAAAAAAAAGAAAAAAAGAAAAAAAAGAAAAAAAAAGAAAAAAAAAGGGAGAAAAAGGGGGCATTTTGTTTTGCTTAGTGTTTCTACAAGAATAAAAACCTGTTAATAAGTTAACAATACCTGCTTGGCTCAAGGTATCCTGGGTTTTTTCTCTGACTCTTCCTTTGCTGGGCGGCAATATGGTCAATAAAGCTGAACTGCCTCCACTTCTTCAGGCAGTGCAAAAGAGTAAAAGAAACTCCTGTTTTGTCTGGCTGGGCTTTGCAATTTATCCATTTCCCTATCCACTACTCCTTGTTCAGCCTTGCTCCGTGTTAGACATGTCTGGAAGTCTCTGTGGGATGACACTGTGTACCGGGTCTGTGTCCCAGCAGGCTGCAGTGACTACATTCCAAAGACCTCTTGGTCTAATCAGGTGCTCTGATAAGGCATTCATTGTATCCCATTTTGAATGAGGCCATTGCCGAAGTAATTCACACTTCTCACCTTAGTGGCCTGAAGATCGCCAGCAGAGATGAAAACTGCAGTCTCCAGTGCAGGAGTGAGACTCACAGTCCAAGGGAGGTTTTCCACATATTATTTTTACCGGCAGTGGCAAAGTGAGGATGCACACAGGAGCACACAGGGCCACAGTCAAAGAGCCTAAATCATATTTTATTTATTTTATGCCTGAGCCTGTTGGCTTGGTTCTTCTGGAGCTGTCATATACAGTTACAATTGGGAATCAGGGGGTCAGCTAGACCATAGGCCATCTGAGCACAACGCTTCCCAAATGTTTTCTTTTAAAGGATGGTTCCCTAACTGCAAATAAAGTTTTCAAGCAAAATGCTTACAATGCTTCCTGGGCTGACTTGAGAGGCTTGACAAGTGCATAAAGTAATTATTTGGTATTGTATGCAGTAAAACAAAACACAAATGCCACAGAATAATTAATAAGCTGCCTCATACAAAAAAAAAAAAAAAAAAAAAAAAAAAAAAAGAGATTCTCAGCACTGGATTTTAATGGCAGCACTACAACAATCCAGCTATAAGGTGTCAAGACCTCATTCTGCAGTAGTAGTATTCCTCTTCAGGGAAACATTCAGACAAAGCAATTGCAGACTGATGATACCTCAGAGATATATTTACAAGAGAAAAAGAGACATCAAAGCATTTGCAAGTTTATGCTCTTAGTTTATGCCCTGGACACACACCTTTCAATTTCACACCTCTGTGGAGAGATCTACCCAAATGGAATGTTCAGTGTCCAGATTTTGTCCCAGAAGATAGGGATTTGATGACAATATACAGAACTCATAGAATTATTTATATTTGTTTTGTACTTGCCACTTACATAAGCATTTAATCTCCCAGGCTTACAGATGTCTCAAAAATAGGATCCTTAGACAAGACTCAGTCTTGAGGCCCTTATAGAAGTGAGCAACCCTTGTTCACAGACTGCACCAGGCAAGAGCTGTGTGCAGGGCTCTGTGTTCAGCCAGTATTAAATCCTTGCTAGTGCCCCAAGGGTGCTGTGTCAACTCCTTAGGTATCTCTGTGTAGCTTCTGCATTTGCAACACAAGTGACCTCTTACCTTTCCACACAAAGATCTTCCTGGCAGCACCATTGTCCAAAATGAAGCACTCCTCAGACAAAAGCATAGCCATAGAGAAGGGGTTTTCCTCCGCTACCACTGACACTTTCATGGATCCACTTGCATCTGACACCTAAGAAAACAGTAATTTCAGATTTAGATCAACTCTGGCTTTTACAGCCAAATTAATTTGTGCTCCCAAAAGTACTATAAAAATCAGTTGCCATTCCTATATAACTATATGGCTATATGAAATTTGTGTACTGCTGGAAAGTAAAGTAGGCTAAGGATCATTATTTTTTGTTTCATTTCATTTTACATCCAATAGAGGGAGATATAGTGTTAATTTTAGGAAGCTTGTTGGATCCTTGACTCGCAGCTTCTTAAAATAAATCTGTTTGTCTTCCACTTCCACTTAAACAGCTCAAATTTAAAAATCCGTGTTTTCTTCAGCCCCCCACTACATGCTTGGCTGAACTGGTATAGTCCCTGCTGCTAAGCAACTCACACTGAAGCCAAAGGTACAAGTATATGCTGAACAACAGCACTTTAATAAAATAGTCCTACACTGACACTAACAGGTGAAATGCCTACATTTATAATCTACTGTTCTTTAATTGGAAACTCTAATGTAAGACCTGTTGCAGAATCTGCTTTGTAACCTCTACCACCACCATAAGTTCATGTAGACCTTCAAAACCTTTTAAAAATCCCTCCTGTATAGCTGAAAAGACCAGTTGTTACTAGAAAAAATAGATTATTGCTATTGTAATTACTTTTCTAGCAGTCCTTATTTCCTTACATAATTAAATATTGATTTAAAATATGCCATTTTATCTTAGATTTTATATTATGGAAGCACAAGGAGGAAATTACCACTGCACACAACAAATAAAAATCAGCTATTATACCTACTCTGAAGGCTCACCATAGACCCATCTCCTGCCTTTGACATTCACTGTTATCTTGCAACACATTTAAATCTAGCTAGCAGAGCTCTGTTAGCAGGACCTATGTACTTAGACTAATTTATTAGATATCCAGAGAAAGTTCAGAGAGTTTTTAGGATTCAAAAAATTCACTTTCCCTTCTCTAGTTATGTTTTACTACAATGGTCCTGATCATCTATGCAGGCCTTCTTTTGTTTTCCATTTTTGTTCCCTTAAACCGCTGTTAGGAAGAGAAATATGCACCAGATTTTTGGTATGAAAGGAATAATTAATGTGAACTAAACACAACACATAGACAACTATGACAAAAAATGGCCTTGTGACAATGATCACCACATTCAGGCTTCTTGTAAACCCCAGGTACACCTATAGGTAGTGGAAAAATCATGTAAGAGGCAGGTAGAGAGGCGGCTCTATCCTGTGGTCAGTGTGGTGCAGGAGCTGCAGAGGAAGTGACTCATCCCCTCTCACACTTCACTGCAGCTTCAAAGTCATTGTAAACAGTGCCTACAAAAGGTAACACACATGGGGATCCAGTAGCACTCCATGCTACCAGTGTTGCCACTTGTTAGCCAAATCCTCCTTGGTAAGCGATGATGGGGAAAGGAATAAAGTTATAGATATATAAAATGTAATGCAACTGTCTGTCTCTTAAACTCTGCTAAGAATAACTAAATCATATATGACTATTAAAACTCTCCCTGTTAGAATTAAGAAGACAGGATGATTTTAGACCAGTTAGTTCTTCTTTGACCTGCACTGAGTGGTTCATAGGCCATGCTTGTTTCCTGAGTAAACAGAAATGTAATCCATTTTTTTTTCCCCTCAAATTACCTGGACTATCTTGATTGACATCCTTTGAGAAACTTGTCCATTGGCTGCAAATAAACTAAAATAACAGCAGTTCTGTAAATGAAGCCAGAACTCCATATATGAGGAAGGAATGAATGAAAGCATGACTACTGTTGAGCATACCTAACTGTAAGTAAATAAATAACTAACTTACCATATATAGTTTAGCACTTCTCCTGTTTGTGATATCAGCCAGCTCATCCTCATCATCACCACATTCAGGCAGCTCTGGCTTGCTCCCTAAAACCTGTATAAGGGAATAAAATTCAAAGCAGAGAGGGTAGGTGCTGTAGCATAAATGCCTAACATATTATAAATGCCTAATGTAAATATTGATGTATTGTTGCTGTAATTGAATAATTGGGATCATCTTTATATATAATACAATCTAAAACCAAACTCATGGTCAACACAAACATACAGATAATTTTTAAAAACTATGTCAGATCTCCAGCAACTTTATACCTACATGATTTTTTTTTCCACAGGTCAACTTGCTGGTTGTCTATACTCCACTAAATGCACTTAGAGAGGTGTATGTGATCCTATTCTATGTGTGTGTTTACATGTCTGTCTTCCCTTTTTCTTCCCAGTAACTTTGAAACTGTTGACAAGCACATCTTATAATTTTTGGAATGACATTACTCTTAAAATGTTTAACAATACTAAAATTAAAACTGACAGAGTGAAATATATTAGTTGACATTATAAAGTATTTCAATTAACAGTATAAAATACCAGATTATGAGCACTAATAATCTTAAAAGTTACAGATTCTTAATCTCATTTTAAGGGGAAAAATTTAGCTAGGGTCTTGAAAATAATTTATCAGGTGAGAAAAACATTTTCTTGCTCTACCACTAGAATATCAATTTTAACACTGTGGTAGTTTTACACCATGGGCAGTATTGTAACAACTATCACTACAAGAAATGTACCTAGGTTCATCAAGAATATGTTAGGTCAGGTAGTCATTATTAAATCCTAGTTACTCTTTCTTAATGATCTTTCCTTATTGATTCATTTATGGCCAGATCCAAAGGTTACACACAGAATATTATGGATTTCTCTGAAATTGTCCCAGAGTGAAGTCAGTAATTGATATGTCTGAGAGACTAAATATTAACATAAAGTACAGGGGCAGTACCAGCCTTCCTATGAACTTTTGCACTTTCTGTATAACATGCTATGCAATATAACATGGAGACACGTGCAAAAGCATTGTAAATATTTGATAATGGGGAAGCCCAACAAAGCATACAGCTGCAAAGAATATGGAAAGAAAAACAATTCAGAATAAATATTTAATAGAAATCTGCCATCTGTTGAGTCTTCTGACCTGGTAAAGTCAGTAAAATAGTAAAATAAAACAAAATAAAAATAGCCTTTTCAAGTGTGATTGTTGCAGTTTAAGCTAAAAAATTTTATCTGTGACTCACTGAAGACAAGAAAGCAATGCCCTAAGTGTTTAAGAAAGATGTTACCCATAGCTCTTCAGTAGCTATCAGTCAGCATTTCATGAATTTACACTACATGGCTGCAGATTTGCTACTGTGTAGGCCAAGTAGGGCTCCATGTCCACAGCAGAGTGCCACTGTGCTGCTGAATGGCTAAAACAGTGTGCACATGTGGTTTATTGGCACCGGCTTTCTAAAAATGTTTCCCTTCCTACCTGTCTTTGTAATGCCAGGGTCACAAAATTGCCAAGTAACAAGCACACATCTTTACCTTAACAGACACTGAACAAGTCTGAGGGTTTTATAACATTTGACTTCCAGTAGCCAATAAGAGGGTAAAAGAGTCCTGTTAGTAAAACTCTCAGAAGTCTGTACTAGTTCTCTGCTTAATTAGGCATTTACAGGAAAAGAAAAAAAAATGAAAAAAAACCCACAAAAAAACCCCAACCAACCAAAAAACCCCCAAAACAAACAAACAAAAAACAAAAACCAAAAGAAACAAACAAACCCCACCAAAAATTTGATTTCTGACACAGTTAAAGTCAGTGTTTCCCCTTGCTGTGCATATAGAATACCTGTGGCACCACAATTATTTTGCAGCATCTTTGTAAGTCATGCAGAGTGATATAAAATGCCTTTTTTTTTTGTTTTGTTTAACTATGCAAGTGTCATTCTGAATATTTCTAAACAAATAGTGCCTGTTGGTGTTTGTGAAAGCATCTTGACAGAAGCAGCCTCTCTATTCACAGCAAGGTCTAGGTGCTGCAGTCTGGCAGCAATTAAAGTAAGCAGTCCCTCTAATTTAAAAATTGGGCTTTGAATGTGGGCCCAGCACAGGTTAGATTGCTGACCTGACCTGTTGTTGTCTTAAAACCAAATGCAGAAACATTTTTCTGAACTAGATAGAGAATTATTGTCAGACTCACAAAGGTTGGTCTTAGGAAATGTCAGCGCATTGGTACTATCCAGGGAGCGGGGTCAGAACCTCCTCTGCACAGGTGCAGTTAGAGGTAAGAGATGATCTGCCCTGGAAAGGGTAGAGGCATTATGGTTCCAGGGAGACCCATCCACAACTCATTAAACAGCAGCTTGCACAGCAACTTCTCTGGCCAAAGAGAGTTTCTCAAGCCCTGTGCTTCAGCACAGGCAAGCAGAAAATACAAGTTACTAATTTCTGTCATTCTTTTTCTCAGAAGAGCCCAAAAACAAATGGAGAAGGGCTTTGAGAGTGTTCCGTTCTCCTGCATTTTACGTCGCAGTTGCTTGTAGATCCTTCTACAAGCATTGTGGTGACCCTTTTAAGAAGGACACACTGCGCTTCTCTTCCCACCAGGTAAGAAAACACAGGACTTGTGAGGAGGGCTGTGCAGCCAACCCAGCTGTCAGAAAATGCCTTGAGCTGAATCCCTAGTGGTACCTGCATGTGTTATCAAACCCAGAAGATGATACAAGGTTAAATTGCCTAAAGCCTGTGAAGGCACCAATTGTGAAGACATGTAGCATATGTATATATATGTATATACGTATATACTCAATATATGAAGTGATATTGTATGAAATATATATCATCAGTACACATCTATATTGCTAGGAACAATTTATGCAGTTTCCAACGTGCATTTGTTTCCAGTTTGTCTTATAGACTGGAGGAAGAGACAGATCATGGAAGGAAAAATTCTGCGCTTAAACATGAAGCATGAAAAAATGCTGAAAAAATGTTGAGTTCTTTCCCAAAGAAATGCCTTCTGGTGAAGTTGTCTTTTCTCCTCCTAAGGCAGATTCCCATGCTATGTCTCCACATGTCTATGTCTGCATGTTACAACCATAAATAGTTTTATCAATAAGATTACAACAGTATTTGAACAACAGCTAACTGCTATGCTGGAACTGGGTTGTATCATTACCTAAGCACATGCTGGCTGAACTCCGGGACACCTCCCTTTCTACAGATAATTCTCATGTGATGGATCAAAAAGAAGACAAGTCACACCAGCTGAGACTGCAGTCAAAGGCTCCCAAAGCTTTGCAGCAAGGTACCCCAATAAAATGACTTATACCAACAGACCATTTGAAGGACATTGGGTCTTCTGATACTTCACCTACATACACTCCTGGTTTCACACAGATCTTGTGGTAGCTATATACACAGGACTCAGCTCATATCATCCTCTCTGTACAGTCAGGCAGCTCCTCTGGGTCTTGACACTGCTTGGCCCAGTGTACTGACAGCCTTAGGCTGGCTCTCCTTTTTTCTCTGAGGTGTGAGACCCTGACTTACAAACATGCCCAGAACAGACCCACAAATTCACCTTAGACACCTGGAAACAGCAATGCCCTCTTGGGGACACAAGACAAACTAGCCACCCTTTTCCCCAGATGTCCAATCATATCAGCAATCTTCAGCCTTACATCTCATAAATACACAGGTGCATACACAGGCCTTGAAACCACTTTTTAAATCATCATCATTATTATTATGTTTATCATACTATCATTATTCACTACTACAGTAACAATAATATAAAGAGTAATTAGGGGCCCTGAAAGCACATCCATGTCCCATCCTCTTCATTCTTTGGGCTTAGCATTGTCTTAGCAAAAGTATTAATTAACTCCATACCTTCAGATCTTGTCTGAAAGTGTATAACGGGAAGTCAGCCTGCATTTATCTTAATATTTTCGGGTTTTTAAGCTCTGTGACACTTTTGTGTTGACACTCATAGGTTAGTACAAGAATACCATTATGCAAACCAACAGAATATCTCTTCCTCTACAATTGCTCAAGTTCACTCTTGTAGTAAGTGCAACGTAGCTTATCCTGCCTGCAAAACCTGTTTCATATTTGCATGTGCACAAGCTCTTCTCTGTGAATATCTGCACCCCCTCAGAGAAGTGCAAAATACTGAGCCAATGGTTTTACTCAGAGGTGAAACTCCACCCTTAAAAAAGAAAAGAAGAAATCACAGACAAAATGTTTTTAATCTAAAAGAATGTGACAAGGTAAATAATTTAAAATAAAGTAACTAGAAGAAATTTGGCAAATATTTTCGTCATAACTGGAGAAGCCAGCTCTGCATCATAAAATAGTTGATATTGATTTAATGGGAGCAAGAGGTTTAAGGAGTTCAGTGAGGCTGAAAATCCACCTAGGAAAACAATACCTGAAGAACATGTCAAGTGAAGGTTAATTGAGAGAGAAAACCGGTTTTATACAGTTTAACTTGTGTACACTAGCATTGTGTTTGATTTTCTTCTTCATGTACACAATTTGGGTTAGGTTTCTGGGTCTGAAACTGAACTGTTTGTTGTGGCTGTGATCCTGAATGTCAGATCTCAATACCACTCGAATTCCCATCTTTATATGCTAAGAGCAATAGAAAGAAAAGCAAGAAATTGACATAGCTCAAAGCTGTCTAAATGACCTGACAGTTTATTTATTGTTTAATACTTTTGGAAAACAGTCAGGGTAGTTAGTTCATCATTTACTTTCTTGTACGGTTTGACATAAGCAAGTATATCCTGGTCCACAAATTCAAGGCACACATGTAGGCTGTGAGAAAGAATGTAGCCACTATGAAGGTCTGAACAGACACAGTATGAGCTCATTGGTAGATAAAGGCTTAGACTTTTGTTAGCCTTCAAAGCAGAGAACAATATTACATGGAACACCTCTCTGAAATAAGTATTCTCTCAAGTATGTACTTGAGCAGCCAATAAAAGGAAAAAAATCTATCAGAGATAGGAAGGGATAAACAAGATGCAAGCTAGTAACCATCTGGCTGACCCTGGGTACCAGTGCAGAGGATCATCAGGCAAAGGTGGCTTTAGGGCTTTGGTGCTAAAGTAGCGGCCACAGCTTAACTTCTAATTGTTTTGGGTTACTGGTTCCTCTGCCAGAGCACAACCACTGCTGATGAGATTCTGTGCCAGACAAAAATGACTTTTGACATTGGTCAGATTATGAATAACCAAATATGCTTATTTTAACTGGTTATCATAGCCTGGAACGCTTCTCATCACTTTGAACAAACATTCATTGTCTTACAAAAAATTACACTCCCAATGGGAAAAACTTCTCCTTTCACTGAACTGCTCACAGTGTTTCTGCCTGAAATTGCCTCTCACTAGCAATTCCAGGAACAACAGATCTCATCACATGCTCACCTTGAGCAGGCGACCTCCCACCCTCCTGAACACAGATTGAAAATAAGATGGAAACAGCCATAATGCACTGAGAAGTGGGCAAAAGGATGGTTTATGGCAACAGATAGTTCTGGAATGCTGTTAATTTCTGGGTGTTTACCATGTAATTTATCAAAAGGACTTTCTGGAATTAAGGTCTAAATCTGATCTGTATGAATTCAGATTGCTATAAAGCAGAAAAACACATCAGCTGCTCATGGCACTTTTGATGCATAAATTATGGCCTACACTTTTAGCCAGTTTCTGTTGTCTCAGGAATTTCAAATGAAAAGCATAATTTTTTCAAAGCTCTGAGCTTAACTACCTAAAAATAGGGCATTAGGCTTTGGCAGCTTTTAATAAAATATTTGCAAGTTTGCATATCTGTCTGGGATAATTTGAATATAAAGCCTTTACTCACATGATAACAACATTCTAACATTAATTGTCTGTTCTGTGAAACTGGCCATGGATAACATGCTCACAAAAAGGCGTCTAGATCAGTCTTAAGAGTACAAATTTGATTTTTTTCATCGTTTCACTCCGAGGTGAAACAGGCTGCTTTCTGTTGTGCTGGGACTGCACAGCTGGCAGTATCTAAGCCAGTTATTTACTCTGAGACTGGGTGTGCATGAAATGAGGAAATCCCCTATCTAATCTTCAACTATCTGGCTTTTAGGCTGCCTCCAAGATGAACAGCGATTCCGTGCTAAAGAAACCAGGAGGGTGAATGGCAGTAACCATGCAAATGCAGCAGTATATTTCTAACCATTACTGCTGCTGAATGAACATGGGAGAATTGAGCTGTTCGTCACCTGCCTACCTGCAGCATAATTAAAAATGAACTAATCAATCACCTCCACATCTTTTTTGCATTTGTACTAATCCTTCCTACCTAAATGTTTAATCTCACTCCTTTGTTAACATCATCCTCTGATTCCAGGAGTAGTATTAAATATGGGACCCAAATCCTGCAGAGACTTGCACATGTACTTGAGATGCCCATTTTTTCTGCTTTATTGGAACATAAATTTAGGCACACACTGAAGCCTTTGCAGCTTTGAAGATCTCTGTTTGGAGGCCTTGTGGATAAAATATCTTATGTGCTGCATGACAGTGCATGCTTATGTGTTGGATAATAATGAAATAAATCAGTAACTAATGCCAACAGGGAGCCTCAGACATAGAGAATATTTATCTGATAAAATCCACAACACTCTCAGCTTTTCATTCCTTAAGTGCCTCCAGGTTTGCAGCTGGTCCCAAGGCTGTGGCAGGCTGGACCATGCCAATACGGGAGTAAAAAGAGGAGCATGGCAAACACTCCATGAAACTTGAGCTGGAGGCAGCAGCCCACGATTGGCAGCCAGAGACCCTGCTAGAAAATCAGTGTTCCCAGGGGATGCACAGCAGTTAAGAAGAGCAGCAGGCAGCCATGATACACAGCAGCATCAGGGTGAGCAGAGGAGCTGCAGCAAGGTGTTTCAGCACTTAATCCATGAGACAGGAAGGTAGAAGAATCTACCTGAAGGCATTGGAATACTTTTGCAGTGCAACTCTGACTATTCACAAGCTCAGCATTTCCAGTCCCATACAGCAAATAGACCAGGTATGCCAGGGGATCCACTGTGGTATGACATCAAACTATTCAGTCCAAGACAGAGCACAGATTGGACTCTCATGTTTAAGAAACCAGTTCAGAGAATATTTTGATGGATTTTCTCCAATGACTCCTGCTGATGCTTGAAATAAACTAAATATTTATCAGGACAGAAAGAGAGAGCAAGAATGTTCCTTTCACCTGGTTGTCTAGGAGATATATCCTTCTTAGCTCTTTGAAAATAATTCCTCCTGCTAGTTTAGGTGCCCTTTACAAACAGATTTATGTCTTTAAGTTCATACATGTCCTAAAATTTTGTGTAAAGGAGCCAAAATGTTCACCTATGATTTACAGTTCTTCAGAGTTAGAAGCTGCAGCACTCAATACTGCAGTATTTAAATCCATCTTAACTTACCTACCTTTTATTTTTAAAGGTAAAGCCAGACAATATCAGTCCTAGGCAGTTGTGTAAGCAGAAGACATGGCCCCAGCAACCTGCTCTGCAGTACCTGCAATAATTATATTTACATAATTCTTCAGCATCACATGCTCAGTGGTGGTGAAAATACTGAACTGATCCCACAACACATGGGATGCTTTCTTCCATACAGCTGTGCTTCACTCTTGCCCAAATGTGAGAGGATTTTTATTCCAGTTTTACATGGTCTGGACATGGAACAGCAATCTGTGGAGTTCTTTTTAAAAAACTCAGCAAAACAATTTACATAGTTTTTCCTCCCTGAGCCCTTCCTGCACTACAGAACTTCCACTTTAAGACAGTTCAAAGGCAACCTTGCACACAGAGGCCAGTTGCTCTGCAAGGGGTTGAGAGGACACAGGCCTGCAAAAAAAAAAGAAAAAAAAAACCTTCAAGATGCATCTCTGTTAGGGAGATACAGGATTCCAGGAAAAAATTATCTCTGAGCTTTTTATACAGCAAAGAAAATCTACTCTTTCAGATCTTCTCCATGAAATTCCACTGCTGCAAGACAGTACCTTGAAATAAGAACTAACAACCCCACGTGGAGATAAGTGCTATCAACTCGTCTTTAGCCTTCTCTTAATTATGCTTATTTAATAACTGAAAATTATAGTACTTTTTCATCAATAGATTTCTTGATAGTATAGCACAGAAAGGAAAGAAGCCATTACAAACTCTATTCATATTCTAACATGTAATTATAAGATTATAATTGACTTACGTGGTAGGCCTGCAAGTACTACAGCTGCTAAAGAAGGAAACATAACAAAGATGAGTGGTTTTCTCACTCACAAGAACTCAAATGAGACACTGCTATAATTTGATTGCAAGCGCTTCCAGAAAATCATTAGGATCTTAGAAATTCACTAGAATACCTAGTATAGAAGCAACTTTCCTAGCATAAGAAATTAGATTTTCAACCATCTGCTAGTAGAGCTGTTCATAAAGAATTTAGCTCATGCCATGCAGTATGATACACCTGAACATTTTCTTTTCTGAAATTAAATTTCTAATGCAGGCATTGAAATTCATATTTAGAGACTTAATTAGAAGCCCAGCTTTCGAATGTGTTTGCCACCTGGAGCTCCTATTCAGTTCCCTGTCATTTAAGTACCTGGCTTCAGGCAGCCAAGACTGAAAACTGCAGCTTGAAGAATATTATGGGTAACTCTCACTGTTTTGGGAGATTCCTCCTTACCAGCCTCTGCCATTCCCTGGCAAAACCCCTCCTGATTTTCTGTCTGGATCTGGGGAAAACACTGGGCCAAATGCTCAGCTGTACTGGAATCCAGGCCATGCATGTTTTTTCTCAGTACGAGTTGTGTAATTTAATCATCTATATGTAAATTCACATCAAGAAAAGGGATGGTCCTTAATGAAGGAGATAGGCTCAGTGGCTGTAAAGAAAACAGGACTCCTGGTTTTGACAGCTTGAAGCTGGCACCCTGCCGGGCAGGTGTTTGTACTTTGTATCCACATTCAGGGCCCATCCCATCATAAAGTTCATTTAAACACAGGATTGTTTGGTAAACTGCCACTACTCAGACTGAACAGGTGCTGCTGTGAAAGGTGCACAGTCAGGTGTAGGATTTTTTACCCCTGTAGATTTATTCTCCTGGACTATTTTGAGCTGTATCCAACAAACTCTTACTGCTCAAAATGATAGAACCCAAATGCTTGCTGTTACCTGCATATATCCAAAATCACTCCAGTGAAGAAACACATTCTCTTCCTGAGGGGTAAATTTGACCCGTAGTTTCATAGCAGCCTGAGAAAGCTATCTGTTCATTTGAATAGCCAATGCATCTACTAGAAACTACAGCTAGTAGCTCTGCTATTTGCTGTGCATTAGCTTTTTTAACCCTTCGCATTCCCATGAAAATGTAGTTAACTTCTCTGTGTGCTGTGTTACTGAGTCTTTGCTCTGGGGTGTGGTACAACTTCCAGTGTCCTCACCCCTCTCTCAATGCATTCATCTTCCTTTGTACGTGACTGTTTAATACTGCCTCTACCCTGGGACTGAACTTCATTTCTAGTATTTCACAAAATTCCCTGGAATAATGTCTATTTTTTCTATCTGTCTCAATTTAGATAATAAAAGACATTACTTTGGTTTACATATTTCCAAAGCCATAGATAGGACTTCCTTACTTTTCATATTGGGCATTTTTTTGGTGGTGAACAGGTCAGGCTGGACCAGTTATATGCAATTCATAGTTTATGAGCAGGTAGCATTTGAGTAAAACTGTGTACAGGCTACATGATTAAACAATTCTTTAATCCCTAACAAATGCCTGGAGTTTTTAGTCCACAAAAAGATAGAATAGAATATTATTCTAAGAAGCTACCCCTCTTCCTCCTCTTGCATCACCCTGACTCCCACTGTTCCTCCACTCCTCTGTATACAAAACAAACAAACCTCCCCTTGGCATGACTTGAGCTCATAATGCAACCAAAAGCAAGGGAACAAGAAGAAATGCTAATGCTGACAATAGCAAGAGGAGTTTTTGCTTTTGCAGAGTTGTGATGACATATCCTGCTCTTGCTGGCTCTGGGAAAGGAGCAGGTACCAAACCAGTACCTTCACCAGTGGGGCACATGCTGCTCTCCCAGCCTTATGTAATGATCCACGTGACAGGGACAGAGACTGCAGGAACCTGCCCCGCTTCTTCAGAGCAACACCTCCTTGCACTCTCACACCCACTCACGTCACGTCACGCCTCATTTTTCCCCAGCTACCTCACTGTGCTCCATGGTCCCTTAGAAATTATCTTCAGTTTGTAAAAAATAGTTTTTAACGCTGCTCTTCTGTCCATATGGGCAGATATCTATGCAGTTAATTTAAGGATTACTGGAGCTTCATATTTTCACTATGTTTGCATTATTTGGGTCTCTAGAGAAACAGCCTCTGTAACCTGCATTTGCAAAGGGATCTCTTTATTGTCTGTGCTCTTGGGATTTTATCCACAGGGCTGAGTTAGCACTGCATAGTGCTGCCAGCCCCTTTTCAGGCAGAAAGGTGTGACTGGCTGACATACGATCCGACCATTCACGTGTAATATTTATCCACACTATAGGCAAAAACAATCGTCACTGAATACAATGACATTCAGGAATTCTCGTGATTAGCATTGCTTAGGGGCTTTAAAGAAAAAGCAGGGAGGAGAAAGGCTGCTTTATCAGAAAGGAAGAAGAGGTTCCCCCTGTTGCTCAGTATTTACACTAGCTGAATCTTTACACAGGTATTTTATGAGAGGTTTGGACCCATCTGTTGTAAGGGCACTAGAAGCTCACAAAACCAAGCACACGACAGCTGCAAACGTTGAGTAAATAAATGTGGTGGAGCTTTACATTTAAAGGCAGAGGAGTGATTCCAAAGATGCATACTAACATGATGATTCGTTTTCTTGTGGTTTTGGACCTCAGCTGTCACATTTCTCAGGTTTCATTGTTTTCAATCATGAAAATCACAAACCTTTACAAAACCACAACAAAAAGTCTCAGCAGTAAAATGCACAGCAATCATGTGGTACCAAGAGCTGCAGTTTTAAGGGAATAATTTGTAGGGGAACAATAAAGCAGTTCTATGAATCAGGCTCAGAGAAAACAGAGCCATCTTGACAAGTGTTAGCTGAATATGACATGTTTAACTAGAAGGGGCAGACGCAGGCTCAACACTTAGTTTAGGTAAAACTCAGTCTATCCTACTTTTCCATTGGCTCTCATACCCTACAGCCTGACACACCTCCACGGCATACTTGAAATGTATCACAGGCAGATGAGTCTATATAGGCAGAAAGTACTATCAATATAAAAATATTCTAGGGTGTCTAATATTTCAAATTACAACAATATAGGAAAACAAATATACTAAGACTTTCCCCTCCCCCCTACTTCATCTCTAGAGTTACGCCACCTTCTGCTTGCTGGCTGACTAGAAATCTTCACAAATACAGTCGTTTCTGGTTCCTTGTTTCTCCAGTTTGCCACTGCTCCACAACATTAAATAACGGGATTATGGTAAACTTTTTTTAAAATACAGCTTTTCCAGTTTTGTTCTCTCTTCAAACTTAGAGCAGAGATTCCAGCTAGAGTTAGAAAATTGCCCACCCTGAGCATGGCTGCCTATTACTTTGGCTGCTCTCTCAGTCCTCAGTGATCTCTTGGGTATCCAAAAGAGGTGCTGTGAGATATCTGCTTACCACTGCAAGCAATCAGAAGGATGAGTATCAGTGTCAGCACAGTGGACCCAAGGGGGCAGACAGGGCTAGCAACTGACACTAGAGGATTTTGGTCTTAGGTTATCTTTGAAATCATACATTTAGTCTTCCTGCTTTAAAAAAAAAAAAAGAAAAAAAAGAAAAAAAAAAAAAAAAAAGAAGTGTAGGTAGCTCTAAGCCTAACATGGTCACTCTACAGCTACCAAACTCTGTCAAGCATTGCTAAGACCTGTTTTTGGATTGGTCCCATGAAGGTGAAAAAATTCCTGTAACACAAATCAAACATTCAGGGCTAAGATTCAGCAGAATGGGAAACCATTCAGCTGTTTACACACAAAAATCAGAGCAGAGCTGGCATCTGGTGAATTTTATTGTGTTCTGCTGAGACTGCTGACCAGTCACAGCAATGGCAGCAATTTGTCCAAGGTGGTCTGTTTATCTTTTAATTTTCCAAGGCAGCAACCTTATACAACACTGCTTATTTAAACCTGCCTGTCAGTACCTCACCTAAAATGCAAACATGGAGGTGAAGCCAGATCCATAAATGTATTTGATGTGCTTGCACAGAAATCTTCTGCCTTGTCTTCACAGTCAGACTTCTAGTGATCCCTGAAGTATCTTATGAGAAATTCTGTGCACCCACTGCAAGTCTGAGCTTTCCAGACATGCTGTGTTTCCAGACTGCAAGCACAGGATGGTCACTCTGTGTTCCCAAGTGGCCTGTGGTGGCTTGCTGCTGTCAAAATTACTCACATACCCAGCTTCTAGTAATTCTCCTTTCCCAGGGCGAGCAAGCTGTATCTTGCTGGTCTGTCACAGCAATTCATCCAGTCCTACAGCAGCCCCAGACAGTTCTCTCCCATGGGCAAATTCAAGCAGTGCAGCCAGTTCCCAGTTCTTGCTAAAAATGGTAGTTGGGAGCAGGTAACTGCCCTTGTCAGACAAGTTCACCTCACCCACGGCACCACAGCTCCCAGCAGGAAACTAGGCTGGCTGGGAAGCACTCCTCATCACAGCACTGCTGCCTCTGCTACTCCTGTGGCAGGACAGAAGTGTGGCAGGGTCAGTTCAGCCAGCCTGTGCCTTGCCTCCATGGTGAGGTGTAGCCACTGAAGTCTTGCTTTTCAGGTTGGGTGTCACAACTCTGCTTATGGAGCAGGAATCAGATGACTGCTGGCTTTTTCTGCTGGTACTTGTGGTGGGTATGTCAGCCCATGCCTGAAGCTTCTACTGGAACTGCATGAGCAAGTTTGGCCACTGATACGGAAGCAGATTTCTAGCTCGCAGGAAGGGGAATCATTCCTGACATTTGTCAGAGGAGATAATTTTAGGAATTCTCATTCTGATTTCAGTGGCATACTGGATGACAAAATGAGTATTTAAAGTATGCAATTCTTTTCCCTAGAAAATAAATAAACCTCTGTCTAAGAAAGCTGGAGATACCAAAAATCCACCTTTCCTGATGTGGAGGGAAGAAACAAACACAATTTTAGCTCAACAGCAGTTAGCCTGGGAGAGTGTAACAACAAGTTAAGAGACAATTTTGTGGGAGGAAGGAGAAATCCAAACAAAGAGCACCAGGAACTGGATAAAATTTGAGCGGGAATAAGGATTAATAGGTTTTACATGTTTGTGAGGTTAACTACCCTCATGACTTATTAGCAGCACATTTCAGAGCTGGGCCACAGCTGAGCTGCAGACCCTGTTATGGAAGCAGCATTTCCAAAGGCAGGGCTAGCACAATGCAGGCTAGAAGGTAATCCCTGACTGCAAACACACTCACTCAAACTGGGCTCACCATGGTAGTGGCAATAAAAGCAATGAATTTAATTGCATTGAACTACCCATTTTTGTTGCCTCTATATTCACAATCTGAAAGGAAAAGCAGAAACTTCTTCATACACTGCTGTGCAAGAGAAGAAAGAATTTATTCCCTGATACCAGAACAGTGCATTACAGTATCCAAATGAAACCTTCATGTTTTCCTACTCTTAATCATGTGTCAGCGTTGCTACAAAACAACAGTTACACAGAAATGAAAGTCTGGCAAACAGATGCAGGGGTGAGGGCAGTGTATCCCTGCCCCTCAGGGCCTATGGAGGGGGACAGCAGGGAGATAGCCTGCAGCTGGCCCGTGTCCTCGCTGGGGTGGCATAGAAGTCCAAGTTATCTGCACCTGCACTTTAGCCAGATACGAGGAGCAAAGGGAGCTGCTCTGATCAATGCTCCCAAGTCACACACGAGCTTATCAGAAACTCCGTGCAGAGCCTCCAGTGGAGGCCCACAGGATGGGCTTGGCAGTAGCAGCTGAGGCCAGGGGCAGAGTCCCAGTGCCACCCAGACACAGCTGCAGCAGGATGTAACCCAATGCTGTGATTCAAATCAGGAGCAGGAGGTTGCTACCTAATTGTCAACCTGTGCCCTTTCCAAAAGAGTTATACATGTAAAATACGTGCCGCATCAGAGCCAGTGTGACAAGTCTGCACAAGGAAGTAAAAAACCAGATAGAGGATTGTTTGGTTGGGTTTTTTCCCCCTTCAAAAATATCCAGTACACTGGGTGCCACCTCCTCTATTTCTGTACACAGCCACATCTGTACTCACAGGCACAGGAAAAAAGGTCTTTGCAAGCATATGGACAGTCCACCCAAAGGGGTCACCACAGCCAGCATGGCCATGGGCTGGTGGCTCAGCACCTGTTTTACTGCTCAGGCAGTAACCAGTTATGCCACACTGAATGTAAGCACCACAAAAAATAATTGCACACCTGCATGAACCGTTGGCTTTACTTCCTGAACTTAATCTGGAGCACAAGACAATATCTTGGCTGTACATAGTCCATTTTATTGAAGGACTGCTTTGAGACCCTGCTTCCCTCTTCCTTCTTTTTAGAACCAATGCAAAAAGCTTAATTTAGGACACAAATGTCAAGTGGCAATGTTTTTATTAGTATGTGGCCTAGGAAATTTTTTTTCCACTCTACTTTGATCAGCTCATTGGTATCTGAAATCTGGGGGTTTTAAGTAAATGGTTTAACTTGCTAAACATACAAGGAAAGGGCTCACTGGGGTTACTAGAGGCTAGGTGCGTACAATCTTGAAATAGGAGCAGAAGTATGCAAAGCAGTGTGCTTGGCCCCTGCATCAACATGCAATTTGCTACATTTCTTACTTTCTATACACAGTAATCCTATGTCTTTCCTTGTTTGGTGCTGTCCCAGATGGATGCTCATTCCTCACACAGAGCAGATAGTATGCCTCAGGTATGAGGCATGCTGTTAATTCAGTCACTGTACAGTTAACTCAATAAAGCAAACATTTAGTTCTTGTAAAAGTATTCTCAGATGATTCATTATCTCAGACTCTAATGACCAATTAACTTAACACTGCTTGGATAAGGAAGGAAGGAAGAGGTATAAATTGGCCTACTATAGCCTTTATCTGTATTCCTAGTGTCAGCCTAATCCAATTTAGTTCCTGAGGTGCAAAAACTTTTAATTCAGAGCTATGTCAGCAACTGGTTTGCACATTACAATACCTGTATGAGCTGGTCTGGCTCACTCCCTTCTTCCACAGTAATTAATTTAGACCTTCCATTTCGCTCATTGTCCCGAATGCCAACAGCAACCTGAGTAGCCTTCAGCCGCTCGTATTTATTGCATGATGAGCCACACCACTGATAGATTTCCTGAAATAATGAAGAGAACACACACATTAGCAATAGGATTCAACACAACAAAATTATTAAATTATCCTACTGGATCTAAATCACCAGAACATCAGTGAATCTAGATCTTTCAGACATGCTTTCTAGAAGTCAGGTAGATATTTGCAGTATCTATGACATAGTCTCAAACTGCACCAGGAGAGATATATGTTGGATATTAGGAGAAATTTCTTCACAGAAAGGGTGAATAAACATTGGAAATGGATTCACACCCCTGGAGGTGTTTAAGAAAAGATTGCATGTGGCACTCAGTGCTGTGGTCTGGTTGACAGGGTGGTGTTCAGTTGAAGGTTGCACTCAGTGACCTCAGAGGTCTTTTCCAATGTATTTCATTCTGTGATGCTGTAATATGCAAGATATTTACATAATATAATTTAGCTTCCACATACTAGGAGATCACTTGAGCTCAGAATAGCTGGAGTTTTGGTTTGACTTAGTTTCATCCCAATTACAGATACAGCTTCAGCTAATTAAAGAACCAGAAAATCCTAAATTTGCTACTGCAAATTTTACATCTGTCAGCTCCTCTTCTATGGTACTTCAGCAGTGCTGGTACTTATCTGTGTCAAGAAACAAATTAATTTCAAAATCTCAAGGCAGATCCTGGTTGTATGTGTTACTCAAATGTACAGTTAGATCTTTCAATCCAGTTTTTTATTTGCTGACCCTTTGCAGAATGCAGCATGTTCCCAAGGCTCCTCTCAGGAAGGAGAGCCACCAGAACCAGCCTAAGACAGGTCACCTGATTCAGCCACACAGACCATGGACGCCCATTGGCAAATCCCATTATTCATCCAGAACTTGAAGCACTTCAGAATGAAGAATTTAGATTTCAGTCTTGATGAAAATTACTAACAAAAGGCAGAACATAAGCTGCAGGGATGCTAGAAGCTGGGTTGGAAGGAGCCAGTACAAGGAAATTATTCATCTTGGCTGGTTGCTTCCACCACCTTCTCCTGGAAGAAGGTAATTTGATTCTTCACATGACTCTATCAAATAGCTTAAATAGTACAGAAATAAAGGTATACAGTCATTTTCAACTTTTAAAAAGGTTGAACTGGTTTGTGTTCATCTGCAATGCAAATTTTAGTCAAACGCATCACTGAATAAATTACTGGGGCTTAGTTTTATATTGTATGTACAACTGTATAAAACTTAGATTTGAGATGAAAATCTGTTCCATAAAAAAAAAAAAAATCAAGCTCTTTCTGCTGACCACTGTTGGTCTTTAACAGTACTTGGAATGGTGGGTTGAGACAAGTGAGGGATGAAACACAGCTTCTCATTGCTAGCAGATGCAAATTTTTAGAAGACAGCTAACATTAATGGCATCTGCATGCAAAACAGTGCTAGTAACTTCCAACAGTTACTTTTCACCAGTTTGGACACAAAAAAACCCCACAATGAGATCTCAGTGATCTCACTGTGCCCTTCCAACCTCCCTTCCCCTCAAAAGCATCTCTTCAAAGACACAAAGTTTTAAGCTTCCTCAGGATTACACCACAGATTCACAGAACTGTATCCCTTTCAACTTGCACGTCATGCAACAAAAGCTGTGAGGTTTTCAGCTTGCCTTTAACAACTTGACTGTAGGCTTAAGTAAAAAAAAATGCTTCTAAGTTCTGATTTAAATACTGACAGTTTACCAAGTATCCAGAATCTGGAGACATTGCTGGCATCAGGTCTCAACCTTATCTTAAATCCAACTTTCTACATTTCCCCAGGAAAACAAAATGTCTGTTCATACTTAGGGAAATAATTTCCTAGAGAACTGAATGTGTAGAAAGTAAAACATTCCAATCTGAGAAGATTTTTTAATACATTTGTAATTGCCATGCACAGCTTCAGCCATTTTCTTCCAAATTCATGCAGACTTTCCACAACACAGACTCCTTAGCATCATTCTCATCTTGGCCTACATCCTACTAACTGAGCTTATTTGCAGCTATGCGAGGAAACAGGAGTCACAAAGTATAGCAGCAATAAATGGGAATTCTTTATTTCCCATAGCCTATAGAAGCAATAAGGAAGAGAAAGAAGTCATAAAATAGAGAACTAGAGGAAGAGGTAAGGCAGCTATTGCCTTATCTCAGTGTTGATGCAGCAATTGGTGGAGCTTGCTCATTCAGAAAGGTTAAAAGTGCAGCTTCAGTTGTACCCATTGGCCTTCTCTTGGTTTTTGGTAACTGGTGATAGAACCTCAAACAAGCAGTTGCATCTACAAAATAAATATTTTTGCTGTACTGACCGCAAAGGATATTGTGAGACTTAAATTGCCACTGCAAATTATGAAGACCTTTACTTCTTGGACAATAAATTCACATTTTCTTTTCCTAGCATCTCCTAAAGGCCCCACTGCACCCAAGTTACTCCACATTCACAGTTTATTCTCCCTGTCTGACTAAACCGAGCTCTCCTACAGTCCACAGGCTCTAGGTTTCAAATGAGCCTGAGGAAGGAGAAGGATCTTTAAATATCTCCAGTAATGGATTTCAGATATTTAAATTTGCAGGTTTCATTATTTTCCTCATGGGGTCCATGTTCCACGTTTTCTTCTCCACATAAACCACCACTTGAATCAACAGGTAGTGTCTGAAAACATGGTTATTTAAAAAACACATATTGTAAAAGCTAGAGAAATAAGAATCTGATTATTTTTTATCACTAGAGAATAAAGACACTATTCTTTATTAAAAGCCTGAAAGTTAAACTTCATGTACTGTATAATCCAATAGAAGGAAGCAAGCAGCCACAAGTCATGAAAGTGTCCTGAAGTATACAATATTGTCATATATTTACTATGATCACTAAAATACCTTAAGCATTCAGTGCTAGAAGCTTTCAGGAGCTTGGATTTAGTTAATTTTCCCTTCTGAACTATAATAATCTCATTTTCAATGTATCTGATTTTGAGGCCTCACAGTAGAGAAGCCGAATATCTACAAGTTTGCCTTCCTGATAACTTATCCATTTCATCCTCTAGGTAGATTGGGTTTTTCAACAATTTAAAGCCACAAAAAGATTTTTAGAAGTTAAAGACGCTTCTTGAGAAGGCTAATATTTAGATCTGGATTTACCTGAAACACAGTCATTTAGTTATCTAACTATGTCCAACACATCATTTAACTTTTGGGACATATTTTATTAATTATGTATTTCTTTTTTAGACATATAAAGTGCTCAACTATGGGCAAAATATGATATTTAGCTTTAGCTCACTCACTACTTTCACAATTTCCTAGCTGTACTACACCTTCACTATTTTTAGGCTTGCTTTGCTAACTTTATTTTGAATTGGCAGGTTGACAAAAAATGTTTCCATTAAAATGAAAACAGACTTCAAGTGTTCACTCCTCTCAAAATAAAAGAGCTTCATTCATCAGTAATTCCTGTGCCAAGCCCAGTTTATTTTCAGAAGTTTGCACTAGCAGTATTTATTTTTTTAAACCTCTTAAAGAGAATTCTGAGAGAGATGCCCTATATTAATGTCTGTTGCTATCAATATAGTTATCAGATCACAGTGGGACAATTAACAACTGAGGGCAAGAAAATGTTATAATGAATACTCACAATGACCACCCTAGAGCTCCTGAGTGGGGTTGGGAAGGCAAGCTGGGTCTGTGCCACGCACACTGTCGTCAGAACAAGGTCTCCCCACAAATGCACATTTTGGGGACACAGTTTGGTCTTTTAGCCATACAGTGTCAGAATTCACTGCTCTTACTCCTAATAGCTTCTGGCCTGCAGAGTGACCTTGTGCAAGTCACATGAGACTTCTACAGCACATTAAAAATGACCCAACATTTAGCTTCTATACAGAAGTTGTGCATCAGGATGATTATGCATGGCTCATGTGTAACCCTGAGCAAGAGCACCTTGGCACTTTTCCCTGTATGGAAGGGGACTGTGAAAGTACACCTCCTGCTTCCTGCTCCAGCCCCAAATGGCATGCAGAGCAAGAGAAGGAAAAACAAACAAAAAAATCACTTATTTCAGAAGTGACATAAAAAACAAATTTTTCCCTTCTAAACCATAGCCACCTCTGTATTCAACTGGCAGCCTCCTTAATCTGGAGGCGAGTGAAAATATACTCTCTTTTCTGGATCTTTTGTGGTCATTTCTGTGGATCATAGCCAGGACAATAACAGCAAAAGCCAAGAAGCTTAAATCCATGAAGAAGTTTTTCTCTAGTTAAACATGTCCTAAACATGCAAGTGTTTTAAACCTATATGTCTGTTGCAATACCTACTAATCTCCAGGCCCCTACTGTAATTGCTGATTTGCATTCTCTTACATGAAGAGACAGTTAAAAGCTAAATAAATTAAATAGGTTTCAAAATTCTAATTTGAAACAAGTTTGTGGTGAAACTTCAATTTAGGTGGAAAATAACAGTGAAATGTTCGTCTCATTAACTTTAAAATACTGAAATAAACTTTAAGCTTTCATTAAGGAAAGAATTTAAGCCAAGTATCACAAGCTGGTATGCCTCTATTCTTTCTTTGGAGGCCCTGATACACCTTAAACCTGCCCACCTTTGCCCACATATACACCAGAACACTCTCTCAGAATGTAATTGCACCTCAGTTAAAAAAAAGACCACTCTTAGCTGAGAGACAGATAAAATCTATAGTGTGTACCTTTTCATCTTGTCATGATGCAAGTTATGCTGACTCAATGTCTGTCAGTCAGGATGTCTTTTGTTTCTCTAAACCACACCATTTGGTGCAGCAGAGGTACAGCTCTAATGCAGAGGGACTCAAAGCAAGAAAACTCTTCAGCTAAATCTGCTCAATCCTGTGAAATGCCATACTACATTCTCTTTACCCCCACAACTCAGACTAAAGGGCTGAAAGCAAGAAAAGAATGTTTGTAAAAGTTATAATTGCCTTAATTCCTCTTTTCCCTTTGGCTAAGCTGCTGCTGTTCAGAAGTAGATCAGAGCCTGGGCAAATAACCACATCACAGAATGCCACTGCAGTGGTTTTACAGCAGGTAGAAGAAAGGCTGATGAGGCTTGTAAGGAAAGGTGGGTCAGGAGGAGAGCAGCTGTGATGTAGGGGTCCCCAAAAGAGCCAGCACTCCCAGTACTCACCTCCTGAAGGAAGTAGAGGAAAAAGCCCAGCAACACTAGAGGCAGATGGAACATACATGAATATTGGCAAAGCTTTACAAATATCTTATAATGATATTATCAAAATAATTGGAAGGCATTCAGCTGAGACTCTTCATGGTCATTAGTGAACAGCTGCTCTGATAAGGCATGAGTTCCTTTTAGCTGAAACTCTACTTTGTTAAAAATCTAGTCCTGTAATTAAACTTAATATGTCTAAAGGAGAAATGACAATACAAAATAGAAATAAACTTGGAAAAAGTTTATATATGAACTGCAAACAACAGAAATACTTCTAATGCCTTTAATTTTAACTATCTGTAAAACAGTGGCATATTACATCGGTATTTGTATTTCAAACACCAAGTTTTTGGAAATAAAACAGGAAGCCCTAAAGCAAGAGTGTGGAGCTTTTTAAAAAATTTTTTTTTAAGTATAGAAAAGTGCTAAATCAAGGAAACAAAGTCCACATGGTGGGGAAAATAACTGAACAAAAATAGCTAGAATGCAGCTCTTTTCTGTCAGTTCATTGACATTCAGGCTGCTTTTTAGGAACTAACAATATGTATTAAGAAGAATGCTTGGATTCAACTGGATTAATATAGACCTCCGAAGGCATTTTTCTCCTTAAGTTATTCCATTTTTTTCTTTCTTGAGTGTTGAATTCTTGATAGAGGCAGAGAAAAAATCCCTCTCATTTCACATATCTATCAAATCTACCTTTTACATTTGTTGAAACTGTAATACAGTGAACCATTCAAAGTTGTGGAGTTTTGATAATCCAAAACAAACTTCAAATTCATTCAGTCAGAATACCTCTGAGGCCACCATGAGCCTGGCCCTAGTAAAATTACAATAGAGTCTTTGTAACCAGTCTTTGGAGTCTCCCACTTGACTCAAATGGAACAAATTTTCAGACTAAAAATAAGTCAGATATAGCACAGTCATGCACTCAGTACATTCATTTTTCCTCTCCCACCTGTTTTGCTAGTATGCACTAGGAATAGCCCTTGCTATACCACAGTGGATTAAGGCATTAATACCAGGATGATCTTAATTCTAAACAACAGCAGGTCAAGCAGCAAAAATCTGGATTTCCTACAACATCAGGAAGTAAACTAACTTAACTGAATCCTTGTGGATACATGTATGTCCAGTTCACCTGGAGCTTAAATGATGACCTCTGGTTCAGCTACTCTTCTGTGTGCAAGTGGGGGTGAGGGGAAATTTTCCAGTCCATAGAGTATGAAGAAAAACAATCCATACTCTGAATACTTTAACTGAAGGTGGGGGTGGGGGGGAAAGGACTTCATTTTATTTTTCTCCATCTGATGACTTTGGGACTATAGCAACTTCCAGAATGCTGGCATTTACCCTGCTGGAGTAACTGGTTCACAGAATTATAGAAAAATTAAGATGCTTGCTTATCAAGATACACATTGTATAGTTAGAGCAATATTTTAATGCTGTTAATAAGTCTATAAAGTTAATAAAGAACCAAAGCACTTTAGTTCTTCAAGCTCAGCTACTTCTTTGGCAGCTCCCTGCTACAGCATGAGGAATAGTTTAATTCTCAGCTGGGGGAAACTGGGGAAGAGGTTATTTGTAGGAGAAACATGTGCATGGAAAAACAACATGAGTCAGTTGTTAGAGCCAGGGAAAGCAACTAGAAACATACAGTGATAAAATGCAAGAATCCGCTCTTCCAGCCCTATTTATACCTTAACAGTGACTTTATTAAAGCAATTAATATGTCTGTTGTGAACTGCTTTTTCCAATGGAAGAGAAGAAGCTAAAAGAGATAGTGAGGGAAGAAGATTACAGAAGCCACCAAGACAACTGTGCTTAAGGTTGCAATGTGATGCTGAATCATACCTCGTGGTCTTAATCATAAAGCAAGTATCTGTTCTCTTGATCTTTAAAAAGCAGAAGTTACTTTTCTTTTTGTAAACATAATTTAATCTATACCAAGTTCACAGTTGTTATGAAAAGCAGCTGTCATAAAAAGCCAGCCTTTTTGCCTGATGTATTTCTTCTAGTGTTTTTGTTGCACAGCAGCAGTTTTTCTTCTTTTGACCTGCTTATTATGCCAGGTATTCTAGTAGGAACATACTGACAGATACATGAGAACTCTGTTCAGTCTCATACTTTTGAGTTCTAACTTCATAATTTTCATTTGGATTCATGAAGCCCTTGAGAATTATACACATTGATTGCTAGATAGCACAAGTTGTTTCTAAGAACATTGCGGGCTCTTAAATTTCAAACCAGCAACCTCTTGGCTGTTTATAAATCAGTTTATAACCACCATTATGGGAACAGGAAGAATGGACAACTGAGTACAGTTTACCTTCAATTTTCATTTAGCTTGAGCTATAGTTGTCACTTCACCCATCTGCACTCTTCCTTTGGGAGAAGGGTAATGTTCTGTCTGCAGAACTTTTATTGTACTGACAAAACTTTCCAGCTGCAATCAGGCCCAAGCTCAAACCTCAGTGGTAGTTATCACACACTGTCCTTCACCCCCTTATTTTAACAATTGTCTCTTAATTTCTTCAAGGTGGCTGAGCAGTGCACATCCCTCTGCCTGCCCTCTGCAGTCACCTAGCTCATGGCACTGCTGCTGTCTCCCATCAAGAGATTAATCACACAATCAAACCTTACATTTTACAGAGCTCTATCCAAACACATGCACAGAGGATATTTTTGCTGGTCACTAAGGATACAACTTCAGACAGCCTTCATACAAGCAGGGCTTCCCATAATGAGTTGGGAAGCTTTCAATAAAATCAGCTGATCAATTCACATTGCTTTATTTCATTGTTATTCCCATTACTTCTGCTGCATGTCTTGATAACTACCCAAATTATTAACACATCTCAACATTCCAATTTTGTAAATCACCAGTATACGCCAATATTTCACAATACTGACAAGTCTCCTTCCCACTTTAAACCAAGAAAATTGACAAAAGATGACAAAAAGATATGAAAGACTTTAGTACATCTTATCAGAAATATACACATATACAGTATATTTACATATGCATTGAGATAAGAACTAAAATAGCCTGGAAAACTCTATGTACATTATTCATTAAATAGTACAGTGATTCATCTTTTTCCTTGCCCTCTGTGATCACTTTCCATGCCCTCTCCTGCTCTTTGCTGTTTTGAGAATTGTCTTGGTGATGAAGGAAGAAAATGGGTTGTGCCTAAGGGGAGGTGGCTGGAGGATGGGGTGAAACAGAGAGAGATGCATCTGGAGGTAAAGAGGAGCACAGAGCAAGGTGAGGCAGTTTAAGACCACCAAGAACTGTCAAACCCATCCTGGTGCCTCTCAGGTGGGATACCAGCAATAGCTCAGGACAGGATTGGAAGGGTCTTGAGGGGAAGCTGTATGAGGAGCAGCTGAGTTCACTTGGTCTCTTCAGCCTGGAGAAGAGGACTCTGAGGGAAGACCTCATTGCAGTTAAAACTTCCTCATGAGGGGAAAAGGAGGGGCAGGTACTGATCAATTCTTTCTGGTGTCCAGTGACAGGACCTGTGGGAGTGGCCTGAAGTTGTATCAGGGGAGTTTAGTCTGCGTATTAGAAAAAAGTTCTTCATCCAGATGGTGGTTGGGCCCTGGAATGGGCTCCTCAGGGAAATGGTCACAGCACCAAGCCTGACAGTTCAAGAAACATCTGGACAATGCTCTCAGGCACATGGTGTGACTCTTGGGGCTGTTCTGTGCAGGGCTAAGAGTTTGACTTTATGATCCTTGTGGGTCCCTTCCAACTTAGCATATTCTGTGATTGTGTGGCAGAAGATAACAGCTCCTGGAAGGCCTTGAGCAGAGCTACACCAGGACAAGATGCACTGAGCAGCACCCAACAAAGCAAAGTGTGCTCTACTCTAGGCCTTTCAGCAACTGCCCTGCACTTGTCTTGCCTGCCCCAAAGGCTCCCTTACAGAGAGATTCCCAGGTTCATCAAAGAGGTGCTGTGGAAATCCCATGTAGAAAAAAACCCCAACTTAAATTAGGTCTGGCATGCCAACACTCTCCTGACTCAGTCACTGTACAGGAAGATCAGTACAGTCACAGCTCTCAGTTCAGAGTGTTACAGACGACTGCTTGACTAAAAGTTCTTCACACATTACCCACAGATAATAACTCCCCTCATATCACAGACAGTGCTTTCTCTGCCTTTTGTATCTATTTTCCAGCCAAGAGAGTTCAAAGGAGGCAAGATGAGACCTGGGCATGGTATTTGAAGTGCTGTAAATGTGGTTTAGTAACAAATCAGCCAAGGTGCTGTGTGGGTTGTGCACACCGGATACAGCCCCATGGGATCCTGACCACTTTTAAGAGAGGGGTCAGGAGACAGGCAGTTACAACACTATTTTTTAATCTTATTTTCAGCCAAGGTTTGAGTCCAATAACTTAGAAGACTGGATCAAGATAGAATAACCTTCATTCAGGATCAGGCTGAACAGGGCTCAGAGTGACCTGAACTTCTTGAAGACATCCCTGCTCATTGCAGGGGGAATTGATCTAGATGACCTTTAAAGGTCCCTTCCAACCAAAACTATTCTATGATCTAGGTATAGATAAACATCAGAACATGAACTGTAAATATGTGAACCTATCTGGAAATGCACACACATACTTTTCGCTTAAAGCATTATCCCTATCAAGGAAACCCTAGTGATTAGTAATGATTTTATTCCTAATTATTATTACCTTTCATAATTTCCCCTTATCTGTTCAAACCATGAGTTTAAAATACTGCAGTAATTGAACTCAATGGGAAAAGTGAAACAATTTTTTTATTATATTAGATAAGTGGCTTGATAAAATATAACAGGAAATGAACAGCACAAGCAATTTTTCAATGCCATAGAGACCATCCTTCTGGTTAGCTAAGAGACTGGGGAAAGTAAATCTTGGAAATTCATCTTATTTGACACACTACAGTAATTTGATATTAAAATCACTGACCATAAGCTCATTATTTTATGAAATTACTGCCCATTATTCTTGGACAATGAGTCTGTAGTGCTCTGCAATAAATCCCAAGACTCAAAAGCAATCCTATTTAAGATTAATTTTATTTCAACTGTTAAGCAAGGGAATCTACTTTAGCCAAAATACTTTTCTTTCTTCAAAGGAACCTTAAATTCAATTAAGAGCTCCTGTAAAGACTCATAAAGCCTCGCCCATTTACAATGGGCCTCTAGTCATGGAAAATTTCAATCTGAAGTACAGTTATTTCAGCTTGAAATATAGCTCTTAGAAAACTTGAGCAAGATTTCTCCTGTGACATTGTATTTTCTATCTCTCATTTATTTAGAGGTACTTCACTAGACTTGTACATCTTAATCCTGAACTATGGCACATACGGCCTTTTCATCTCCCACAAGCACGGTCTGGTTTATATAATAACCTACAACTATGAATATCTAGATGCTAAAACACTTTTTTCCTTAACTTGTCAGTACATCTAAGAAAACCCATCTCCCTTATCCAAATGACATGACAAGACCAAGACCTGTTTTAGTCATGTGATTTGACTGACATTTCCCATAGAATGGCAAAAAAAAAAAAAAAAAGGGTTCTAGATATTGTTCACACCTAGTCTTTCTTCCTACAAAGGCACATTGTTGCACTGCTGCTTGACCTCTGTCTTGTCAAACAGTGGATCAGAAGCCAGTGACCTTACACTAAAAAAAGTAAAAGGCTCCCAATGTATATTCAGTGCCAGGTAAAGACTACAAAGCCATACTACATTTAAATTGTTTGGTGTCAGCACTCTCCTCTCACCGAAAGGGATGGGCCCCAAGCAATACATGTAAAACTGCAATACACCCATAGTGCATTTCATCAGTGTCACTGCCACACCTGCAGTGTGGCCTGAGTAATTACTCAAGGCCATCTGGGTAACTGCAGCACAGTAAGGGTCAGGACAAGTGGAATTCATGGAGTACACCCAGTTCCACAGCATGTCCATGGGAGGTTAACTCCAGAAAACTCCAGCCCGATCACAGCCTTACTGTAAAAGCAGCATTTTCTAGCAATGTTTAGTTCCAAACCTTGCATCTCCCATGGGTTAACTCTGAAAGGGAAAAGATGATTTGAGTCTTCTATGCAAAGTGGCAAAATTGAGAGATTACTTTGGATATTGATCGCCAGGGTGTTCCAGATTATTAAACCACACTGACATATGAGGACTAGGATAATATTCAAAAAACACTGTTTGATGTTCCATCTGAAGGCTGTGAAGCATAATAAAAATCAAAGACATATCGGTATCAAGTAGCTATACTGATTACCTTCAACTGTCACACTAGGGGCTGCTTTTCAGAGGAAAAAGCCAAATGAACACTGTAAATTCAGATGAGCCCATTTTTCAATAGGTCAGGAGAACACTGAAATCTTGAAGCAGCTGACCTCTTCCTTGTGAAGCAGTACAGTTAAAATCAACTGCAGATGAAGTTCATAATTTCCTTTCACATGCTTTCCATTACGTGTGAGCATATCAGGCATAGGAATAATTTCAAATTGGTAACTAGCATCTAATTAGTGTGGTCTACATCCCAGCTGCTTCTCTTAGTATCAGAAAGTCTTAGCATGTACTCTGAGGTGACAGTACTAAACTTTAAGTCATTTGAAACAAGCAAAATTGTCTTTTCTGTCAATATTCTTCTGTGCTGTCTCTACTTGTTTTCAGCAGAAAGCCTTGAAGCATGGCATTGCTTCTCAAGTGATCTCTTGAAATACTCAAGTAGTTTTATAACCACTTTTGCATTTATTTCTTTAGGGTCAACTGTCACTATCAAAGTTTGATGACTATGAAGAAATGGTCTAAAGAGAATGGCTGAATCTGTGTTCTGCTCTGAGCACTAGCACTGATCCCATTCATCTGGTAGAGACTGCAAAATTCAAACTGGACTTATAGTGAGCTGTTTAAGCTCTTCAAACACTAGTAGTGAAAAATCGCAATGCCTTGAATGGGAAAGAGAACTGTTTCTTGATGGATAATCTGTTGTACACTCCAGGAAACATTTAGGGCAGTCTGAAACCTTTCAAGTGGTGTGACAATAAAACTAATTCTCTAAAGTAGATTCTTTCTGCTGGTTCACATGAGTGACAAAATCAGTTTTGCATTTTAGGGGATAACGCAAACCTTGGAAGGGATGCAGCTTTTACTTCTCAGTGTTTTGCTCTAGAAAATACTCACATTTCCGAGGTCAATAATGAAACAATCTCCTTTGTTGAAGCTGGTCCAAGCCAGGGGGACTTCTGTGGCTCTTACAACCCTCCGGCCCTTGATATGCAGCAGCCTCTGGGCACTCAGATCATTAGTAATGACATGATTAAATCCAGAGGCAACACCACCTGCCTGAATAAAACAAAACAAAGCAGGCAGCTTTATTTTCAGTTTGATTTCTGCAAAGTTACTTTTTTTTTTTCCTACAGATGAGGAGCTAGCAGTGGAAAAAATAGTTTATGCAGTGAGAAGCAAGCCAAAGTAATGTACTGTTTAAGAGTGCTGACCACAGACCAGACAGACACCACTGCTGCTGAACTGGCAGGTGTGAACATTTAGCCAAGGGAACAGAAGTCACCCTCCTTCAAAGGCTTTTCAGATAAACAGGGAAAGCACAGAATTTACTGCACTCTCCAGCCACTGTCAGAGGATGAGGTAATACTGAACCCCATTGTCAGGACAAAAGTCAAGGACTGAGGAAAAGCAGAGAAATATGCCGCTCCTTTTGAAGTTTTCCAAACTTGAATCTCAGAGGTCCGGGTGATTTTAGTCCCTGGTTACATGTAGATGGATGGACAATTCCACAGCAGCTCTGTAATTTTATGGAAGGAATATTTACAACTTCAGAGTGAACCTGGCAAGGAGTACCACACTAGGGGAAGTGAGAGCAAACTGTTGATCTGTGAGTGTAAATATAAGCATAATCCTGTAAACTGTCTTGGATGTCTGCCTCTTTGAGGCAGCATTCTCCCCTCCTCTGGGAGACCCAGACCTTGGGTTGGAACAGAAACTGGCTCTTGAAATGACAAAGAAAAAAATTAAAACATAAAAGTTTGGGCATGTCACTGCCAACATCACTTATGCAGAGTTAAAACCTTGGTTGTGTAGACAGTGAGAAGTTATAAACCTTCATAATGGGGGGAAAAAAAGGCTGAATGAGCCATGGCTCCCAGAACTTCTACTGTGGAGACATTCTCAGGAGATACATTACTTTATTCTTAAAAAAACCCCACAGATGTTTAAAAAAAAAAAGTTACCTTTCAGATACTCAGCTTCTGGAAGTGACACAAGGACACTGACATTACACCTTTCTAAAAGATAAATTTTTTCAAAAAAGTGTTTGGGAGATTGTAACTGCAGTAGGACTGCAAAAGCAACATTTTTAGATCCAAGTGAGGTTCTGGTCTTTTCCACTCTCTGCATGGTTCTAACCACTTGAGCACACTGGGTTCTGCATTTGAACAAAATTATTCAGTCTACAAGACAGAAATTATTTCTGTGAGTTTTAACACCTCCCAGACACAGAGAGTCCCTACTGTGAGCTCCCTTAAACACACAAGTATGACATTTCAGGACAGCTTTATTTTGGGGGAAAAAAATGGGAAAGGTTTTCATAGATCAGAAAAGGCACTGACAAACAAGCTGCTGCTTTCTGTACAAACACTGGGACTCCTACACTTTAAGATGGGTGATTCAGATCTAAACCCACAAAGCATTAAGAAACTATTTTTAAAATCTCCATTTACAAAGAAAACCATTTGATTTTTATGTGGGGAAAAATGTTACAATTTCAGAATGTATTTTGACAGACTCTTTACCTTGTATTTAATTCCTCCTTTGAAGTAACCCACAAACTCAGTAGACTCATATCCTTGAATTTCTCTACTCTGCACAGGCTTTCCTCCTAAATAGTCATCCATTTGAACAGCAAAGATAGCTGCAGCTGTGCTTTCATCCTGGGTGCATTCTTTCCCTGAAATAAGAGGAAATATGTCAATAAAGCATAAATATAATTTTGAATTCTGTTGGAGAAATTATTTCTGCAACAATTGGGCACTGCCTGCAGCAGGTTGTATAACCCATGTTTATGTGGCAACAAAGCACTGAATCATAAGCTTGTTCACCACCAAATAACATGATCTTCCAGGCCATTTTTTGACTACTTGTAGAACTGCATTCATAAGGAAAAAAGAGTGAAAAGTAGTGAAGTTCATCTTCTCTTAGAATCTTCAAATGAAAGAATAATTTAATAGAGTTTAGCACAGCAAGTGTCAGCCATAATGATTTTTTGGATTTTGATCTGAAGTTCAAAGAAAGAAAGAAAGGTCATGTCTGGATGGTAAACCATATATTTATGCTAAGAACAATTCACCAAGCCAAAAAGCTGAAATAATTCAAAAGCAGTCCTCTTGACACTTATAATGCAAGCAAGATATTTTGCCTGGTACAGCTGGGAGAAAGCAAAGCAGCTTTGGGACTCAGATATCTGCTTCATGAGGTCACATTTTGTTTTGTACCTTATAGACATTAGCCTCTTCCCAGGACTGTGGCAAAATAGCCTCTTTACATTGTGTGCTGATGCCTGTACATGCTGAAAACAGGCTGTATATTAAACCAAAGCTTTTAATGAGTGCCCATACATTTCTGATGAACATTTTCAGCAGTTTTAATTGTTTCAAGGAAAGCACAAATAGAATCAAGTCTAGAAAACCAGGCTTCTCAGTAATTATAGAAGAATAAGGAATCCTTCCATTTAGCCCTCAATCACTCCATGACAGAAGAACTTGCTATGTTCCAACATGCTTTCTCAGACCTGGGTACCACCTTAAAGTTGGTTTTGGAGGTTTTAGGGGTGTTTTGTTTCTTTTTCTAAATAGGGGTATTCATATCCATTAAGACTAGATCCTTCTAAATTATTACTTGCAATTGCATTAACAGGGTTCAGGGTTAAAGAAAAATGTTTTTTGAACAGAGATAAGAACTACTATTAGACTTGGTCTCATAGCTGTTACGCAATAAAATACTCAGTAAAACTCCATTAAAAAAAAAAAAATCAAGTGAGCACCAGTCCAAGCATAAGTTATTCAAGCTTGCATGAAAACCAGATTTACCTTACAGTCTAAGGCACAAACAGCTATAAGTAAGCCAGAGCATAAAGTAAAAAGAACAAGTTTTTACCAAACTAGATCCTGGTTCACATGGACAGATCTTATGACTTCATCTCTGGGAACAAGGGTTAAAAAATAGTTAAAAGACACCATGAATGATTTTATTAAAGATACTAAGTGGGGTATAGCCAATCTCACTCCCACAAGTAGTCTCATGCTGGCACAGTGCATGCTGTTTGCACCAGCGATAGTTTCAAGTCCAGACAGCTCCCTTAGGATTAGTTCAGCTACCAAGGCATCCCTCAAGTGCCAATAGAGACAACTGAGCCAGGATGTCTGGGCAACCTTAAAAATGGGTACAGCTGCAGTGACACAGATCCACACTGATTGCTTGCCCATGCCAACTGTGTTGATACACCCAGGTGAGCTTGCTCAGAAATTATCCAACCTCAACAGCCTGCCAGTGTATGTGAGACACTGGCTTTCCCACAGGAAGCTTCAGCATGGCAGAAAAACTGTGTGGGGTCACTTTACCCATAGAATGCCAGTCACAGCTCAAGACTCAGTACATCGAGGTCACAGACCATCCTTCCATGGTCTAGACCTTCTTTTAATCCCTTGGGTGTGCCTAAGCAAGGAATTAGGGGGACCTTTGCCACTATGTCATAGGAAAATTTGATGTTGGGGGTCTTTTTTGCTGGTCAGAATCCATTCACACTCACAGCCACTGTATGCATCTGCCACAATAACATACTACAGATAACTAGCAGGAGTAGGAGTAGTGTCACCAAATGGCAAGGCCCTTGTTCTTCAGTGTTTCCCCCATCACAAGAATTCTTTCTTTCATCCCAAAGTCTGAGTGATAGTCACTGCTGCAGCTGTCCAGAGACACTTATGGGAAGTCTTCAGAAAGACCCTAATGTGATCTTCCTGGCCCACAGGTTATACAATCTTTGCTTACAAGGGAAAAGTTTGGTGCATGAAATAGCACTGTGAATCAGTCAAAAATACCAAAATAATTCTATGGTTTTTACCCTGGCTGTGACTGGCCCTCCCTACACACCTTGTTTGAAGTCCTGGTCTCCTGTTTCTATTAAGTGTGCAGCAGTGTTTGAGATTTTACCCCCCTGCTGCTGAAGTATCTTGCAAGCAGGAAGGGGTTTGCCAGCAGTGAGCTTCCCTGCTGTCACCTTGCCAGCTGCACAACAGTGGGTGCCCAGATCACCCAAAGCCATTTAGAGTATCTGGATAGCACTGCATCAGCACAAAATGTGCATCAATGTGAACAACTAAAGCTCTTCAGCCACCAGCAATGAGGTTTTAATTGCTGCAAATGTCAGTCACTGTTCTACCTTCCCTTCCCAAAAGCTGCAAACTTACATCATGTCCTTCTGATGCGTCTACTACACCTTCACTAAGACATGAGTAGTTCCATCTTCATTAACAAAGGTCTACACAGCCAAACCCTGCCACTAATTAGCAGCCCTACTCACAGAAAAGCCTCTGCCAGAAATTCATTTACACTGCCATCTATGATTATACTCTTACCAGAGACAGACACTATGTGCTTGCCAGCTGGAAAACTCCTAACACATGCAGAACTCAAGGCTCAAACATTTATGCAGAAACAATCCCAGCTTTATCTGCAATTATTTTTCAGTGCATGCAAAAGTACAATGAGAACTACAGCAACTCAAGCATATTAATGTTAATACACCTATCGTTATTTGTATTCATTGAGATGACTGCCTACAAACACAAACTTGTTGGCAAAACAAGAAAAAAGTATTAGGTTTCAGGCAGCTAAACAGTAACCACTGTGGCAGGATGACTCTATGGCCATATGGGGAAGTCACAAGAAATCTCCAGGAGATGAGGAAGTCACGCAAAACACATCCTTGTGTCAGACTTCAGTTTTTATGTAAAATGTGCTAGTCAAGGTGGAAGGCAAAAGACATCAGCTCGGTTCCAATGCCAGCAGGCTGTCAGACTGATATTAAAGAAGCTTTAAAGAAAACCTGGTGCCTTTGCACGTGATCTCTGTATCATCAGAAAGCAAAATTAATCTAGCTGAAAAAGGCAGCACCCAGACACTAATCAGGGCAACACCACCACAGGGAGATGTCCAAGTGGAAATTTTCATCCAGGTGGAAACAAAGGCAAGAAAACTCTTCACATGAGTGAAGGCAGGATTTCACTCCAGAATCTCTGTTGAGTGCAGCCAAGCTCTGACTTAAACACTTCAGCACTTTTCCAAACTAACACGACAAAGAGAGCGAGCTTTCACCTTTCTGCCACACCCCACTGTCCCACCACTTAGTCCCTCAGCATCGCAAGGGATGACGCTTGGCATCACCCTGATCCTTGGTGGCAGCCCTACTTCTGCCTCCACCTCGAGTATCTCCGCTTGGAAGCCTCGCACCCGCAGCCCTACTGAGAAGGGCGGGGAAGCCTGCCGCGGTTCCCTGGAGCCCGGCAAGCCCTTCAGCAGCAGGGTGGGCACTGCGGGCCCTCCCCCGGCCCTCCCCCGGTCCCCCGCGCTCCTACCGAGCCAGTAGTGCAGGCGGTAGGCGACGCTGGCCCCGCGGCGCTCCGTGCGCAGCACCAGGTACGCGTCCCCCACGAAGAAGTCTCCGTGGCGGCTCGGGGGCACGGGCACCAGCTCCAGCCGCTCGATGCGCCACACCTGCAGCCCACTCTGCTGCCCGGCCTCGGCGAACGCCGGCGGGGGCCGCTCGGGGGCCATGGCTGGAAGCGGAGAAGCCGCGGAGCCCCCGCGCCGCCTGTTTATAGCGCTGCGCGTGGGGCGGAGCGGGGCCGGCCCCGGGCGGGTGCGGAGCAGCTGCGAAGGGATGCGTCTGTCCCACCCCTTCCAGCGGCTGAGCTGCCGGTTACTTATTCGTTTTTAACACTCCTGTAAAACAAACTCACCCAGAATCCCTTTTGCTTCTGTGCCCAGCGCCGTAGCACGGCGTTATAAAAAAATTAGCCACCCTCACTGCAAACAAAGTTTCACTATTCTAAAATAATAGGAGAAAACCCCATAAAGGACAAGAAAGAAAAGTACAAGTGGGCTAAACCAGTGTCTGCGGATGCTGTAGCACTGTGCGGTTGGCTTCTATAATTATCACATCTGCTTTGTTTGTGGGAACTGCTCATACCAGAGTACAAAGAGTTTCTACAGCTTGCACTTGCGGCACAGCGCTTTTTCATCCGCGGCTGGAATGGCAGAGCACAGCTCTCATTCACCCAGTAATCTCACTTATTTTGTTCAATATTGATAGGAATCTTTCTAGGGGGGAGAAAAATCTTTTTGAAGATTCCAGATGAAGCCCAGAATTTATATAAATTTCCCTTTCTCAGAAAATTTAAAGAGTTCTGCTGGTGTATTTCCAAAATTAAGCAGCAGCCCAAAAGGTTTAAACCCACATCCTACTTGTCTGTCTCCTTTATGTTTGGTACATCAACATGGCAATTGCAGTTTTCATTGCAATATGAAAATTACAGCAAATCACTGTTTGCCATCTGATATTGATGGACAGTACATCAGTCTGGGTACAATACAGGTAGACACAGTGCAAGCTGTCAGTATATCAAAAGATAAATTTCAGAAAGGGTTTTGTTTAGCTTCATCACCTTATCCACCTGGATGAGTTTTGAAGCTCATCATTTCCCCACTGGGTTGCTTTATCAAGTTAATACAAGAAGAGTGCAAGTATCCACCCGCAGGCAGATCAGAGCTTCCTCAGCAAGTGGGAGAGGCACTGCAAAATGCAACAAAGCAGCTGGAGAGCATCTTTGCTGGCAAAAAAAAAAAAAAAAAAAAAAAAAAAGCACACCACAACTAAGAAATTTGCGTAAGTATCTTCCCATCTTCTCTTTATACCTTCTTGAGGAAAAAAAATGACCTTACACTGTGTGTACCCACTATCATCTCCCATTTTGGTGGGCACCCTATCATCAGTTTGCCAGACAGATGTGCACAGGCACCCTTCTGCTTTATCCTCACTCTTTAAGAAAGTAAACTGCGTGTGCTCTGTTTTGTTTAAGGTCCAGCTGAACATGGTGCATCTTCAGAAGTTCATGGCCAAGTATTTTATCCCTCATTCTGCCAGGGTTGCAGTAAGCCTGTTTGATAAACAATATAATTCCCAAATAAAATACCTTTCTCAAGATGTTCATCATGTGAAGAAGGAAAAAATATTAAGGAAGAGTAGCCAAAAAATTCCAGCAGTTCCAGTTTCAATATGGTATCAGAAATATTTTGAAATATTCAAAAGTGATTTGTTAAATTTGCCTTCCCATTTATGCCAATTGTTCTTCTGTTTACTCTTACTCACTTAATTACACTAAGCAGTTTTTCTAATTGCATGCCTTTTTGCATTGTTGAGCATTAGTTTGCTTCAGCCAGTGAGGGTAGAACTTACCACATACTCTATAACTGTAGGGGTTTACTATTTCTTCTGAAGTTGTCTAGGTGAACTCACTTTGCAATTGTGCTGTCTTGCCCATACAGGAGCTCAAACCAGTGCAGTGTTATGCAGCCTCATGTCTCCTACAAGTTCTACTTGTCTTGCCAAGATAAAATTGTTCATTCACAGATTGCACAGGACAGGTTCGTTAAATTTATATCTCCTTATTACAGCTTTAAATTTTAAATCTACAGGCTGCTGTAAGTGGAATGCCTCTTGCTGGCATGGGATGCATGCTAACACTGTTTAGCATTGACCATTCCCAGTATCACACACCAATGGACAAAGGTTAAAGACACAAGAGCAGTTTAATTGTTTTGTCTCAGTGTCTGTGGCACTACTCAGACACAAAGGATGTTAGTACTGACAGCAGAGTTTTCTCATGCCTGAGTTGTTCTTACTAGGATTATGTAATCACTTACTGGCTGCTGGAAAAGAAAACCTTGGATTGAAGTTTGTATTTTAAGTGCCAGGATACTTGTTTGTACTCTTCAATGTAATTTTTGACTGTTTGCAAATCTTGCTTTTGCAATCTCACTTCTAATTAAAGTTGGACTGTCTTCTATCTTGATCTATCCACTTTTTGTAGCAAAAGCAAAACCTAACATTGTTAACATAACAGATTTTCATAAAATTTTAAATAATTAAAAACTTTCTAAAATGGTTAATCAAAAGTAAAATTTTGGAGAAACAAAAGAGAAGTATCTTAGAAGTTGCACATTTGGAAAGAATATTTATAGTTAGTTTTTATGTGCTTTTGCACGTCCTTTGACATAGTAATTGAAGTGGAGAGGACTAAAAGTAACATTGTTTTTGTGACTCAGAAGTCCTTGGTCACGTAGTAATTACTATGCTCATTAGAAATTGCACTGTAATGGAATTTTAGACTACCTTAAGGTTTCAAATAATTTTTTTCTAATTTACTATGGATTATATCTTGCTGATAAACTATGGCTTTCTCAGAAGGATGGCAAAGGCCTAGCACTCTTTTAGCTTTGTAGTAGCAAGGAGAAATAATTTTGCTTCATACCCTTTCCTCGGGGGGAAGGGTGGATACAGCAGTTGTCTGCTGTCACAGCCCAGGAATACAGTTATGGGGTAAAGATGGAGCTTTCTGCCTGCTCAACTGTGCTGTTTGAGGTATGGTCATCTTTAAATGCCTGTCTTGTTCCTAGGTCCTGAGAGATCACACAGGACTGTTGGAAGATGTTCGTGTTCCTCACCTAGTCCTTGAAAAAGTAGATTCAAATGTATTGAATTTAAAGCTTTGGCATGACTTAGAGAATTCAAGGATTTATGAAGAACTTTGCCATTTAATTTTGCTCACTTATTTCCTGAGTATTTTGTTATATTGAATTAGGGATCTTTTTCCCTCAAAGTATTGTTGTCATAGACTGCATATATGCAGGGCTCATGTGTATACACCACAATACCATAATGCAATGTCCTGAGTTCTGACTTTTGTCCCAGTCAGCAGAAAGGTTCACAAAAACACAGGTGGTGTTTCTAGGTGACATACACAAGGAACCCAAAAAGGGTCCCGGAAGTTAAGCCCCAGCATCTTTCCCAGCAGGAATAACTTTCAGTTTATACAAAGTCTAAGGTTAAGTCCTTCTACAAAACCTGTATTACAGTTCCAGGAGCTAACAATGGAAGGAATGAAAAGGAATGTGGGGAGAGAATATTTTCAAATATTACACGTGTTTCTTTCTACAAAGCTTATTTCTTCTTCACCACAACTGGCAAATACCCTCCTGACCTCTATAACCCTACCTAAATAAGGGGATTACAAATGTTTAGTTTTGCCTCGTTTCACATGACAAAGTTTGCTGTACGCAGAGTATGTGTGTCAAAACCACACTCTTGTCCAAAGAGTCACAGAAATCAACCTCTCTTCTCATCTGTTCTGTTGCTGAATTATGAATCAATAGTAATTTCAGATTTATCCTAAATGAATAAGTAAGTTCAAAGATCTGAGCTAAATTCTTACTCCAACATTAATCTAAAAAATAATGATTACTGATAATGCAAGAGCTGAAGGAGAATTTGACCATACACCTTTAAAAACCAAGTTATCAAAACAAGCTGTAGAATTAGGTTACCACTTGCTAATTCTCTCTGTTCTCTCATCATCCTTCCATCCTGTGTGGTAACTCAGCTTTAACCAGAGAGAACATGCTGAAGAAAGACTGAAACCTAGCTTTCCTCCTAATTGGCAAGGTTTGAGTTATGAGGCTGCCAGATGAGAGGTATGAAAAACCTGGCATAAAAATATGAAGTCCTCCTTTACCTTCAAGGCAAGAATCTGGTTTTAATCCTTGAAGTCTAGAGCAGAAAGGGCCTTAGTGTGTAGCTCTGAGGCAGGTGTCTGAGACACAGAGAGGGCAGGGTCACAGCTACACTGTGTGCACCACTTGGCAGCTGGCTGGCTCCTACCTGCGTCCTGTTCTGCTTGCCTGGGCACTCTCACTCTCTGTGGCAGTCCCTGTGCTGCCTGGACAGGCCACGAGGGATTCTTCAGTGGCACCCACCACTCTCATCTGTGCAGGCAAGGACACCACATGCCCAGCAGCTGAGAAGCTCTGACTCTCCAAATTCATTCTTCAACAGTGGGACTAAGTGGTGCATGTAGAGAAAGCAATCTGAACGTTGGCTTCAGTCAGAGAATCTAGGCAAACATTTTTGACACTGGGGTACTGAGAAGTGTAGTGTTAATTATTAAGTATGTTATAGCTCCCTGAATTTTTCTTATGGTCTTCTCTTGAAATATTCAGTGAGCAGCATAAATTTTTAATCAAGAAATTCTGATTTTATGTTCATCTCAAGCCAGAGTATTATAGTATTATATATTATATTTCAAGGAGTCAGAGAGAGGGAATTGAAGCACTCCTTCAAAAATCACCTATCTTCCAAAAGACAGAAGGTCTCCTTTATGTTCCTATGACATGACATTTCATGTGATGATCATGGGAGTAGATAAGATTTAGCAAAATATATTTTCAGGCTCATAATTTTACCCAGCTTGGCTATCTAGATGGAGAAGTGCTGCCATGATTCCCATCTATGATTAATCATCCTGTCCACATTACGTGCTCATTTGGTCTACCAAAGGAATAAATCATGCTGTTCTCTATGTGGCCCAGTAAGTTTCACCAAGACCATCTCAATGATCCTTAGGTTTGCTTTATTTTATTTAGATATAGTGGTCTCAAGTTCCATGGGGAAAATATCCATCCCTTTCCAAAAAGTACAAATTTTAATGAATCAGTGTATGTTTACTGAAACTAAAAAAATGGAAAGGCCATTCTTTATTAAGAAATATTCAGAAGTACTGACCAGAAGGTATTATTCAGAAAATTTAATTAAAACAAGACTATTTTATATCAGGTAATACCTTTGATTATTGCTAAAAAACCTCTTTCACACATTTTTATCATTTTCCACAGTATTGCTGGGACTCAGGCGCACACTGCTTTGTGAAACAAACATTACAAAGGATGGATGGTAATTAAACCCTGATTTCTGTATTTATGTATTTAATTATTTAGAAAAGTTCAAATACATAACCTAAAGAGGCCTACTGTAAGGTAACTACAGAATTTGTCTGCATAGACTGATATTCTGTAAGTGTCAAAGAGTATGAATATCCATTTTGAATTTGAAAATACTCTGAATTTGGTCTGATTATAATTTCCTAATTATATTTTGCGTGCTAAGAAGTGGTAATTGAAGTTTCTTATTTCTATATTGCAGCTACAGATTTTTATGATGGTCTAAGTTATTTCTGAATACTTGGAAAAGAGGGACAAGGAAACAGCCACACTTCCATTTACCATCAGTGCAGTAATTAAAGTTAAAAGCATCTAAGTAAAACTGAAGAAGAGAGAAGAGGAAGAGAATTTTACTCAGAAACAAGAATTCAAGAAAAATTTGAAGAAAGCACAGTCATCTTCTGGACCCATTTATTAGATATGCAACGTCTACTAAGCTCAAATTCTTCATCAAGAGGTCCTTAAATCTGTTGAAGGAGTGCCTAAAATATTGGATATGGCAATATGGAGAGTACAGAGAACCCAGGGAAAACAATCTTCTTCATCTGTATACACCAGTGGCTCTTCTAGGCATCTACTCTCAAAGAGGGAATGGATAACAATCAAATCTGTAGAAAAGTGGCAATAAGTAAAACTGATGGTAGTTATCTAAATGGAGGGAAGACTTCAGTTTTATTTATTTCATTGCATTCTTAGATAGTAGATGTTTCCCTCATTATTTCCTCGATACTAACTTGTCTGAGAAGGTTACTGAAATCAATACAGAAAGGAGTAATCTTTGTGTGATGTTAAACTAAGATCCTCAGGAAAGGTTATATTTTTTTAAAAGTTTCTAATTGCAGTTGTGTTTTGAAATAAAGTTATTCTGAGATAGCTTTTTTTTCTTGCATGAAGACAGTATGCCAATGTTTTTACGCATTTAGAGGTGCTGGGTGTGAAAAGCAGAGTACTCATGGCATGTGAATCTTCTACCCCCATTAAGCAAGTAGTACCTCTAAATTCTTATTGAAGGAATAAGATCATTCATTGTAACTGATTTCAGTGGTAGATATCCATGGAATAGGCCAGATTCTCTGTTCTAGGCAAAACAGGATTATTTAACCATGAATATAAATAGGATTTAAGCTGCGTTAAGCTTTTTAAAATTTTCAGAATACCACAGTTCACTGCAATGGTATGGCTGTTTTTTAAATACAGAGTAGCTCCTCATTTTCATCAAATCTCACACATAAACTTATTCTGGATTTGGAAACTGTGTATTGAAGCTAATTTTTTTTAAAACATTCATTGACATTCACGTAAAATTTGAAATAACTTCTAAAATTTTGCATCAGTTTTTAATTCACTGACCATGAACACTCACCTAAGTCACTCAAATATCTGAAGCAGAAAAGAAGGGGAGGAAGAGAAGAGGAAGACTTTCTTTTTTTTGACTTTGTGAAAAAGTCTGCTTGAAGGTTTCTTAAATTTGGTACACCAGCTTGAGAAAATAAACATTTTCTGGACTTCAAAATATCCAGTTCTCACTAAGCTCATATAGGAAAGTGTTTATGCCTCACATTTATTTTCTTAAAGCACAAGTGTATTGTTATACTTTCATTAATGGAAGTGGTTTTAAACTCTCCAAGAACAACACATTTGAGACTTATGAACTTTGTTACTGTGTGTCAGCATTTATGTATTAGCCAAGTTGCCAGCACACTAAGATAACTAACAAAAGTCCTCTTACAGCATTTTAAAGTTAATAGTCTCAGCACTGCTTCAGTTTCAACAGGGCAGCAAAACTTCCTTGATCAGCCCTCTCCAATTGAACCAGTAGTTTCTAAGATCATAGACATTTATTGGGGATCAGCCCATTGAATCTAGCAGATTTGAAAGCAAACTTCTCTGAAGAACAAAGGCACTCATACATCTGTTTCTACATCAGGGGCACCAGATTTATAAAATTAACTTCTTCCTTTTCTCTGAGGTATTGAAACTATACTAATTTTCTAAAAAGCTGCTGACATTTGCAATCCTGCTGGAGGCAGCTTTTAAAAAAATTATCTCTTGGTAGTCCATGTTCAAGATAGGATCTTGATATTGATCAAGAGGTCTACAGAAAGATCTATTTGAAATCAAAACTTGGGACTGATTCCTGTTTCAAGAGTCTGAGACATACTTACTGGAAAAGGACCCAACCTCTTTGTTTTCTGATTAGCACTATACCGAGAAAACATGAAGGTGCCTTGACCTGCCAACACAACATTTATTTTGAAGTTGATTTCATAAGTCTAAGTGACAAGGAAAGGCATGGGGGAATATATTAGGCTTTTTTTCCACTCATCAGGAACAAGAGAGAAAGTCTGAAAAACACATATTTCCTATCAGCTGAAGTCTGATTGGTAAATCATACACCTCCCTCAGTCCTAGATGCCAACGAAAAAGTTAATCTTATGGGAATCAATACACTTTCCTAGTGCCTTGTTTTAAGAAGCCTGTTATCCTCAGGGACACAGTACATTATCTTTGCAGACCCTGTTCTCCTGATTCCTCTTCCTATGTGATTGTCAAATCTGGACAATCACCAGATACCAGATAAAATAAAACTTAGGGTAAAATACATAACTGATTTGAAACAGTGAAATGTGCAGTCTATTTACACACTCTCAATCCTAGCTAGCATTAGGCATAGTTCCCAGAATAAATGAATTTTTTCACAAAAAAAGTCTTAAAACCTAATGTTTCCGATATCTGTCATCCCCTTATTTCCTTCACGTCAATAATACATGAGAGACTGGGATGTTAATGGCAATGACTCAAAACAATTGGCCATTTGCAAAAGCAGCAGAGTGCTCTGCTGACCTTGGGCAAAGCAACCACCCGCATGCAGAAGGGATGCACATCCCCCACGGAGGCTACAACCTGGGGTTTGAGCCAGTTAAAGGAAGAGGCCAATAACAAGCAGATCTTGCAAGCTGAGATAGTGCTTTTTATCATGCCAAGGTTCTCTCTTAGGTACTTGGCTCAGATGTGAAAACTCCCCTCTGGGGAAATACCGGGACATTCACACAGAGGCCATAATTCACTCAACTACGATGATGAGAGGCAGCTGTAATGTCTTAGAAGGGGTCATAAACCATCAAAGACCAACAAAGTGCCCCATGATCCACAGTGTTACATCATACAGTGTAAAACTCCTTGGCCCAAGAAGAGGTACCTGGGCACTTCCACCAAACCCAAGAGTATGTTAACCCATTGACCTTTGTGTTTTGTGGGCTTCCCCTATCCCCAATGGATCAGGACTGTCACCATCACTCATCAAAATTGCAACCAAGTCTTGCTGCTGGACCCACAGATGGTAGCTACATACCTTTTTACTCTTATCCTTTCTTTCTTTTCCTTTATAAATTTTCTTAAGTGCTATTTTTATGCTTTTATATTATTATAGATAGTAACCAAAATGGTTACATAGTGCTTTCCATTGCAACCAAATTGTTCTAAAATAAACCCTACAGATATATATTTATAAAAATTGGTCACGCAGTGTTGTTTCACTGTAATACACCCCAAGGGATCTATTATCAAATACCTGGTTTACTCTCCCTTTCTGGGGCAGGTTGTAACAAAGATTGTATATGCTTGTGCTCCCAAACAGAGCTACAGAATTCACTACTTCCAGAATAAGACTGTTGAACAGATACCAAGCAGACTTTAGCTTTTCTTCCAGGTCAGTACTTTAGGTCTTTTCCCTGGTTCTTCAGTTTATCATACTGACTTAAATCCCATCCCACCATCTCTGTGCAATGCTCTGAGGTTTCTGGCATTTCCTGTCCCATTTCCAAGCCTTCTTGACTAGACCTGCTAGAAGCCAAACATAAATGTTATCTCTATCCCAAACATTCCCCCTTCCTATATGACTTCTGAGGCTACATTTCTCAGATTCCTATTTCTAAAAATAAAATCCTGAACAGTCCCACAAAAGAATGGGCAATGCCCAGTCTTAGAGACCTACAATGTTGTGAAACTGTGATATCCTGTGTGATGCTAAGAAAAAAATAAACCAAAACAAACAAACCAACCAAACAAAACCCCCCTAAGCCCCATCACAGTAAAGTCAATAAATAAATTTATAAATTTTGTGCTCTTTTTTGTTCAATGACACAGCAACACAAAACTATGTGCATGGAGAGTGTGCAGATATGGAAGGCACTTAAGGCTTTGTCCTTCCTGGATTCAAGAGAAGTATTTTCTTCGCTGAATCCAAGGTAGCCAGCATGACGCACTTACCCAGCACCTGCATGTTAGGGTTCATGTATCACACGGGCCATGCCAGCCAGATTTTAAAGATGCAATCAGAGGGACGGGTTTATATCATAACATTCATTCCAGTACAGGCCATTATATCCCCTTTCCTTCCTTGCCTTTTTGACAAGGTCAGAAATTTCCTCTGTTGGGAACAGAAAAATCCCTTTGCTATCCTTTGACTTTCTCTGTTTTTAGTTACTTTTGCTCGTAACATTTTGTTATTTACTTTCAAAAGTACGTAGCCATCAACAAGAACAATTATCCTCACAGGAAAAACACACAGGAACACAGCTTTTTTTGTCTCTGAGTTTTGACATTCTGGTGGTTAGGTGATTGCTGTTTTCCTATCTGTTTCTTGAGATGAACATCAAAGATGTACCCTCACTACTTGGATACCATTTTCTTCAAATAAGCAAGTAAGAAGCAAGTGAAAATAAACTCTTTCTCTTTACAAAGTAACAAATGATAGGCAAAGAGTCAGTTAAGGAGCATGTTATTACACATAAGTTTATTTTCCAAAGCATAATTGTAGTACAACCTGCATGACAGACACTTCCTTGATTTACTTTTTGCATCTAAGAAAAGGCCTCTGTGGAGGAAAAGTAGCACTTTGATGTTATAAAGCTTGATGTTTTAAACAGTTATATAATAGAGTTTCTGTGTTTCACACACTGTCTGTTGGTTTGTAACTTGAGGAAATCCCGAGGTACTAAGACTAAACTGGCTCTTTATGAAAAGAACCCTCTACAGGCAGCCTGCAGCCACAGCTGCCTTTCCAGCTGTGCACATCCCACTGCCTCTTCCAAAGCTCTCTCCTCATGACTCCACAGCTCCCCCTTCTCCCCAGTCTCATCCCTGCTTGTTGTCCTTCACCATGGTGTGCACAAAATTCAGCCAGAACAGTCCCAGCACTTCCTGAGATTTATAGTGTTTGGTGTCAAAGGAAAAGAGGATATTAGTCTTACCTAAGTCAAAAGAGGCATCCCACAACATTTTTTATTTGGCTTCACTCCTTTATTTAGCCTTGCACAGGTTTCTATGTGTCTTTTGGGATGCAGTTAGTGCCTTTTTAAAGACAGTCCCTTATTTAAAACAAATTAATATTTTTTCTTCCTTGTATGAACTAAATAGTGCAGTGTTAGCTAACTGCAGTTGTGTTATTAAGGTAATAAAATTACCCCACTGCTATCAGCACAACATGATAAGGTATAATGCAATGCTCAAAGCAACATTCAATGGAGCTGAGAAATATCTAGCAGAAAATTATTCGTTCCATTTTTTCCAGTACATTAATTTTAATTATGGTCAATACAAGATTATTTTTATTGCAAACCAACCTGCTATCTTTACCATCTTTTGTAAATCAGTTCTCAGAAAAATTTTAATAAATAAGTCTTTAAATGTTAGATTTTTCATCTATTGTTTAGTTGATTACTTCGTGTCTTTTTGATTTTGTTCCACAGGAAAGGCATAAAATTTGGTATCTCAAAGGCTTAGAGTAACAAGGATATTAACACTTTCAACATGACCAGTATAATCCTAGAACCATTTAAAGTACTTACAATTTGATGACCACCTGAACATGCTGGGTGTGTGTTTCAAATATATGTTTTCAAATATAAGTTTTCAAATATATGCGTTTGAGATGGGGGAAGGATATAGAAAAGTGTCTTTTAGTTGAACTTGGGCATAAATTCATGGCAAAGAATGTAATCAAAGTTACAGAAGTACTGACAGATGAGAATTAAGAGTCACAGAATCACAGAATCACAGAATCACAGAATCACAGAATCAACTAGGCTGGAAAAGAACTTTGAGACCATCAAGTCCAGCCTATGACCTGACACCACCTTGTCAACTAGACCATGGCCCTAAGTGCCACATCCAGTCTTTTCTTAAAGTCCTGTGTGTAAACCAAACACTGATTTTAGTCTGCATGGTAATAATTCGTTAATTCCAGAAATCACAGAAGATGCAATCTAACCCAAAGTACAACAGTTCTAGAGATAATATTTAATTTGAAGTATATGGGGGATGGCAGAGGATGTCCTCAGAAGAGACCCTGACATCTGTTTTGTTATAAAGTTTGTTTTATAATAAAGATATATAGCGTAAGTTCTATACATATACAAAATACTAGTATTAATAACTTACAGAATCTACTCATTTGTCTTTATAGAGTCAGTATGTGTGGATGACAGGTCTGAACATACTTTTGTATAACACTTGCTCCTTCTGGTCATTTATGAAATCACAGTATTTACAGTTAGCCTGTAAACCTGCTTCTTCCTTTTAGGATTTCAGAAAGTACCCACATTCTCTCTGCATCTACATAAGCTGTAGATGTTTTCATAAAGGAATTTATAAAGGAACAAGCTCATAAGTGCTGCCTAAAACAGAAGAATTCACCTCCATTAAGCCTGTTTCAAAGCACACTGAAGGTAATGGAAAAATACCGACTGACTGGAGCAGATTTTATGTCAGTGACATTTTTGGTAATGGCTACTGTGCATTTCTCGTACACTAGGCTGAGGGGTGTTCACACTGAAGTTGACTGTGTGCCCAAAGGCTGACATAGCTGTCAGCAGGATTTACAGTGCACTTTCATCCCCACAATGAGCACGCAAAAGTAAAAAGGTTGAAAAGATTTTGCCTGTATCTCTAACTGCTGAGGCATGAGAACACCACTTCAGCCAACCCTTGATACAAAAACCACACTCTGCTTCCTCTGAAGTTTAAGACCTTTGCAAAGTGTGTCAGAGGAGATGGAGATCAGCCTGAATAGCAAACATCTCTGCAGGGCAGTCTTGGGCCCCTTTGGGCTCTGAAAGGATTTAAGTGTGTAACAGGGGGACAAGTTGATGCTAATCTGGGGCCAGCATGAAGAGTTGTCTCTGCTCAGGTGCTGTACTTCTTCCACATGTACCTATAAACTGCTGCAATGGGCAATGGTGCAGAGACACAGCAAAATGTCAGTGACACTGCACTCCTGCTGGGCTCTGCTGGATGCTGCCATGCACCAAGCCAACACTGCAGTGCAAGCAGAACTGCTCTCTGGAGAGCCTCTCAATCTCCATGTTGTAAAGCAGCATTACCAGCATCTTCCTATCAAGCCATTGCACTGTACTGGTAAGCCTGGGAGGGTAATGGGGGCTCCCACCTGCACAGCTGGCTAACAGCACTGCAGCTGCCTTCCACAACAGCTACAGCTGAGTGTCACACCCCTGTAGGAATTTGGAAGTAAGATATCTGTCCTGTCAGTAGCAGTAATGCTCTTAAAGCTGCTTTCTTGCATGGATGTGCCATTGGAAGAAAAGAAAACACTATACTTCTTCACAGTGTTCTTAACAGGAATAGTTGGGTTTTTCTTACTTATATATATCACATATGGTAAAGGTATTTAGCATAAGCAAGGCAGGTAAACAAAACAAGCCAGCATTTCCAAGAAACTCTCAGTTTATATTCTTAGGATATTTCTTATGGTATATTTGAGAGTAAAGAGGATTATCCATGCATAGATTTACTGTAGGCACTTTTGTTTCCTTAATAACCTTTGCACCCCTGGGTCTCCAGCAACATGCACTCTCCTCACTGCAGAGCAGCCCTGTGTTTTTTTCCTGACTCTTCTAAGTGAAAGAGTAAAGTTGCCTAAGCCAGGAAATGAGTGTCTGTAACGTGTCCATGCATCTCACGCTCCACTGCAGACTAGCACAAGGGACTACCTCCATCTTGTGGGTCATAACGAAGACACCCACATTTTTAAAGACACCCACATTCTTAAAGATGAGGTGTCATGCACAGAGGTTAAAGACAAGTTCATTCCTCTTTTTCTCAGGAGCACTAGAAGTGCCTTCACATGTGTTATAAGAGATCAAATTTACTTGCAAGAGTTTGTCTGAAATTGACTCTTCCCTCATGCTTTTGGGGTAATTAATTTACCTGCTGTCTGCCTCCTTTTCCCCATCTGTAAAAAGACCAAATCAATAATACTCCTTTGAAGGACTTCCAAGTGTGTCACTTGATTATACTGTCACTCCTATCCCTATGGGGAAGACCAGCTAAAACTTTATCATTATCCATGTTTATTATAGATACAAAGCTATTATGTCAACCAACAAGAGATCAAGATCCTAACAACCTCTGGATTTTAATTTGTCCCAAGCCTTTCATTTGCCATGCACAGAGAAAGCACATTTCGCTGGGCTGGGTTTGCCTGGCATTCAGGAAATGAGTAATTTACAGGCAGACTGGGGACTTTATCCTTTCCAAACTGAAATTTGGGGAACTTCAAATTTCAAACAATGTCTGGAGATACAATGCATTTGACAGGAAGCTCTCTTGAACAAAAAATATGCCCTTTTTTATTGTCAACATCTTACACCATTTTTATTTTCAAGTGCTGCATCTGGGAAATCCTGGAGAAATGCCAACCTCCACAACAGCGCACACAGAGCCAGAAGATCCTTACATGAGGGATTCTTACTAGTGTCCCTAGCTTTCCACAGTGGTGTATAGCTCACTGTCTTTGGAAAAGGCAAAATGATCCAATATGCAACTTTCTACGCTAAATCACTTCCTGGATGCATTTACCACACAGCTTACCCACAGTTTAAGTCTAGAGATTTGTATCCAAATATGGCTCTGGATACACCTCCAAAGCCCTCAGCAATGCAGACTATGACTAAAAAGTGCTTCCCCCCTGTTGCATTCAACACCCACACGCACTGCTTAGAAAAGGAATTGAAACTACCTGACTGCGTGGAGCTTTCAGCACTCCATTCCTAGTAATTAGAATCAAGAGCAAAGCAGATGTGTCTATTGAAGGAAGAGGGAATGTCTGAGGGTTTATTTTGGCACAGTCTGCTGATCACCAGCTCCTGGGTGCAGAGGACAGGCAGTTTCCAAAATAAGCTCATGTTGGCACTCATCTGTAGTTACCAGAAACTTCATGGGCTGTGCCATTTCTTTTATCTCCAGATAATTGAGGGGCTGGTTAGGGAAAAGAATTAGTGAATTGGAAGTGTTGGTAAGTAATTTTTAACAATAGAGAGGGAATTAGACATGAATTTAAGTAGAAATAGATAATAATATTGATTTCCATGCTATTTCAGAAACTGGGACCTAAGGGAAAGAGGTCAAATACTCACTAATATACCAGACGAAGTGCATTTAGAGTCTTTCTGCTCCATGCTGGTATTTACAATTATATATAAGTTATTTTCCCCTCAATGCTCTATTTGTTAATCCTCAATAATGTAATTGGGAGCTGTTTTATAAGCAGAGGTATTGTGGTTTGGAGATCTCTACATTTAAGAGTTTGGTGTATATATGTAAGCTGTAAAAACATCCATCCAGCACCTGCATATTCTGAAATAGTCTGTCTTTGAACAGTCTAATATGGACATTTTGACTCCTGAAAATGAATTACCACATGCAATGCTGTGTAATTTTCTGCTAAAGGATGAAATAAGAAAATGTTCTACAACAGACTATCTTTCCAACTCCACTGAAGCTCTCAACAAGAGCTGGAGAAAGAATTACACTCTTGAAAATCTAAAGGAAATTAATGGTCTGTGTCCCTAGATACAATGTAGTACAACAACATTTCGCTTAGGATATGCCAGCTGTCCTCTCAAGACTCAGTGGTTCAAAATATTCTGAAATAAATATAACTAGTAATATATTATTGTTGTTATTTCAAAATATTTTGATGCAGAGAAAAGCAAGAAGCTGTCTTTTAGTTCGACTAACTGTAAATGAAGCAGATTTAGGTGGCTGGGGACTCTTTGGTAGTGGCAGCTGTGGATCCCACTTGCTTTCATGAGGTTTGTATGTAAGAAATCTCCTATCAGAGTCCTTTTGCTTTCCTTTCAGTGGTTCAAGTCTAGGATCTGAAAATATTAAGCAAACAGTATTTATAAGCAATAGGAAAAACTGTCTGGATTCTAGGATTTGAAAAGCTATGCTTATTGTTAATCTGCTAGGATCCAGAAAAAGGAGCCCTCAGAAATATATAGTAAACATTTTAAGAAAAAATATTCTGTCCATGGCCTTGCTGTGGATGAAGCCTTGCCTTTGCCTTTGTGTGTACAAAGAAAGTAGTGTTTTAAGCTGTATGGTATGTATGTGTGTGTACTTTAATTTATGTGTAGTTAATTATTTTCAAAGAGGCTCTCCTTATAAGAGGGGAAGCTATAGCAACACTAGAGAGCAGGCACCCCATTATGGACCATCCACCACAGTAGGAATGAAGATATGGACTGTTGTATCCACAGTGGGTACAGCAGACATTGGACTTGAATCAGTTGCCTGGCAATAACCCCCCGATTACAAGGCTGAAATTGCAGTCTTATCAGAAAAATCAACATTAACAAGCAGTTTTCAGCTAGTAATCCTGCTTGTATCAGGTGTCCTTAAATCTAAGTTTCTTTGCATGAGTAAACTAGTGTATTTCCTGTGATCTGAGTCTGTTATTTAGAGCCTGGAAGTGGACTTTCTCTGATATTGAAACTCAGGTGAAAAACTACTGTTTACTCTTCAAGTTTCACCTAAAGCCACTTAAGACAGGTTTGAGGGTTCTGCGCTCTTATTCCCACTCCCTACTGTTGAAGTAATGTTACCAAATTCTCTAACACAATAAATGTGCCTGTTGTGAAGGACTCACCTCTGTTTAAATGCTGTGGCTTTAACTTCAGATTGAAAAGATCTCTGGGGTAACTTGTCACAAAATTTGGTAAATTAGCTTCATAGTGCAGTTGTAAAGGAAAATATATTTTAACATCAGAAAAGTCACCATGCCTAGAACAAAGAACATTGAAGTTAGCTGTAGAGTAAACTTTACAGGCTGTTTTTAGGTAAGGTAAAAATACACCTGTAAAATTTCTGTTTAGAAAAATGCAAGATTTAGGAGATTTAATTAATTGTTAATTAATGGCTGTTGAGCTGACAAGAGTTACAGTTTTTCATTACCCTAAAGTTCTTTATTTACACAACTCCTATCACCAGAACTGCAATCTCAAATGAGTGCAGTGGTCTCCTGTTACAATACAGGAAAGGAATAATAACAGAAACAGAACACCCTTCTAGAAAAAGGAGCTGTGATACTAAAATCACATGGGATGCAGTTCCTTGGAATATGTATTGCAGAATCATAGAATCTGCTGAGATGGCTATTTGCATTATTTTTCAAGTCTTTCCAGTGAATTTAATTAATTATTAACATACCTTGCAGTCATCTGCATTACAACGATCTTAAGATCTCTCTGTTGCTGAAGAACTCTTGAGAGGCCTAACAGGAAAGCTGAAAGATGATGGTAATTTAACATCAATGACATATCATCTCTTTGATATGTATTCTCCTTGTCTGGAAGCAAAAGTGATTTTGAATTCAAAGTGGATAGGATTTGAAATAGCTGGTAATATTTTCTGCAAGTTGCAAAAGGAATTTGTCAGTTTGGCTGTGGGTAGTTCTGCTCTTCAGGAAACTACACTTTGCAGAGTCAGGTAAGTGTAGGACAGGATATGACACCAGCACATTGGTCTTGAAATCTTTCTGAGACAAGGCTGACTCTTAAAAGGATGACTACATTGCTAGTTATGCAGATTTGACTGACAATATCCCCTGATCTTTACAGGTTGAAATGGGTATCTTAATGGTTTCTTGTGAGATACAAGATGGAAAATCCACAACGGTCATGTTCTGAAGGTATCAGTATCATCTGCATGAATAGGAAGATATGTTTCTTTGATTAATTGAACAAGATAAAATGAAAATGTAGGGTTTAGACAACATAATGAATGCCCTGTGAAATCAGGGAGGGAAAAGAAATGGTATGTGAAGACACATGTTGAAAACTTGATTGTATTGAATATTTATCTGTGAATTAATGGGTGTGATGCACATCAGAACTGCACAGGAGAGAATCACACACGCAGGAGAAAACACAGTAAACTGGTAATTTACATACTTTATGTTGCCTTTCTCTTCTTATTAGCCTTTCCAATTCTTTTCTGATTGAGTTCTGGTTTCCATTTAATGAAGCATGTCCCATTGGCCTGAATGGTGAGAAAGTCTAAGTGAACATAGACATTGCCCTTTTTTGTTTGTTTAGGATCAAGTCTATACTTAAGAATTTTGGACCAATGCTGCAAGTCCTTAGGCATATTTTTGATGTAGAGAACTTCCACTGAGATTGATCATTTCCTTTTAAACTCCAGACAATAAGTCATTAAGGATTCCCCCCAGGGAACATTTTTGTGGAGGGGAAAACAAAGTGTAAAATTCCTTGTAGAGGCAGTTCTTAGTTCTTGTGAATTTGGATTATTGTTCAGTCTACAGCCTGCTAGAGTTAAGTAGCCTGAAGTTTCAGTGAGCTGAAAAGTTAATGGTATGTCAAAGCAATTAAACAATATGGGCTGTTTACCTCCAGACCTCATAGTGGAGTTCACCACTACTTCTGGAGTCCCAAAAAGAACCTCAAATGTTTTATTGTTACCAGGAACTTATATTGGAAACTTTTGGTTGCAACTTGCTTTTTTTGCTTTTTTCTTGTTTCTTTCCAGAAATGCTGACTTACAGATACTTGTTTCACTCAGGTAGAATTTTACCAAAGAAAACCTTTAGTCCTGAGATTAGAGCACTGACTGGTGACATTAAAATTCTCAAAATCTCCTGGTTTGTAACAAAAGCCTGAAATGTGATTTCAGACTCTCAGCTAAATAACTTGGTCATGTAGTTATCAGACTTTCTGGAACTAGTTTCTGGATCCAGTCAAGTTATTAAAGCATTCCTGATATGGAACTTGGGGAAAGTTCTGAAACCTTGAGAACATTTCCTGACATATGGAAGCTATAAATTATCCTGCTAGAGTCAGGACATTTGAAGTGGTGATGTTAGAAAGCATAACATTGGGGTTGTGGGAAAAACATTATGTTTTTTTCCCTTCTGCTGGTTTTGCAAATTTACATTACTGGTCAAGACTTGAGGAGAAAAAAAAAAAAGACATGATTACTCAAAAAGAAAAGTTTTGTTGGGTTTTAAGAGAAATTAGCATTTATTTACTATTACAAAATCTTGATCATCTTTTTTTTCAATTGCATTTGATTTTATCATATCTCCTTTCCAGAGTGTTTGTTACACTTTGTTCTTTGATTGCGAGATTTCAATGAGTTAGCAATTCGACAAGGTTTGGTCCATTTCCCTGCACTTCTTGTCATCCCATTCCATTTCGTTGTTTTCACTTAGTTTCAAATTTTTTTTTTAAAGACATTTAATTTCTTCAATTTCTTCTCTTATCTCTTCACTTCATTTGATTTCAAGATTTCAATGAGTATAATTTTGGTAATTTTTGGTCCTTTTCACTGCACCTCATTTCATCCCAAGACATTTGGTTGCAGCCACTGCTTTTCCAAATTTTCTTTTTTTTTTTTCCAGTTGCATTTGATTTTATCATATCTCCTTTCCAGAGTGTTTGTTCGACTTCCTGCTCTTATTTCAAGATTTTATTTCCTTTCATAAATGGAAATTCTCCACAGACACAACCCTAACCCCTAACCTTAACCCTAAAATGGCATTGTTAGGGGTGGTGCTGAGGGTGGGGTTAGGAGTGGCACTGGAGGCACTGTGAGGGGGGGTCTGTGCTGTGGAGGGTGGTGTGAGTGGAGGGGAGAGTCTGAGAATGAGGGGTGGCAGTGGGAGGAGGTTGGTACCCATGACCACTGACCCTTGAGCCTTGATCCTTGACCCTTCACCCCAATCTTTGACCTCTTGACCTTTGACCTCCCAATCTTTGATGCCATAATCTTAGACCTCCCGACCCTTCTGACCCATGACCCCATGACCTTTGACCCCTAGGCCCTTGGCCTTTGCCCTCATGACCTTTGACCACATGACCTTTGGCCCCTTGGCCCCCCCAGCCTTCGACCCTTGGTTCCTGACTCTTGAAACCTGACCCCAGGTCTGGATTCCAGGCTCAGGACCTCGGACCATTTGATTTTATCATATCTCCTTTCCAGAGTGCTTTTTACACTTTGTTCTCTGATTTCAAGATTTCATTTCCTTTCATGAAATGAAGAATTGGGAAAAAAATTGAAAAAATTGAAAAAAAAGAAGAACATTTGGAAAAGGAGTGACTATAACCAAATGGTGTGGGATGAAATGACATGCAGTGAAAAGGACTGAAACTTGCCAAAATTATACTCATTGAAATCTTGAAATCAGGAAGCGAGGTGAAGGGACAGAAGAAATTGATGAAATGAAATGCCATGAAAAAAAAGAAAATTTCAAATTGAAGTGAAAACAATGAAATGGGATGACATGAGATGGAATGACATTTATTGATAAAGAAAGATATATGTTCCTACTGAATGGGTATAGAACAGTGTACAGAGAAGGAAAACGAGAGATGGAGAGAGAAGCAGAAGACAAGGACAACTTTGCTGCTGCACCTCGGGGTGCCCCATAGGTGTCTGTCCGGCACATGGACCGTGTGTGCTGCGAGCAGCTGTGAGCCTGTGCGGCTCTTGCGACCAGCTGGGCGCTATTTCCAAGTGGTGGCGAGCCAGGATATGGTGTTGGCCAGAATGGGCTGGCTGCTGAGGGCATGGCAGGAGACACGGCGGTGGGGGTGGGCTGGGTGCAGGCGGCGTCTGTCCCGTTGGGGAAATAGCGGAGCACTGGGTTGTCACGGGGACGAGCTACCTCTGGGAAGCACTGAAGCAGGGCAGGACAGGTGCAGACAGGACAGACAACTAGGGAAGAAGCAGCACCACAGCGAGAAAAAGGCAGGAAGGAGGCAGAGCTAACCCTCCAAGCGAACCCCTGCTTCCTCCAAGAAAACCGGGAAATGGCAGCCCTAGGAGTGTGGTGCAGGTAACAGCTTTTATGTGCTAAGGCTCCTCCCAAAGCCCAATTTACTTGGCATTTTTTCTGGGGAAACAGGTGATCTACCCCACCTGCAAGGGGAAGTCACTTAAAGCTCAGTCATGGAAGCTTTCTCTCCCTTTTGGCTTCTAGACAAAGTCCCCCCAGGACTGGGCTCCTTTCCATCTCAAGTACAGTGCCTAAAGTAAGTTTTCACCTCATATATAACATAAGTTGAGGCATAAATAAAAATCAGGTTAGTCCCTTCGTACATGGGTGGTGCCAAGGAGCAAGATGTGGAAGGAGCAATGTTTGGCCAGTGCCATGCTCCCCTTGGCATGCCTTTTGTAGTTGCACTGTCCATGGAGCTCTGGGCTTTGTGGTTTTCTCAACCCCAACCCTAAGCTCAACCCTAAACCTAAGCAGAGCAGTAAAATCAGCATTTTCCTAGGCTGAGGTGCCCAGCGCGTGGATGGTGCCAAGGAGCAAGGTGTGCAGGAGCAATACTGGGCCAGTGCTGTGCCCCCCCGGCATGCCTTTTGTAGTTGCACAGTCCCTGGAGATCTGGGCTTTGTGGTTCCATACTGAGGCAAGTCCGTTTTCTTTTCTAGAAGAGGAGAGAGCAGCCTGGACCTAAGCCTGGAAAGCTCTTACATGCCTGTGGCCTCAGAGCTCCTTTTTGGCTTCAGTTCCCCTTTTCCCTTTCCTTGTGGCTTCTGAGGAAGGTTGGATGACTTATAGAGCCAGTAGCTAAGATCAGGAAGTTGCTTCAGCCATAAATCGATATTGGCTTTGGATTGCTGCACTGCAGTTTGTTGTGAGAAAGGCCCGTCAAGGCTTGCAGAAAATTTTCTTTGAGTTTCAAATAAAAATTTTCTCTCTTCTTGGTGGAGGATGAGCATAATGGCCTGATGATTAATTTTTTCTTCTCAAATATTGCAATCCCTGGCAAAAAGAAAAAGAAAAAACTCAACACACACACACACATACAACAGAACATTTATTACTGATTGCTACTTTCAGTCTGGCTATGCCGGTCTGCACAACCCAGCACGTTCACTGAAGATAAAGGTGTGGTTGTAGTTTAATATTATGTTGTACCTGTGCTTAGATGAAGAAGTACTGCTTCTTGGTTCTGTCTTTCACTTCTGCAAAATTACCTGCCGAAGCAAACTCCTGACCCTAGGGAAAGCCCATCTGAATCCAAAAGCTTGGATGTTAAGAATTTACACATTCATACCAGCCTGTAGGAACAGGAGCTCTGAATTTATTTTGCCTGAAATACTCATCACTATGTAACAACACAAATACACTCTTTTTTCATCTTTTAATTCTTGTCTCATTAAACAATACATCCCTGACAGGAGACTAAACCTGTGCACGTGCAGGGGAGCACAGCACAGCAGGGGTTTGGGGTTATAGTGGGGCACAACTGGGTGCACACTAGTCTCACTTTGCACAAGTAGAAGTGACAAAATGAACCTCAAAAGAGGGAAGTGTTGAAGCTCTGCTCTCCATCCTTCCTGATGCATTTTCATCTTTTTCTACATTCCTGGGCACACCCAGGACATAACATTAATTAGAGCTACCCCCTTACTATCCTAATATGTGCCCAGGTGTTCCATCCTGCCATGGGCTATCTCATCAGCCAGTGCCACGAGCTTCCTCTCTTTGCCCAGAGGTAGAGGAAGGCCCTTTCCTACACCCAAGAATGCCCCTGGGCAGGATGAAAGACAACTGGAGCAGCATTAACACTCTAAATAGGCAGTAAAGAATTTAGCTCTGTGCACGAACTAGACACAGATACTACCTTATCCATGTTTTCTGTTTTATCTCCGTGATCTAAAAGCCACTCCCAGACTGTTACCTTTCTTACACAAGAGCCCCTTTTATGCCCTGAAAATCTGGAAGAAAGACATGGATCAGAGGGGTATTGCAGCAGGCCAAAACATAATACAAACCATATTTTCTTACTCTAATACTCAATGCTCAGGAAACCTGAAGGAAAGCTCTAACATTACAACTTTCTCTTCTTTTTACTTGTTCATTCTGAGAATAGAATGGGTTTTTTTTCTAAAAGAAGGTCATGGTCCATTGAAGGTTAAGGGCATGTGGAAATATGTCCTTACCAATAAAGCTGTGTTTCTGAACAAGGATTTGAGAGGGCAGCTTACTGGAGATAAATCAAGTACCCACAAATTACTTCTGGAAGGTCACATTTCTGTGCTCTTTTTTTAAGGTGATTTTGGTTCCCAGGCCATGCTCAGATGTGCCGTGCTGCCAAGACAGGTTCCTTCCAGCTTGGGACCACATGGCTGGAACACTTCCAGCTGCAGCAGATCCCTGCTGCAGGACAGCCTTTGGGAAGGGGCCAAAACTCAGTTTCTACATCACAGATTATACTCAGGCTATCCAAACACTGAAGCAACCTGGCCTGGTTCCTGCTTAGGAGGAGGTGAGTAGGCTTAGGTAGGCACTTTGCTTCTGTGTTCTAAGGTGGCCCAGGCTTCCCATCGAGTGTGTATGTGGGCAGTCTACAGGAAAACCAGCTGTCCCACCATAGCCAGCTGCTGTGTTTACCTCATGACTTAATAAACTGTGGAGAAAAAATGACAGTTTATAATTTATACATGCAAGGCAGCCTTTTCTTGTTTTTCAACTAAACTGGGATACTGGCAGACTGACCAGGCCAGCTTTAGGTCCAGGTAAAACAGTTACATGCCAAGGTCAGCAGGACGAATAGCACAAGTGCTTCTGTTCTTCTAGTCTGTGCCAAAATTACAGCATCTGAGACTTTGCATTGTTGCTGTTGCCATCATGAGAAGACGATGTATGCACCTGCCCCTCCACAGGTGTCAGGAGCAGAAATGTTCAGCTCTGCAGAGCTGTGTGTCCTTCTCTGCCCCTTTTCCTCTCCCTTGTACTCCTCCGTCTCCATGGCAATGTTAGTACCACAGTCTGGAGGCAGCAAAATTCAGAATTTGCCTGTGTTGCCAAAAAGACTCAAAACTGCCTAACACTTTGCAGGGACTATGTTAAAAGGATAACTTTTTTCCATTTTGTACACAGGGTAACACACCACTAACTTGTTAGTTGCATGAATTCCCATTTCCTCCTTACCTCTCAATCCTCTACCTATTTTCTCCAGCCTTAGTTTCCTTCCTAAAATCAAGGTATTGCACCCAGAGGTTCTAAAGCCATGCAATTCTTTGACTGTCCATTAATTTCACCAGAGAAAAAATTCTGCGTACTTTCACACACTCCACCTCTGCCAGCTTTGTTACCATTGATTTTGATGCTTATGTTTGTATCTTAGAAACTGAAACTCACTGATCCAAAGTACCTACAGATCCATATGCACAGTGGTGAATACAGACCCCAGAGAGATGCAGAGAACAGAAAAGATAGACTCACCACTCTTCAAAGACAGGGACTTCCAGACAAATTTCATCTGCTGAATTTCATCAACCACAGAAGGCTTCCCTTTCCTCTCTTCTAGGGGAAGGTAAGTGAAGCAATGAACTTGCAGCATGCCCTTACTCAGGGAATTTTTTATTCTTCCATTGTACAAAGGAGCTGGAATATACAGTCTACCCATCTGTGTTGCTAAGAAACAGGGCACTGTTGCCCTGGGACTTGATTCAGAATTCAAAAACGAGAAGAATGTCTCAGTAGACTGCATAAATGCAGCTTGAAACCTAGCAACAAGGCCACAAGTTCAATATGCTTTTCTTATATGCTAGAAAACAAGGGTATTAGAAGGAAAATATATGGCTGAGGGAAAGAAAACAGTAATTTGAAAACAAAACAGTGGTGTTGTATCGCCAGTTATCCTAAGGGATGGAACTATGTTTTACTAAACATACTTTTATGACCTCTAAGAGCTGATGACGTCCTGTGTTTTGAGCAGATTCATATTTACTAAAACAACTGAATACAAAGCAGCATCAGTATTAACCCCAGTATTTCCTAAAGATTCATCTTGTTCAGTGTAAGTCACAGCACAAGAGTCAGGATAGCAGAATTAATTTCCATTTGTATTTCAGTTTTCAAGCATTCTGCCAACAGAACAGTTTAACAGTTGCTACACATGCCTTGAAATAGTCACTTGAAATGGCCTGGATTGTATAATTGGGTGTGATTACTTAGCCACATACACACAGACTGCTTTCTCTATTTGCTTATGTGCAAGTGAAGTATAAATTATAAATCAAAAACACATTATACACACTTTCACCTTAACAAATGGTCATTATGTGCTGTTGGACATTACATTGGTTCAACCAGCTATTTCATTGTAAAACCTGTTCTCTCTGGTTGCAGAATGCCACTGCATCACTGAAACTCTGGCCAGCACTCCAGCAGGGAAGGCCAAATTTGAACTGAGTTATGGTTCTCAGCTGATTAAACAGAGCCCACTTGGGGTTTTTTCCTTTTTGATGTCCCATCATGAAATTATAAAGAGATATTCTTCAGATGATATGACAGTGTACATAATGGATTTAATTGGAGATGAAGAAGGAATCAAAATTCAGCAGTACAAATCACCTACAGCCTATCACATTTCTTCCGTTGTTTTTCTTCTTAAAAAATATACTACTTCAAAACCAAAGAAAAGAACAAAAGTTTTCATCCTTAAATGTTTTGAAGTATACAGCACTTCCATGCAGGTCCTTCTACATTTATATTTTTACAGTTTTTCAGAGTCAGGACCAAAAGAGTATCTGAGAAAATACATTTTTGTTTGGTTGGTTTTGAATAACATTCAAAATCCTTTGAGAGGGTGCACATTTTTCGGTGTCTTTAAGGAAATTCATATTTTTCAGGCTTTTAGCTGATAAGGAATTTTCAGGTCATAGTTGAGCTTTGTGATAGGACTTGGTATCAGCTCAAGTGAGAAGGATTTCACAGGGATCTTGAAGTAAATAGTAAGATACAACTGAATGGTCTTTTGCAAGTTTATGCTGCTCAGATACCTACAGTTTAATTGAAGAAAAAATAACATCAAACAAAATTCCTTAAGAATTTGAAGATTTGTATTCCTTAAATCACTTAAGAAATAAAGTAATTTCTCATTGCCAACAGATGGCAGCATGTTACTTACTTTGCAAAATAAAAGCGTTTTAAAACCCAGGATAGCCAAAGAGTAAGCCTTTTTGCTCTACCAAGCAAGAGGGCTTGACATTTTCCTACACAAAACCACCTCATCTTTTCAGCTAAATATAAGCTGTTTGTAGACTTAGAAAAGATTAAGGAGACCTTAAGACTTCAAGCTGGAAAAAGCAGTAAAGCTAGTCAGGATCCTAGTCTGAACTGCAGAATCGTCTTAGGGACAAACAAGCACAGATGGAGTATCATACCAGATTTAACCTTGAAAACTGGAGCTGTAGCCAACAGTACCTATACTTTTTTACCTTGAGAGAAGGTATTTCAGGGGGAAAAAAAAGAGATAAAAAATCCAGAAAGAAAGAGAGAAAAGAAAGTAAAATCTTCCCATTCATTATTTCTAAACGGTGAAAGAAAAAGGGATTAAATATATTTTGTCCAATAACATTATCAGTCAAACCAACACTCTAAGAAAAAACACATCCCTTGACATGACCATTAGCATGACCTTTGGAGCATGTTGTGTTCTTTGATTTTTTAGGGCTTTTTCACTTTAGTTGTTCTATGCTGTGTTGATTCCAAAGAATCAACAACAACAAACAGAGAAAGAAATAAAGAAAAAAGGAAATTTACTTTTGATTTTGAAAACAGCTAATTCTTATCACCACTTTCCAGCCTGTGTTAGAAATAGAATCTTTCTTCAGGCTTTCAGCTTTTTGGGGTAGTGACCTACTTTTTTCCTGTATTTCTGTGTCAGCTAAGACAAAAAGATTCAGGGTCCTTGTTTGGGATATATCCTAGCAATGCTCAAAAAATCAGAAAAAAAGGTGTTTGTAGTTCTGATTAAGTCCCTGCACTCATGCAGAATCGGAGTATGTCCACTGAAGTCATTGTAAAGGCAATGTGAATCAGAATTAATTATTGAAAACCACTGCTAGAGCAACAGGAAGAAAGATTACATTATAGCAGTTTGCATTCTGTGTAAAATGCTGATCAGTATGTGATAACAGGGTAATATTTCATTGTTCCTTAAGTAGGATATACAGTGTTGTTTGAAAGTAAATGAGGGCTTAGTGTTTCCTTGCTATAACTCATTTAAGTAAGGGACAAGCCTACAGATTTCATAAATCCACTTCTTAATTCTCAAATCTTATTAGAGACTGAGTAGAATGAATCCTGGTTTACACTAAAATAATTGTTTCATTTCCCTCACTCTGAGTAGTTGTTCATCAAACCAGGCAATGAAACTCTGAAATATCCCAGCTAACTCCAGGATCAATGCCTACAGGCCCAGGCCAAGGTGACACATCCATTGTGTCTAATTAGTCTTCATATTCAGTGTCATGCAAACACAGCTCTTTTGCATTTCAGTGATGGAGTTGAGAAATGCAAGCCATCTCAGAGCTATTTTAGGCTTTTCTGTGCTGCTCCTTATCATCATTCCTTTCACAAAGATGAAGGAAAAACAGAACAGTCTCAAAGTCTTGGCAGGGCAAATTCCTATTTCTTGAAAGTGTAATAAACATGAAAAACAGCCAGGATATCTAGAATAACAAACCAACAATAACAAAACCCAAAACCTTAAACACTTGTCAGTGTAGTAGCAACACTTGTCAAATTTGAGTCCTTATAAATTTCTCCTTTTATCTGGGTATGCCTTCAAACATCTTCATTATAGTTTATCTTAAGATATTGTATGACACAAAGATAAAAAGTCTCATCAGGTCTGACTGTAACAATTACCACAAAGTTATTTTTAATGGAAAATTTAGAAAGAGACTCATTAAAAATAAAATCATAAGAAAAATTATTTTGTTTTTCTAATCCATTCTGATAGCAGTCTTTCATTCTGCTGTTTCCAAATGACACGGAACTGAGAAAATAAACACACAATAAGTCAGCAGTAGAAATAATAGCAAAATATTCTCTTATGATTTGTAATGTCCTTCTACAGCTCAATTTAAACTATACAGCAATTTCCTCCCCCTCACACTTCTCCTCTCCAGTAAGAACCACAAATTTAAATGTGTGTATATGTGTATAAAATCAGCTTGTATATATTTGGTATTTCTACACCTTAAAATAATTATCACCTGTACATATTTAGTGTTCCTACACCTTAAAACAATTATCACCCCATAACCTCAGTCTAAGCCAAGTTACAGCCTTAGCCTTTTCACCAAGTTCTAAATCCTTCACGAACAGGATTTAATTTAAAATTGCTGACAAAACCAAAACAGGGAATCTACATTGCTATGGATTTGAGTCATTGCACTAGTTGCTGCTGAAATGTTCTCTTTTCTGAGTTGGAGTCAGTGGGATTGGATTCTCTCAATTTTGAATTAGTAAAAAGCTAGACCCTATAACAGATAGGCACAATGATTCAGAATATATAGATTATATTTATTTGATTAAATAATTTGACAGATGAGAATGGTGCATCCACAGCTACTCTGGGCTGCCTGCTCAAGTGCCTCACATTCATGCACGACAAATAGTTTAATGAGCTTAAGCACAACATATGAACTACATATAAAATATAATAGATGTTCTGAAAACCTGCTAGTCTATGAGGGTTTTATTTCAGTCAAAATTACAGAGTCATTCCCACCCACTGAAATAAGTAGGGGAGGGTTGGGAAATATCTGTAAACACCCAGGAAAACAAGGGTTTAACATCTCTTTACAGACTTTGTCTTCTTTAAACCTCGCAGAAGTGTATATCTGTATCAGATATTTATGACTCAGACCAACTTCCACAAATTAGGAGCAATTTGTAACAAAATAATAATCTCAACGAAATATATCCAAGAATGATATTTCTTTTTAAAATAAGAAAGAGAACACTAGAAAAAAAATGGTTAATCCCATTTCTTGATTTAGGTGCCCCTACAGCCCACTGGATTGTTGCAAATTGAAACCTGGGAATCCAACTGTCCCTGCTCCGTATGCTCTGTCTTAGTCTTGTGAATCACTTCTACAGCCAGGCACCTAACCTGAGGGTGTTAGAGCAGTATGCAATATAGTTCCTAGAATATTCTGTTGGATACATCCTGGTGATTCTTCACACACCACTATCTTTAACAGGCAGTACACTGGGCAGAGGAGAGAGTGGGTTGCAAGAAAAGCAAGAGGGAGTGGCCGAGTCCCAGAGAGCATCATAGGCATAGACGTGTGGTATGGGAGGAGGAACTGAGAACAGCCTTTGTTAGCACTACCTCCAGACTTGCAGACAGTAAGCAAGAGAACACCTGCTGGTTCTGTCCACTGTGAATGAGTAGGGACCTAATAAATGTTCTATGCAAATTGTCTTTGAAAGACAGTTTCGATCATTAATTTGTTGTCATTTGCTAAATACAAATGAAAATAATTTTCTGCAAGATGGTTTTACTGGTAGGAAACTAATTTCTTAAACAGCAGTCAAAATTTTCTTTTACTAGAATTCAATAATTTCTTAATAAAGATAATTAATTATATAAGTCCTTTCCTCTTACAAATTAATTTTCCAGTAATCCCCATATTTCTCTAACAGATGAAAATAATTATATTGGCTCTGCTGAATAACTTTAAGCCATTAAAGTCCTTTAGCTAGGCAGAGTTTTATGACACAGCCAAATGAACACTGTCTTTGTAATGAAGATCTGCAATCCTGAATGCTCTCTAGTATAAACATGAAATTCTACCATTAGAGGTAAGATATTATTTCAAACAGCCAGGACTCTTTCAGGTAAATAGACTAATCATTTTTCAACACACTAAATTGTAAACCACACAGTAAGGATTTAAAAGTTCTGGATTCACAAGAGTCTTTGTTCAGTGTTTCAGAAGCCAAATCAAGTATAATTTGCATTACTAAAAAAGTGTTAAAAATATACACTGCTTCCAAAGGCTGAATATAAACTCAGATTGTGTATATGCACAGCTCTAAATCAGATTCATTTATAAACAGAAATCATTAATTCAACCTATTACGATAATATGTCACATTGCAGGACCTGCTATGTATTCACATCAAGGTGGATGGAGTTTGTTTTCATTTTTCAATAGGTTTAGCCTCCAAATATAAATGGAAAACAATAATGAGCCAGACTGATGTGAGCAGATCATTGCATAAAAAAGCCAGGCTTTTATTTATTTAGCAATAAAATAAATTTCAAAAGAAAATACTCATCTAACAACACCCAGATGTTACTTTTGTTCTCTTAAAATAGCTCTCTGCCAGGCTTTTCTTGTTGTGAAAAGTGTTGAAAGCACCATCTCACTTATGAACTCTGTATTAGAGTTCCCTTGTGACAGAACCATGAAAACACATAGTCTTTACCACCCTTTGCTGAAATGCCAACTTTAACATATTTTTCTATTGATTATTTAAAGTTTTATTTCTCCTTCTGTCTCTGTTTTAGTCCCTTGGTTTTTGTCTTCTTTTACTTTATTCTCTCCCCCCACAGGGGTGGTAGGACCGTGTAGCATCTGTTGGTGGCTCTGCAGAGGTTGGGCACCTTTTTTCTTGACTAAGCTGAATGTTGAGATATTAGATGTACAGCATTTTTTAGTGAACCACTCCAGAATTCATGTCTTTATGGGCCTTTATACAGGGACTGGTGCAGATGCAGGAAGGGAAAGCAAGAAGCTGTTCTTCATAACACATTTGTACTTTGTCCTATCAAATGCAGGTTTTTTCAGAGAAAACACCAGATTCTACGAATCTCCCAAGTGAACGTTTTCCTTGTCTGAAACTGTTCAATTTCAATATTTCCTTGTATCATCTCAAAGATGTTGATGTCACGTGGAACTCATACACACTTCTTTGTACACAAAACTGCATCTGCTACAGCTTCACCTTGTATCCTCCTGACTTTCCTCTATCAAATGTCTCACTCATTAGCTGCATGGTTCTCACTGAAAGGAGTGACCACTTGTTAGAGTGATTTGCAATTCGATTATAACAGCAACACAGTCAAAAAATTTTGTTATTATCTACTATTTTATCTTACTGGTCATTCAGCAATTAGCCACTAATTTGAGAATGTCAACCCCATTGCTTGGTGAAATGCAACCATGTACTTAAGAGATTCTCTGAATAAATATGAGTTTAATTACACAGATAAGGGCCTTAATGAGTTGAGATGCTTGTCCTAAAACATGAACCTGTGTGATACATGATTAAAACCTGCCAGTGCCCAGTACTGGCACTGCTGTGCCAAATCTGATAACAGCGTTCTATGCCTGGTATCTCTGTGTGTGCTCTGGTTCCAAATGCAACTCCTGTAATGCAAGTGCAACAACATACACTAGAGTTTGACTTTAGTTGTCTTGGCAAAAAGGTAGTGAAAAATTTGGAAGGAAGAGCTATCCATTGAGCATCTTTATTTCTATGACTTTATGAACCCTATCTATATAAAAATAAAACAGGGCAGCATCTTTGGCACTCACAATACTGCATATTTATAGTCAAAAAATAAAGTTAAAATTTTCCCTTCAAACCAAATGATGATACACGCTCAGGCTAATAGAGATCAAATAAAAATCAAGAGTCTATTGTAACAAGAAACTTTAGATCTTGTATGGTTGGCTGACAAACTCCCTTTAGTAAGGACTGATGCAGAGGATTAGGCAGTAAAAGCCAAGGCAGTGAAGCAAAATTCAGTGGAAGCTTACAAGTGAAACCACAGGAGAGTAACCCCTAAATCCAGATTGGGAAGCATCATCTGGCAGGCAAGGCTTATCTGGGTGTGTATCCCTCACTAGACACAATTTGAGCTGCTGTTCTTTAAGCAAGAGATCAACTGCAAAGATCCCTCACTTTAAAAGGCAAGCAATTCATGTTCTGGGAGCTTCAAATTATGTCCCCCAGCTAGAGATGTTCTGGAATATTTCCCCAGTGCTGCATCTTGAAAAAATAGGTTGTACTAATGAATGCTAGCAATGAATGTTAGTAATGAATGAAACTACTAGCAATGAGGGAAGTTACTACATATCAGTAAACATCTGAAAATTCATAATAGGCTTTATGCAGAGCTTCTGTAACAGCAATTGGTATGGCAGAAAACCAAAAGCTTCTCTGAGTTCAAATTGCTTTGAATCAGGACAGGTGAATGTACAGATGAATAAGATATTAACAGAGCTTTGAAAACAGCAGGACACTTCCATCTTGAAATGGAATGGAAACAAAATCACTTTCATAAAGTAAAAGAGAAAATAGAAGTTAGCAAAGGTGGAAGTGCTCTTTTATGTGCGTCTGTGCTGACGTCTCTTCACCTGGATGAACTACTCTTCATCTGCACAGTATGCCTGCAGAGAGACCTGGCTAAAAAGAGCTGTGAGTATAGCCATGTAGCTAAGTGTTGTTGCTGGAATGAATATTAATACCTGAAAACCTCATTTTTATTGTTAGTTCACTTTCCCAAGAATAATGGTGTTTAGCTTCTGGGAGGAAAAATGCATTGCATAATCAAGTGGAATTGACACAGAAGTAGAGATACCAGAAAGCTCGAAATCAGCAGTATGTATTGAAGACAGTGCACAGGCAGGTCATGTATCACAGGTCTGATGGATGCAGAAAGGCCCAGATTTCTTCTGGATTATAAATCTGGAGAGCATAGATATAATATAAACATTCATAAGAAGTATTCTGCCTAAATTGTCTGCTATGATGAGGTCATGGTGGAAAAATTCCAACACCACAGAAAAGCCAGGATAAAGTTAAAGGAAAACCTTTTTTGTCTCCTAATCCCACTCATAATGACAATCATAACTTATAATGACAATAAATTAATTTTCTGACATGACTGATGTTGACTTAATTTAAGGATGTTGAGATAGATAAATTATATTTCCACCTCAGAAAATTCCTTTTACTGTTTGTTCAGTGTAGTATTCCGAGAATCTATTTCAGACTGACAGAGACTTTGATCTGAATGGTATCACTCTGCCTCCAGCTGCCACCGAGGGTTACTGCTGGCCTTACAGGGAACAACAGAGATGTTTTTCCTGATCTGTAAATACTGAAAAACGAACTAGAGATGGACTGAGTTTCTAAATCAGCTGTTACCATTACAAAAGAGACACAAGAAAAGCCTTGTAGTGACTTCTTATTTCAGTATGTTTTTTGACAGTAAAACACCTGCTTTCTGCCCAGTTTCCAGGTTTAGTGTCTAGGAGTCAGAACATAATTCTGACCTCTAACAAAACTGAAAAAAGTCAACAGATTCAAATAAGTTATACTTCCATTTGGGGTAGGGGTATTCTCTCACTTCTCCACCCCATGTATGTTGCAGGATGCCCAGGTCTGGAGACATATTTTATTGATATGATGTGATATGCGAAGAGGATTGTAACACTGTGGTTAAGCCTCTGGAAAGGTCAGAACCTTTAGCTTGCTTAATTAATCTCATTCACACCTGGCTCTGTGCCAGCTTCAGCTCAAGACAAGTGCAGTTGCAGATAGGATGCTGCCTTACACGTACAAAGCAGAAGCAGCATCCACCAAAGAACTTGTTGTGCATCCTCGCCATGTGGAAGGGAGGAAAGAAGGGCAGAGCTGAAGCCATAGTTCCTAATTTTTAGAGAAGTGCTGCAAAGGAAGGCAGCAGAAGAGCCCTTTGTTACTTCTCCTAGTGAAGCACAACCACCAAGAAATCATCCTTCCTGGAAGAACCAGGAATAAGAGATTAAAAAACTAATGGGCTGCCTCCATCACTCAGCAAAGGTCATTGTCCTGGAAGATGGAATTGTGGGTCCTCCTATGGAGGCCATATATGTGTCTCCATATCACTCATTGTAGTAATGTTTCCTGTGCCTATTACTCAGCCTCACTAGAGGCACAACTTCCCTTGTGCTCCTCCTGTCATATCTGCCCCAACCAGGCATGAAAGTGCAGTAAAAAGAACATGGGCTGGGTCTGAAGACTGAAAGGTCTTTATAGATTTGTGCTCAAGCAAAATCAGTTTATTCCCAGTCCAAGGCTTCAGAATTTGTTTAACATCTAAGTAAAATATGCTTCCCACATGATTACTCAGTGATAGGAATCAAACAGGATAGTCTTCCAGATCCCACAAACAGCTGTCTCGACACAGCTGGATAGACAACAGCTTCTCAAGCCAACCTATTATGAAATTATGGTTTACTATGTCAGGAATTAATAGGCTTACTCAAAAAAAAGAGCACAACTTGTTTCCTATCACACAGGTCTTGCAGCTTCCTTTCTATTGGCTAATAAATCCAGAATTTCACACAATGTATTTCAGTTGAATACTCTTAAGGACAAGTTGCAGGCATAGAGATGGTAGGGTTATGTTTTTCAGTTCTGCAGCAAAACACAAGTCCTGAAAGATATATCTGGAAATCACAATACAATCTTTATATTCCTTTAAAACACACTGCAGGCTTTACATTATGTATATTGTGTAATTTTGAAATAAATCGACTATCCATTCCTTTCCTTTCAAAGTTAGAAAGTTTTCTTGTATCATGATCACTGGAATAGTCAAATCTTCCCTATGTCAAAGACCTTAAAATCAATTAATTTTGTTAAAAGATTTATGACAGGTCACTGGTTCATGACTGAATTCAGTTCACAGCTGAGTAATTCCTGTTCTTGCCTATCTGTGTATACAGCTGAAATCCACATAACTAAGCCCTGTGAACATCAGAAAAAGCTTTTTACTGCTCCATGGCAAAGGGCACTTCAAAAATTAGTCCTCAGTAACCAACAGCAATGCCTGGTCTGACGTCAAACACCTGTTAAATGTGAACTTAATTTGTGACAAGGATGATGTATCTGAGATTTGCTTTTTCAACTTCCTGAGGCCACTTTTTGACTTGTTAGCAAAGTTACAGACATATAGTATGCCAGGAAAGATACAGTTCAGTACATAAACCAGCAATATTTAGTTTTGAAGAAAAGCATTTGTGATTTACTGATAGTCTTTGATATATCCCTAATTCTAGTCTAATTATGGAGTGTAACAATATAGTTTGCTTTTTCTAATGACTGTTTTTCCAACTTCATTTACAAAATTTAACCATCCATGTATTTTAATGCAAGGAAAAGCCATTCTGATTTGACATCTTACATAAATAGGTTTCAAGAACCTTATTTTTTTCTTGCTACCTATTCAAGCTAAAGGTTAATAAAATTATTTTATATTGCTTGTAATTTTCTGTTAGAGAATTTTTGGGTTTGCTATATGGTGAGCTGTCTTAAGAAGTATCCTCCTTTACAAATGGAGTAAATAAAATACGTATCTGTTTAAAACAACATCTTATCACAAGTCTGAGACAAGAATGGGAATGCTAAATTTCACTTCCAAATTGAAAGCAGCTGTTTGCTTTCATGAGGAAACATTGTAGTGGGAGCACAGGTTGACTTAATAGCACAAATAATTTAGATTGAGCAGAACATCACACTAATGCCACTAAAGGGTTTCCAGAACCTGACTCATTGATTTTCAGTTGTCTCTCATATTTCAACACATGGACATTTCCAATGTCTCAGTAAGACATCTACTACCAAATGTCATTGAGATTAAAACCTGCACTTTTTCACCAAAGCTCATCTTAAGCAAAGTCTGGATCCCTGTTAGCATAAAACTGCAACAGCAGCCCTGTGGGGTTGCTCATTCACTTTGGTGTTTCCACCTGTAGCGTCTGACTGTCTTACATCTTATTGTAATCAGGCACCCCAAAGTCAGGGTGTAGCTGCCTACATTTTATTTAAAGGCATTTGAGACACAGAATGTCTTGGTCAGGTAATGTAAGAGGAAGCATACATTTAGGTGAGGTCCAAAGTTTCCAGGAAAATTACAGATATATGCAGAAAATCTTGTTTCTAGCAGGACTAATAAATTGCATAAGAAAAAAATGGGATGAGTTTAAACTGACACTGTCCTTGGTATATCCTCCTAGTTTTGTCAGTCTTAACATTGGGTGCAGATGTCTTTCAAATCTCTCACTGATGGTGCTCAGATGGGTTTCTTTGACAAATTTCTAGAATTCATTTTTTGAACTATTTAAAAGTCTGGTAGGCCAAATATTGTTTTAATTATGCAGCTTGGAAAAAATACTTTTTTCTTTTTTTCTTTTAACTGGAAACTTGGTTATTTGACCAAAGGCCCTCTAGTCCTTGTTTTCTGAGAATTTTTTTGCTATTTGTTTTCTTCATCCCACACAAGTTTGATAAATCCTTACCATGTTCCTCACCTGAGTCACTTCATCTCCAAGCAGTAGAGTCCCAGCTTCACAGGGGCTGTTCCCTGATAGGAAGCTACTCCTTACCCTTCACTGTATATGAATGCACACAGACTTCATCACCCTTCACTGTACATGAATGCACACCGACTCTGAAACATGTGGGCACCCATGGGCTTGTGCACACTCATAGCAAGGTCTTCTCCTCCTTTCCCAATAAAGCCAATATCCTGTTTGCTGCTTTTTGACTGCAAGTGAGCTTTAAAACTGTGTTTTCCGAGAACCATCTACAGTAACGTGTTCTCTTTTCTGAGTTGCAATAACTAAGAACTTTTTGGGTACAGTTAAGATTGTTGCCTTGTCCCATGTTCATTCCTTGCATGTATCAAAGCAAAATTTCATCTGCCAGTTTACCACCCCACCCAAACATTCCCTATACTTCCTGATGGCCCATTGTTGGAGTGAAAGCTTCTCTGGACCCAGGCCCAGAGGAAAGCCAAAGCACATGGGTTGAATTAAAACCTTTGAACAAGTTGAGATATATGAAGCCACACCAAAGTGAAATAGAAATACAGATTTTTAACTTTTTGTAGAAGTATATGCTAAGTGCCTTAAACATTAAAAAGCTGCAGCAGAGACCTTAAAACACAGTTCTTACTGCAGCAGTTACCTTTTCACAGAATTTCTTTACTTTAGACAAAACATAGATAGAACTCTACTGTTCAAGTTTTTTAGATAGAGTGTTCACATAAACAGTAAGAGCTGATAGAAACTGCATACACAAATCTGTGTAATACCTATGTAACTTGTATAAGACTTATGACTGTTAGAATTACACCAGGATAGGTTAATAAAAGGAAAACTAGAATCATGTGTTAATCTTACTGGTCAATTAACAAATATAATCCACACTTCTGGAAGAAAAAAATATTAGAAGAAACTAGAATTAGAAGAAGCAGCTGTCTTCTGCCTGCTGTTTGCCTGCTGCTGCTGTTGCTGTTTGCCTTTATCATGTAACCCCCTTTGAACTCTGCCTTCAAGAAAGCTATGAGACTATGAAATAAAGAACTTAGCAGAGAACAGCAGCCTCCTCTGCTCTTTTACCCTGGTCTGAGAAGGAAGGGTATCCCATCAAAAGCTCAACAGTCCATTTCATTTTGACTACCCTGAATTATCTGGATCATCAGCAAATTTTCATGTTCCTATTCTCCTTTTTTTTCCTAGCTCATGCTTATATTGAAAGTTGTGCAGACTTCTGTGTTTCTTACTGATAACCTCTGCCTCTTAAAACTACTAATTCCTGCCCAGTGTTTTTTCAGCCATTTAAAACAATTTTTATCGTACAGAAACTCAGTTCCTTCAGAACATCTGGAGCTATGACCAGAGCACCAATCACAAGAACCCTGTGCTCAGCTTCAATTGCCACATACTCCTAGGTGCTCAAGCATCTTCAAACAGCAATAACGCCACAAATTTAGGTCAGCATTTTTCCAGCCCTTTTGGAAATGATCAGTTGGAGATCCAAATCAAGGTCCACAACACAGAACCAATTTGCCCAGGATATTAGTAGGCTTTAGCTGCCAGGTGTTCTTGCATGTGTCTAATAATATTTTATGACATGGTTCCCTTTGAAATTCAGTAGCACCTTTCACTTTCCTTTGAATGAAGGTATTCTTGCACTTTTTATTTGATGAATATGTAGATTATATGTATGCCATGGGACAAAAAAGTAGTGCAAAGCCCAGGGCAAGGGCCAGGTGCTTTCAAGTGAGTGCTCCCATAAGTATCAGCTGTAAACACAGGCTTGCACCTAATCCCTAGAACAGTAAGGTTTTTCAAGCAAAGTCTTGTTTTCAGTGTTTCTCAGTGTCTCTAAGCTCAGTGCATGTCTCCTATGCAGAAGACTCTACATGTGTTTTTTGCTTTTAGCTGTCAGGCACAGTGCCACAGCCAGCACTGGAACAGCATTCAGCAGCACTCCAGGGTTACCTCCCTGTTACTCTGTTGATTTCCAGCAGTTTAGCCTATACCTTCTACCTGTATTCCATTAAGAAGGGGAAACTTTTTTGATGGAAGCAGAAATATTTCTGCTCTCCCGCTGGCATCACAGTAAATGAAACATGAAACCAACACTGAAGTGATGAGGAATAGAGATTGTCAGTGCTTCAAGGGGCTGTTTTATATTAAATGTTACAAAAAATATTTTAAGAAATCCAATTTCCATTTCAAATGTTTACATTTTGCATTGGATGAGCCTGATTCAGTAGAACAAACACTGTTTGTCTAACAGGATGTAGACTCTTGCAAAGTGTTCTGGTAAAAAAAGCCCATTATTTGAGAACCATGGGGTCCATCTACTTTGTTAATCCCTCATTCTTTCATCTTCAACCAAAGACAATGACTCTGTCCCAGGAAACACTACTCGTTCAATGAGTCTTTTCTTTGGGAAAGAGGTTATACAAAAGGAAAAAAAACACCTTAATCCAAACCAAACATTCTTTCTCTATCAAGTTCCTTCCTGCCATCAGCGTCAATGTCTGTTTTCACTAAATAAAGATTAGATATTACTTATATAGGGTAAATGCAGAACTGCAGAAACGTTTTCAATAAAGCCAGTGTATTTGGCATCTCAGAAAAGAAACTTATTCTGCATCCTATTTCAGAATTACAACTGAATATTACAACTCTTCCAACTAAATGGGTGGAGTTGGGGAGCCAAGATGTGCTATATACCTGAGGCACCATCAAAACTTTTCAACTTGTAGATAATATACACATTTAATGGATCAGCTTTTCTTACATATGAGAAAAATGACAAATATGGCAGAAGCTCTAGAGAATTCAGTGATCACTACCAAAACAAAAAAGAATGAAAGATTAGGTGCTGTGAGTCCAGGAGGAAACCAGTATGTCTCTTTTACCTTCTGTCTTGGTTTCAGGACACCTACCAAGGTTTTGGATCCCAGTGAGAGGAAATGAGCTCCATGAGGTAGCTCACTGCTCTTAAAGATAGTGCATAAATGCTATTATAGCTTCTCTGTGATTACAGTTTGTGATGTCATGATGCATTTCAGAAACTGCATATTAGCATATATCAGGTAAATATATTGCATATTAATTAAATATAGGTAAATACTTTCTTTTGGAAAAGAAAGGTGGACAATTACAGTTACAGAAATCCAACCATAAAGGAATTTATTCTAGCTTAAAGTGTTCCTGACTCAGACATATAATTATTGTGTGACAAGCCAGAATCAGCTGCTATTCTGGAGTCAGAAAATTGCACAGATCAGCATTACTCTGATGCACTGCCTTGCTGGGGTTTCTTTGCCATGTCTCTAGCCACCATCCTTACTGCAGTATGCACAGGCCCCTCGTCCCTTACCTTTTTTTTCAGCAAAATACAACAGCCCCTCCCTTCCCTGCAGTGACAGCCTGGCTGCCCATTTCCTCTTCATCTACAGAGGTCAGTTGGCTCTGAAGCCTGGCTGTCCTGCAGCATGCAGGGACAGAGCTGTGGCTGCCTCTCAGCTGCTCTGCCATCAGCTGTGGCCGATGGCAGCACGTTCCCTTGCCAGCCATTCCTGCCTACGTTATCTGCTGAGAGTGGTAAGGGAGAGAAAATGCTCAGCAGCACATATGAGGCCCATCTGCCATGTACCCTATAGATATATTCTAAAGGTATGTGTAAAATCTGCAAACTATGCATACAAACAAGAAGACTTCCTGCTAGGCAGTTCTCCATAGCTCCACAATCCCTGTGTTTTTTGGGTTTTGATTGTATTTTTTTTCCTGTCTCTTTGCATTACAAAACCTGTAAAAGTGTGAGGACTTCAGAAACAGACTAAAGTGCCAAGAAAACTTTGAAAGCAATTTCTCAGTGGTTACTGCAAAGTTGAAGAGTCTTCCTCATTATATTTCTTGTTTATACAGTAAATGAAATATGGTATCTTAGGTTTTATTTTCCATACACGAACAGAAGTGTTACCATAGTCTAAACTCTAGAATAGGACCTTTGAATTAACATCACTTGGAAAAATGGAAAGCTTATCAATAAGTTTCTTTTTATAAGGAGTGCCAATATAATGTTAATATGTATTTCTTTGTTTTCACATACCGTCCCATACCTGTTTTGAATTAATGTTATATTTTCTGATTCTTTGTAGAGAGGAAGAAAATGTGGAAAGCATTGCACATATCCAGCAATACAGAACCATGCTCCAACACTTTTACTTAGATTTGTTAAGATCTTATTTTGGAAGAACGTACATTAAAATTTAGTAGCAATTGGTTTTCATGTCTGGCCAATCACACACAAGCATCATCTACAATTACTGTTATAAAGAAGCATGTGCAAAAGCATGGAAGAAAATGGACAATAAAAAATACCCTGGGAAAAATTATAAAGTAAGAAATGAAATTTCTCTGTTTATTAAAGAATGAAGCATAGGCCTTTCACAACATTACTGTCCTTAAGAATGACAGAATTATAGAATCATGGAATGGTTTGGGTTGGAAGGGACTGTGAAGATTCCAATCCCCCTGCCATGGGCACGGGCACTTTCCATTAGACCAGGTTGTTCAAGGTTTTCAAACCATGTGAGACAGAATCCAACTGGATTGCATGTGCCATACACATGATAAATACCCCTTCCCCACCAGCTACATACTGTGCACACCTGCTATAAGACCAACAAAAGAAACAACAACCTCCAAGTTCACCAGGCAGGCACCAACCACTCTTATGGCACAGAGCTATTCTTCATTCCCAACCCAAATGATGTTTTACTGTTTTTCAATCCTTCAATACCACAAAGACAGTCACCATCGTGCATAATCCAGTGCACCCCACTAATTGTAGGTCTGTGCCAATGCCAGACCTACCATCCATCCAGAACTTTTCTGGTTTTTTACCTATGAAATGTTCACCTCAGCTAATTAAGGACTTCATCTGTCTTTTAGTGGGGATCCATAAAGAAAATTTTGCAGAACACAAAAACCTAGGAATTTTTAAAAGCAATCAGTCCTGGCACTCACTCTGGTCCCTACTGCAGTCTGTAATAAAACTTACTTGAATGTTAATGTGCCCAAATTTCTTTTGTCACAATTTGAGAGACATAAAAGAAGACAGCAGGAGGGTCTGAAGTGATCCAGTGTTTCAGAAAACTGAAAAGTCACACAGAGTGGAAGAGACAAGAGGTACTGGAACTGATGTTCTCCTTAAATATGACCCTGTCACTGCATGCAACTAAGAATAACTACAAATAGCAACTTCTCCCATTAATTTTAGAAAAGCCTTGCCTTGTTTTTACTTCTGCAAGAAACTGCCTAGTCAACAAAAGAGATTGTGACAGAAATCTCATGCTTAAAGAGATAATAGATGAGATATTTAACATGCACAGCACTTGGGATCCAGTTAAATGAGGAATGTAGGCTGCAAATGCTCAAGGGGATCTATTAGCAGCAATGTCCTGCAGTGAGAGTACCCAGCAAGGTAACAAAATCATTTGTAATAAGGGTATTCCTCAGAAAAAATAAATCATTAATGTGTTCCTGCTGTGCTAGGAGTATTCATGACTTATGGAGAGACAGCAGTGGTAACTGGGCTAGAGGAGTAAAACAAGGCATCCTTTTTACAAGATTGATGGTGTTATTTTATACCAACCAGGTATAGGGGGGAGTAAAACCAATATGTCTAATGACAGCTCACTAGAGGGGTTATTTATGCTGTGCCAAAAGATTTCAGGTGCTGAATTTAAACAGCCACCCACCAAGGAAGCGTGGAGAAAGAGCAATAAGACTTGAGACTTAGTTCAGTTTCCAGAGTAAAAAGGTGTTCATTGATTTTATATAAACAGTGAGATTTGATGGGTGTTTGATCTTTGAGTTTCTCTTAATCAGTGTCCGATCCTACTGTAAAGATTAGAGTTCATCAGAGGCTTGGCACATGACCCAGAAAACTCAAAATTTTGGAATTCTTCTACCTCAGTCACTACTCCACTGTACATGGCCAAGGGTAGGAATTCGGTTCTAGATTCAAAAAATGACACAATTTCAGATGCTTTTTCATAATTTTCAGAAATCTTTCTGGGTATGGGAGTCAAGTCCCTTGAAAATGAATGAGAGAATTCTTCTCAACATTAGTGAACATTTAATCAGAACATAAAAGGAAAGAAACTAACTGCATACGTCAGCTTTTTCTCAAGTTATACTCTTTTGACAGTAAGAGTCTGTGTAATCTGTGACTGATTTTCTTCTAACATACTCAATTTTTCATAGGCATACTGTGGGATGATGCCCTTTGATAACAGAGAGTTAATGGATTTCCTGGCACTTACAGACTTTTGAACATTCTGACTATCTCCTTTGCAGAGAATTACTTCAACTTGTTAAAGTTTATTGAGTGTTTTTTGTGTCCTCTGCAGGAAAGTTTTAGATAAGGCATTGTTGTTTTTTGTTTCTGATAGCTTAACTTGGGATTTGCCTTGATGCTGAACAGAGCATTCAGGGGAAAGCTAGAAATCTTCTGGACTTTGGAAGATTCAATCTTACTTCTTAAGCAAGAGAAGGAAAAAACCTTGGTACTCATAATTTTTACTTCCTTAATGATATATGCAGCTACAAAGAGCTTCATTTTTAAATTCGGGGAAAACAAACAAAAAATTGACAGCATCTCTCACTAGTGTCCTTTGAAAATGGTCCTGGAAGGTAAGAAAAAATATTTTTGATTTATTCCAGAAGCTCAGAATGTACATGAAAAGGAAATATATCCCATGATGGTCTATTACAAGCAACTACCAAACCCCAGGAAATTGAATGTACTACTTTATGCTTTTCAACATGGGCTTTAGGAATTTAGAAAGAGTGACTCTTTCATGAAAACATGAAAATTTCTCTTTTCCAGTTCCTCTTGAGATTTGGGTTTCCTTTTTGCCAATGCATTAGTGTTGTGTTTTTCCTATTCCATTCATTCATTCATTCATTCATTCAGTCATTCATTCTGTCATTCTGCCATTCAATATCAAACTATAATATCAAACTAAATTAGCATCTTTTTAAAAAGTTATAAACAGAATGAAAAGACAGACATTTTCAGCATACTCATTAACTAATTCAGAAAGTCCATTTTATTCCTCTCTCTGGTTTTGCTTCCTGGAGTACAGTAGGTTACCTATTGTCTTTACCCCTCAACCACTACATATGGAAAAGGGAAAATACTGAGTAAAAAGATTGATTAATTTTTTTTCTTTTTTGCAGCACCACAACAGTATAATATTATTTCTAAATCTTCCTGTTGCAAAGATGATCCAAAATATCCAATGTAGATTTCTGGTCTCCATTGATTTCTCCTAAGAACACCCCCAGTTATTTCACATTTCTAAGAGTTACTTGTGTGTAAGTTTTTCAGCCCTTGAAACCACAGCTCTGGTATATTGATTTTGATGGTCATGTGATCATTTTGAAAAGTTGCTTTGGAGCTTCTGTTCTATTTTCCTTCATATCTACCTTCTAATTATTAGTGGTATAACAACCCAGGGTCCAGCTATGAGGTCCTCCATACAGGAGAGACATGGGCACACTGGAGCAAGTCCAGTGAAGGGCTATGGAGATGATTAAGGGGCTGGAGCATCCATTGAGGAGAGGCTGAGAGCTGGGACTGTTTAGCCTGGAGAAGGAGCTCAGGCAGACCTTACCAGTGTGTAGAAGATTTGTTCTTCATGCAGCTTCAGTGTTTCTTGCATCAGGGCTCCAGGGCTGCTTGTGGCAGTTAAAAAGTTTAGTGGAGTTCTGCAGTTTCTAAAACAGTATCCCATCAACACTTTCTTCTATTTTTTGACTGCTCTGTTCAGTCACTCTTCCAATCTGAGAAGTCCAAGACTCTGTGGCAGGATAGTCACATTGAAATGTTTAATATACTTATTTAGTCACAAACAAAGCAAACTCTCTCTCCATGAGACAGTACGCTAAGGAATGCCTGTGCCTCTAATGTTCTGCAAATCCCACAATAAGAGATAGAGATAAATGTAATTGGACCTTATAGACTGGGGAAAAAAAGGAAAAGCAAGCAAGCAAGTAAGCTATATGATTCTTATTGTATTACAGGAACCTGTGATCAGATGAAAGCCCATAGGCTAAGTGCATTCTTTTGTATGACTCTTTTCGCAAACCATTGTTTATAGCTGTATTTGGCATCATGTTTCAATCATATTTTTAATCATATTTCAGTTTTTCTGTAATATGAATGCATGTTCAGGGACTTAAATGGGAGTTCTGTTCAGAAGCAATTGCAGAACTAAGTCCTTAATAATAAAGTTGGAATTATATACAGAGATGAGACTGAATTCTGCACTGTGTACTGTGCAAGGCATAAACCAGACAGCAAAATAATTGGTATTTCAGAACCTATCCAAGTTATCTGCTATTCATTTTTCATCTGCTTTTGGTTTAATTTCTTAATACTTCTGATAGGAAAGCTGTCTGATAATATGCTGAAGAAGTAACTAATGACCTATATTGGAACAGTTGTAAAGGAAATTACAGTTCTACATGAAAGATTCTGCAACAAACATTGTTTATGAAAGTTTTTAAATGGCATCATGGGTACTACTGCAGAAACAAGAACAAGAAGAAAAGTGCAGAATGCTATGAACTAGAAAAGAGGACTGAAAACATCTGTGGAAACAAGTACCATCTCTACAAATAATATTTTTAATGTCATTTTCCAATTCTTTTAGCGTACAGCACTATATCCTCGAGGCAGTGCAGAAGAGTGAGAATGAATATATCCTCAGCACGCCAGCTGTTGCTCTGAAGATAGATAGGCTATTTCATGTCAGGCAATATTTAGGTTTATAAGAAACCTCCGCACATGATTTTGGAATAGGTGACTCAATGGGATTCCACTGCCAGGAGCAGCAAAGTCAAATGTACTATCTCAGATTACAATTACCAACTCATTGCACAAGCAGAAATTAAATTTACAATCGAGAACATCAGGATGCAGAGGCAATAATCCCACCCCATGAAGCCACCCTGCTGGTTTTTCTTAAGCAAACATAAATGGGTAGATATTCATTAAACTGTTTGGAAAGTGGTAACCTGGCAGCTCCACTGCCCACACTGATTTGGGTGGGCAGGCACCTCGGTGAGAAATCTGATTAGTAGGAGATAGCACGAAACCCTCAATGAAATGTTTTGTGTAAAGAGACAGCCCTGCTGTGCAATATTGTTTTATCTCAGCCAGGCCCTGCTGGGATAACAGATAAAGCAGGAGTAGTTATAGCTATAAAAATCTACCATATGACTGCAATGCAGCAAAAGGATTAAACTTCTTTTAGTGACAGCACTCAACGTTAATTGTATCAACATCACCAGAAGGGGAAATTCTGCTGAACAGAGAAAGGAGCCATAATTTTTACAGTTTTCAGTGCTGCTACCAAATATACAACCCAACTCTGCCATAACCCAAGTTCTTGCCCATTTTCACCTTTTGTATCTGAGAAAATATTTGTTGCACATCCAAATGGTTATCTGATTGGTATAAGTATGACAAAATTCAGACTGTGAAGGAGTATAAACTTTTGAATACACACACTAGCATGCTGATGTAAAATTACGTCTTGTGTAGTTTCCTCTGCATTGCACTTTTTTCTTAAGATAGTGTATATTATGGTGCAAATTTTAACAATTTTAACTCATTTTGTCAAGTACTTTGGCTCAGTCTCTTTGAACAAAGTCACTTGTTCTCCTGCATTGTCAAATCTTTGGGCTTTTGACACTCATTAAAAAAATTTTTTGAAGAAAACAATACAGAAATGCCTTTGTGAAAAGCTATTTTAAAAGCTCTGAGTGTCCCTTCTGCTACTGCTCACGTGTCACTAACAAAGACAAAGGAATAACCAAGAAAGACAGTGCGTTAAGCTCCTATGACAAATTTTGCCAGTTGACACTCAGCATCTGGGAATATGAGTAACTTGGTGGGCTCTGCCTGAGTTTCCTTCCTCCTTTAATTGACAATGTAGTCTGACATTTACTCTCAAATTAGATCCAGACTAGACAGGGGCAATTTTATAGTCATTGCTTTTTTAGGTGAACTCGGAGTGAACCTAAGCTTGAGTGAACACTATTATTGAAATCCAAACTTCTGCATCAAGGCAAAAACTACAGCAGTCAGAAAATACTCTTAGACATGTCCATACTTCAGTAGAGACAAGAGGAAATTTGTCCTTCATTGAAATGCTGGGACTTCGGTTGCCTCAGGTTGCTCGAGAAAAACTGCTGAGAAAATCCTTGCTGCCTATGTTCTTGTTCTTGTTCTTACTGGTTTTGGAAATGGTTACAGGGATGATTAGCTTCACCACCTTCCCAAGAGTCAAGATGAGGCTGATCAGCCTACAGTGTCTGGATCCTCCTTTTTGTACTTCCTGGAGACAGGGAAGACATTTGATTTCCTCCCAACCTCAGGAACCTCCCCTGAGGGCCATTACATTTCAAAGACAATTGACACATTGGCCAGCTCCCTCAGCACATCTGGCTGCTCTCCACACAGTCCCAAAAAATTATGTCCAGTTTGTTTAGATGTTCCCTAACCTAATCTTCCTTTTACCAAAGAGAGTTCATTTTGAATGATTCAACTGGCTTTACTTGTTAGATTTTGAAAATTCAGCACCTTCAGTACTTTCTTCATTTCTTTCTGGACCTTACAGTAGCTTAAGTAAGCATTATCAGTTGTTGCAAAGCAATCTCACTAATGTTCTACAAAAATTTTCAGGTTTCTACAAAAATATTCAAAATTCCAAACACTACAGTTGCATTGCTACTGGAATAAAAGCATTAAACTTGTTCATCCAGAGTCCTTTTCTTTCAGCTGTGATTTCACATTGGATGTATTCTCTGTACAGTAAATACTGTGACCACTTTTCCAGTCTGTGGAAATTTATCTAAGTAAAAATAAAATGTATTTAACAAGATATTTCCAGTCTAATAGAGCACAATAGTGACTTAAAATTGTGAAAAACGTTGCTACCTGTAAATGCAATAATCAAGCATCATGCATGAGACCTCGTGTCTCGTTCCATGGAAAAATTCACATCTTTCAATGAACACAAGGAATTGTTTATGGTTTACGGTGAGCTTAATGTAAAAGTGTAAGTTCATTTTAGTTTTAACAATGTGTATAAATTCGATTTTTTTTAAATCTTGAAGAATAGCTATGACTGTCTAGGCAGACCTTGATGAAAGAAAATGAGGTACTAGAATATATCTGCAAAGTGCTTGTATTTAAATAAGCCGATTATAAATCTGTAGGTAAGTTTTACAGGTTTTCACTAATATATGTGCATAGAATATATTATTCTACCTTCTCATGAAGTTTTTGTAACTGTAGTCCACGGGCTCTAGAGGGGTCAAGGGATTGATTAACAGATATCATTGAAACTGTGTAGAAAAACATTTCTCAGCTGCTTGGGAGCAGCACGTTTTGTCAGCAGTTCAACACAAAGACGTGCTTTCTGACCTTGGCTGTGTGTCCACCTTGCACTCTGCAGCACAAGCATTTGGCACTGTGGCTGTGAGTGGAGATGTCCCACACTGCAGCTCTGCAGGACTGGGGGAGCTGCATGCGTGTGTGCATGCTCGTTGTTATTCCAGCGCTAGCTGAAGGCAGTTTTCAGTAAAAACTGTTCCATAAAAGCTTACTGAATAAACATTCAAGAAATCTTAGATGAGATGGCTGTAAGCCGCTGAGACTCATTTGTACTAGAAAATAAAAACATCTGTTTATTTCTTTAAAAGCTCTGCTATCACAGGTTTCTCAAGCACACACTCCAGAAAAACATAACAAAATAATAGAAACCAAACAAACCTGGATATCTTCCATTTCTCATAGCAGTACTTTAATGAAATAAAAGCTACATTTTTGTTATTGGTAAGATAGCATTCTCCTTTTAAAATGTTTTCCTCTTGTGTATATTTTTCTGTAAAAAACGTAAGAGATAAGAGAACCTTTCAGTCAGAAAGCTAAGTTGTCTCTAGAAGTATTTGCAAACAAAATATCATGAGGACAATTGTGTCATGTTTTCTCAAGTACACAGAGTGCTTTAGGGCAGAATTCTACAAAAATATAAGAAAAACCATTTTGATTACGAACATTCCAATTCATGTAAAGCATGGCATGAAATATTTCTTTCTCCCTTCTATACACTGTCTCCTGGAGAATCCCCAGGCTCTTTAAGAGCTACCACAAACCTGGAAGAGTATCAACAGTTTTCACACACACCTCCCCCAGTTTTTAGATTATTTCACTGTAAACAGTTATGGAGTAAATATTACCATCATGTGAAAAATGGGATATTTTAAAGAATCTTGCGGACTAAAAATCACATTAAATAAAAATTTCTTGCATGAAATATGTGAGAAATTGTTTTTAAATCTTGTGACTCAGCTTAAAGACAAGTTTTTCAGGCAAGACTTCTTTTATTATATGTATAGGAATCACTAATTTTGTGTGACTTTCTAAACTAGATCTAAATGACAGCAATGTCTGAACATGGAGGTTACCCCATACAGTGATTTCCTTTTCCTAGAAAGAAAAATAATAATTACTCTAATTGGAAGTGACTTTAATAAAATTCTGAATACTTGATAGATGTGAAAATTATTCCTTAGACATTATAGTATTTTTTTACTTAGATGTCAGTATTTAACTAGTTGAAAACCTTATTCTCAAAAAAATAAAATCACATTCTTTGACAGCTTTTCACATATCTCAAAAGTTCCTTCTAAATAGGACTAAGTAGAAATGAAGGAAGCATGAAGAATGCTGTGAAGATTTGGAGCACAAGTAACTTCTTGTGAAGGATGCAATTTATAAAACAAATTTAATGATGATCTTTAGACAGTAATGATGGCTTTGAAACTGGCTTGTTTTCTTAACCAACTCAAATGTAGAATGTTGCTTCAGGGTACGTGTTTTCCCTACCATCTCTTTTTTTGGCCATGAGAGTACAAACTAAAGGGCAGTGTACTTCCAGGGCTGATGAAAAACAGTGTGCTGATGGAGGATTGCAATACAGGGCTCAAAAAATGGGCAAACTGCTTACTGAATGAAGCAATGTGTTACTTCACAGCTTATCTTGCCATTCAGCTCTTATTACTCAAAAGCAAGTGCATCTCATAGTCACTGCTTGCTATTATTACAGTGTCAGCAGCAACTGAATTGACTGGGGAGAAAATTTTGTTCAGCCTCTTGTGCCCTTGTAAACAGGTTATATATATTGTAGTGATCTTTGCCTCTTCATTTTATGGGGTCCTTTAAAAAGAAAACTGTTCTTCTGCTGTGCCATTCAATGACATGATAGGCTTAATTTGAATTTTGCAGCAAATATAACCTTAGAAATATCTGTGGGCAAGTCAAGTCCTTCATCTGTTTTATGAGTCTAAGAATATCTTTTACCTATATATATATATAAGGCAAAAACACACAAACGCATAGATGTAAGAAAAGGCAAAATTGTACAAAATACATCTTCACCTATCTTATACATGCCAAAAAAAAAAAAAAAGGCTTAGGAGTGAAACTGGAAATAGCTGAAGGGCTAGAAACAACTAGAAAGTTTTCTGTAGCCTCTACTCAGCCAAACCTCTCTGGTTTTGAATTCTGTGGTAAAATAAAATATCTTTATGGAAACCTGATTTGTACCTTTGTTTGTAGATAGCTGTATACTTCTCTGTCTATGAAATCTTGTGGTTTTATTCCCGATCTCAGCTTTGAATATACATATTTCAATTCCACTCGGTCATCTTAAACATGCATCTGTAGTCACATTCATTAGTAATGAATGCTTACACTCATGCATATTTCAGTTTGAAAATGAGCTCTATTAATTGTTGCTGCATGTGATTCATGAGGAGATGCATAATACGCCGTGTCTCCTTTGTTAGAACTGTTATTGCCTTTCATATCCAGAAATGTGTGGAAGGGGAAAAGTCAGACCACAGGACATCACTGCATGCTCCTTATCTGGCGTGGGTGGGATGGCAGTAGGCTTAGAAATTTATTGGTCATAAATCCAGATAACATATTCTGAGGGAATGATATAAAAGTCCAGTGACATAAAATTCCAGTGAGGTAGAGATAACTATGCTGTACTCATTCTGAGGCTTTCCAAAATATCAGCATGGACAGGTCTGTAATTATGCTGTAATTAGGTCCCCAACTGTGCCTGTTTTCAACTCCTTCCATTTCCTAACAGGAAGTCTGTGGATGCATGGAACAAGAAAAATCAGGTCCAAATTAGAGCAGGTTGGCAAACCTATCTAACAAAACAATTTTCCCTGATGAAAAATACCTTAATTCCTGTGAAATTTCAGTGAAGCAATAATCTGGGTTTTTGTCAGGTAGGATGCTTAGGAGACCAGGTCTCCTAAGTCTGTCATTGCCAACAGCTTCATCATAACTTATTCTGAGGCTAAGAATCCCAAACAATGAAACAGTGAAGCTAGAAGTACACACTCTTTTAGCTAAGTGTAGGGGGTTGACTCCAGATGGCAGATAAGCCCTTCCCTAGTAGGATGGGGGAGAGAATCAGAAGAACAGAAGTAAGAAAATTTGAGACTAAAGATAGATGAATAGGAGAAGGGGGAAGAGAGGGGAAAAAAGCAAGTGATGCAAAAGCTACTTTGGAAAAACTCCCACCAAGTTTTCTTGCTGAACATGACATAATACGGACCCTCTGGCCAGCTGGGGAGAGCTGTCCCAGCTGTGTTCCCCCACAATCTTTTGCCCATCCTCAGCCTACTGGCCTTTGGTGGCATAGCTGGAGAGAGAGCCTTGACGCTGTGCAAGTGCTGTTCAGCAACAGCCAAAACACTGATGTGCCAACAACGTTGTTTTGGCCATGAATCTAAAACACAGCTCCGTATGGGCTGCTATGAGGAAAATTAACTCCACCCCAATGAGCCCCTGTACAATAAGATTTTTAGTAAGTGTTTGGCCTTGAATTCCACAAAACCAATGCCATTTCAATTATAACTGTTTTCTAAGGAAGACAGAGTGTTCTTGCTAACATCCTAAATCCCTAAGAAATTACTAGGATGTTACATAAAAACAGTTTTGCTAATCTGCCCAGTTTTCACAAGGAAGTGGTGATTGCTTGAAAACAGTGATGGCTTCATATTTGCAAACGACTTTTCCCTTAGTCATAACTTCTCCTTCTTGTGCATGTTTGCCAAAGAAGCGAGAAGTTAGGAAAACATTCCTATATTCACAGCTTTTAGATCGAGATGTTGTATGCTATTTGCTATTTTCTGCCTGCCTGTATTTCCATATCCCTTTTTTCCATATTGTCGTGGTTTGACACTGGCCCAATGCCAGGCACCCATGAAAGCCACTGACTCACCCTCCCCTGCTACAGATGGGCAGAGGAGAGCAAAATTTAAACAAAGGGTCAATGAGTTGAGATAAAGATCAGGAGAAAAACACTCCAAGGGCAAAACAGGTTCAACTTAGAAGTACAAAATGAGCTTATTACTAACAAAAATCAGAGGAGGATAATAAGAAGTAAAATAAGCCCTTAAATACACCTTTTCTTTCCCCAGCCCCTCCCTCCTTACCACTGACAGTGCAGGGGACAGGGTGTGGAGGTTTTTGTCAGTTCATCACTGGACATCTTCCGCTGCTCCAGGAGAGGAGTGTTCCCCTGTGAGGCCGTGGGTCCCTCCCACAGGAGACAGTTCTCCCTGAACTTTCCCGGCGTGGGCCCACTCTCAGGAGCAGCAGCCGCACCGCCCCTGCTGCAGCGTGAGCCCCTCCCACGGGCACACGGCCCTCCCGAACTGCTGCGCCGGGGCTCTCTCTGCTGCGGGGTGCAGCCCTCCAAGGACAGGCTGCTCCAGCCTGGAAGCGGGGCCCTCTCTCTCCACCGGGTCTCCCCGTGGAACACGGCCTCCTCCAGGCATCCACCCACCCCAGCATGGGCACGTCCCCCACAGGCTGTGGGTGGATCTCTGCATCCCCCTGGACCCATGGGCTGCAGGGGGACAGCTGCTTCACCATGGTCTGCACCACGGCCTGCAGAGGAATCTCGGCTCCAGCACTGGAGCACCTCCTGCCCCTCCTTCTCCCCTGACCTGGGTGTCACCATGTTGTTGTCCCTCATATGTTCTCACCTCCTCCTCTTCTCTGGCTAGAAAAAAACTGCACCCCATTTTGTTTTGATCTTCTTCTTAAATATGTCATCACAGAAACATTACCACCATCTCTAACTGGCCCAACTTTGGTCAGGGGCACATCCATCCTCAGAGCCATCAGAGATCAACTCTGCTGGACGTGGTGGAAGCTTCTAGCAGCTTCTTACAGAAGCCCCCCTGCTACCAAAAACCAGGCCGTGCAAACCAACACACATATTCAATGTGTACCTGCATAACTTGGTAGTGTAGAAAGGGAAGGAATGCAGCATAAGTCATTTCTGCAAAAGTTAGCACGAGGCTTTTGTATCATTAGATACGGATGGTTTAATAAGACTTAAATGATGCACTGCTTTTTACTGGCTTTCACACGGTAGCAACTGTGGGACAGACTCTTACAATTATGAGTTTCTAGCTAAATGTAAATACCTAGCTCTTCATTGGAAGTCAAACAGCTTCTGGGGACTTTAGCATCTTATTTTTGCACATCTTAAACATCTGGTACCAGGTGGCTTTCAGATTTGGGATGTTAAGATTACTGTTTTCTTATTTTAAAGCAAAATTAATCCCACTTGAAATCTGATGAAAGCAGTGGTGGCTATCTAATTTGTAGTTAATTCTGCTGTAGGGTCAGTCCTTAAAGGTTCTTTTACTTTCCTGAATTAAGGGCTATTGCACTATGTATCTACTATGTACTAGTAACATCTTCTATAAGAAAAAAAATTGATGGTTTGTGTTATTAAAGACTATTTTTTTAGAGAAATGAAGTTCACAAATGTGTCACAAATGTGTCACAAATACAGCCTTCAGATAAAAAGTTCTGTGTCAGCAACAGACGCATTGCCAGGTGAGCAGCCAGTGACATGGGAAGAACTGGTGGGTGGTAAAGTTAGTTTGCTGCCTCACACACCAGCTTGGCTTTTAATTCTCTTTATAATTATATATGAGAACACATTAAACAAGCAATCAGGCTCAGGGGAACTCCTCTTATTTATTATCCAAATATAGTACATTGACATTAAATAACTATCATGAAGAAGTAAGTCATTGTCTCCCACAGGAGAGCTGTTCTTTTATCTTGTCTCAGAGATTGATCATTTCAGAGCCCACAGACAGATCTCATCTTCTTTTCCGTGTTTTTTCATTTACATATGCTAATGGCTACTCTGTAGATGGTACCACTTTCCTAAAGCCATTCTTACAGAAAATTAAATTTCTCAGAATTGATTGATGACACAGAAAAAAATGTAACTTTATTAGAAAGTATAATTACTAGTATGTGACAGAAAAATATAGAACAAGAAGTAGACTTAAACAAGTGTTATCACAAAAATAAGCAATATAATACCTTAATTTTGATCCCTCAGATCCCGTACCTGATGAACAAAACAGCTATTCTACTACTATAAAGATTATCAGAGTTGTCCTCAAGGAAATAAAATTACTCCTTAATTCTTGTAAGTGGAAACAAAACTATCTACTTCAAGTTTTATAAGAATATTTTAAGCTTTCTAGTGTACTAGTCATAGACACCAATACAGTTTATGTTGTTGAATGAGAAGGAAAGAAACATATTATGCAGAAATGCCTCTTTACTACAGTGTAATTTAATGTCATGTTTATTTTCTGTGGAAAATGCTGGGCATTAGGGTTTAAATTTCTCATATACACATCAAAGAGGAAAGAAAGAAGAAAATAGTGTCTGTGTGTACAGCTGAATCTTTTACTGAAACTTGTATGGCACATACTTGAATTTCCAGAATCCAAAGAACATGTTGGCATGGAGAAGATGAAGTGGCACTACACTTCTTCCATCTGTGATGATTTGCTGTCTACAGTTCTTATGTTCAAAGCTCTCAAGTTGCCCAGCTCTACAGTTGAGTAGAGGTCAATAACAGATTCAGCAATGTTTCCCTCTTGACTTTGCCAAGTGCCAGCTCAGTGACAAACCACAATCATATTTTATTTATGTTCAAAAGCTGAGGTTGCATTTAGAAGCAAGATATCACATTACAAGAGTACAAAAGATGGGGAAAAGAATGTTCTTAGGAACAACTGGATAGCATAGTTTAGGAAGTCTGCAGTGGCTAGAAGGAAAAGAGGACAGATTTTAACTTGTCTGGGGCTTCTACCAATCTAATATTACACCTATAAGTAAATGGCATAAACATATTTGAGTTAATCAGTCCTGAAACAGAATTTCCCAGACAAAGTACTTAACCAGGCTGGTTTTCATGTTCCAAAGGAACATGTCAGTAGGTTTTCGTCTTAGAATAATAGAATCGTAGAATGACCTGGGTTGGAAGTGAACTTACAGATCATCTAGTTCTACCCCCCATGGCATGTACAAGGAGATGAAGATCACACTGTTTCTATGGTACTTCAGCTGTTCTAAGACTGGACAACACTTTCCAGAGCTATCCATGTAACCTTTTTTGTGATTCTTAAAGGTTAGACAAAGAAAAAAAAAACCCAGCAGTTTTCTTATTGAAGATTTTAAAAATCTTTTGAGAGAATTCGTAATATCAGGTCATGAATGCAAAAAATGACCCCATATATATTAAAATTTATTGTCTGTAGTGTGACTTACATGGAACACAAAACTGTATGATATCATGCAGTAAAAATTATGCATAGTTGCTTTAGGCAGGTTTACAGTTAAACCATAGGACAAAACAATGAACCTATTATATCCACCAATATCATTAGGTATGTTTTATATGTGAAAGGTGCATGTGTATGCATTTACACAGACACACACAAGTATATTCCGTATATGAATTTATAAATATATACACACATGTGTTAAGTTATGATGAACTGCTTCACACCAGAATTGAATGGAGGCACAGGGAAGTAGAGATGGAATTTAAGATGAGAAAAAAAAAGGAAAAGGAATTTTTGGTGGGTTTGTTTTCTAATTTGTAAACTAAATCCTAGTTAATGGTTTGCAATATTAAAAATTGCTCAGAGCTTTACTAGGCAGAACGGAATACACAGAACCAGTGGGTAGTTTATAGAGCTGGACAGAAAACAAAATGTTTTAAAATTTCCACAGAATGGAGGGAAATGTTATAAGGAATATTTGGCAATTCCTTTCCCTGCTTGCTTTTTTCCCCCCCAGCAAGCTTATCCTTGTCATTACCATGTCTACATATGTAAGTGCACGAGTACACACATACACACTAAGGAGATTAGATCACTCAAACAAGATGATAAATCCCAGATGCAACCCATGGACGTTCTCCATTTATACATAAAAGACAACCCCTTGGGGAATCTAGCCACTCTTCAATTGCAAAACATTTAATGGTGCAGAGAGGATGTGGATCTTGATCCTGCAAACACTTAAACATGTGCTGCAGTGTAAGCTGTTAAATAGTTTGAAGAAGTCAAGTGCGTAAAGCTAAGTACATAATTTAGTTGCAAATTGAAGGTTTTAAAACACAGCAGAATATATTGCTTTTAAAACGTCTAATATTTTTTTCTTAGCAATACCACACAAAGCAGGAAGAGGTAATCATATCTTGAAAGCCTTTTAGTAGAATTCTTGTAAAACCAAAGATTACAGTCAGAAGGGGCAACTGTCATAACCTTTATGTTCACAGATGCCGAAAAGATGCTGGTGGTCTAGGGATTATCTTCAAATACACAATGCTAAGACTCCAGTTGAACAGCAGGATGTCTGTTCTTAGCATTGCAGCAAGTCTGGAAACAAGGAGGTCAGAACATCATAAAGAGTCACAGATCTGTAGAAGGGGAATTCCTAGTTTTGCAAATCAGCAAATGTAAAAGCTCTAGATTGTCTGTGTCATCAAAGAGGAAATATGTGAGTAAGGTCTGACTGATTAGATTGCCTGTGCAGAGACAGCTTAAAGACTGAATGTTTTAACTTCATTAAACATACTGTTAATGGATTCTGAAGTTTAAAATGACCCTCCATCCTCAAACTACAGATGAGCTGGCTTCTACATATGCAGCAGTATTCTGAAAAGAGAAGCCAAGGAGGTTATTAAGGACTGCATGGGAAAAATATGCTACAGAGGATGTTTGCTTAAAAATATGTTCTTAGTTCTAAGACCGTCACTCTATACAAGGTAAATAGCAATCTTTTAGCCTCCCCTACATTATATTTCTTCTTGACTGACAGTCCCTTTTTCTGTGAACAAGTAGAGAAAAATGAACGCATTTTAAACCCTGTTCCTTTGTAATATATGTAAGCATAGACCAGTCTAAATACAGTTGAATGAAAGGAAATAGTTCATTGCATTAGTTGCTTTTACTTCTAAACATCTTCATTTCTGAGAGATAATCACGTTAGCCTAGTAACTAAACAAATCACATTTGCTTTATGACAGTTAAAGAACAGCACTGACCAGGATAATTGTTCTTTTCATTGGAATGCAGAGGGCATCAGCTTGGAATAGTCCTGGTGGGACACGGTAGATGTGTTTGAGATACATTTGATCTATCAAACTGTACGTGAAGCTTTAAACTGTGATATTTTACATTTTCACAAGGGACTTGTAAGCATTAATTTCCATTACATTTCAGGGCAGGTTCCAAAACAAATTTTTAACAGGTGTTTGAGGGCTGTTGAAGATATGGGAACTTTTATTATCCAGTGCTTTCAATTACCTTGTTTTTCATCTTTACATTTGCAGACTGTATTTTAAATTCATGATTGTGGATTCTGTGAAAGTATTATATGCAATGGAAAGCTAAGAACATACAAGCAGGACTGAAAGAACACCCACTTAATGCAAATTCTTTTCCTAATTACTGGAACTGCATAAAAATCAGATAAATCCTGCAGCCAAATTTTATCAGCACAAAGTCATGTAATTCCGTGAGGCCCACCAGTGTAACAGAGACTATTACAACAACCAGCATTTTCTATTATTTTCAGCCTTTCTCCCCCAGCTTGCAATCAGACATTGATGTAGTTTAACAGTATCATTTGGCTTTGATTTTTACAGGTTTTTTTCTGATATCTTTTATGTTGATTTCATGTGACAGTTTCAGCAATGATGTGCTGAAAGTACTCTCCAAGCCCCTGGGTGGTCTCTGAGCCATACAAAGAAGGAGTTGAAAATTGAACAGTATTATAGAACAATAGGCCTAACAGGAGATTATTATTAATAAGGCGCATTTATTTAATATTAGGTTTTTATACCTCAGGCCTACAAAGATGAAGACTTAGAATACCAATAGCAGTAGGATGCTACAGTGACACTAATTCTGTCACTCCTTAAAGCACTGCAGCTCCAAGCTCTTCCAGATGATTAATTTCACTTAACTTTAAATTGAGGTATGGCAGGAAATAGGTCTGTTTTTCAGCAGCACTAGCCTTTCCACTGCTGACAGAAAAGACATAGGAGTTTATGGTTTTGTTCTAGTCACCTATCAAAACCTTCAGGTATTTGTCAAAGTCACATTTCCTCAATCAGAAAGAGCACAAGCTGCTGACGTCTTCTGAGTACTATCAAGTTTGAAGACATGTTGTATGATACTATGTATATGACACCTTGACATTAGTAATTATGCAACACCTATGAACTCAGGTTAAAAATATTATCTTTTTTACAGCAAGGGAGATAAGTTGCTCCAACAGGTGGGAGCGAATCTTTGCTTAAGGAACGCAAAGAAGGAGTTCATTTTTAACTCACCTTTGTTGGGACCATAGATGTAACCGTAGCAGCTGTGAAGCCAGACAGGTATGATACAGAAAGGGTGCGCTTTTGACTGGAAAAAAACTCCAAGAAGTTATGTTATAATTGTAGGGTTTAGGAAAGGACTAAGGCAAAGACAAATGTCTACACATAGTCTTTGTAGGAGAGACAGTTTGGGGGAAGCAGATTCACTACAGCCTTGTGCTAACTGGAGAAATGAAGTAGCTGGTTTGTTGGGTTTTTTAAGTAGTAGTAATCGCTCAGTCTAGATTTTATTGATGAAGTTGTTTTATTCATTCTTGCCCTGTGTAGTCATTGGAACAAAACTTGTATCATAAAAAAAGAAGCCATAAGGATTTATTTGTTCCCCCACTGACCATCTGGCTTTCATTCTCAATCTACTTATGATCTATTGCTAAAATGACAAAACTGAGGTGATTAACAGTATCAAATGTCAGAATACAGAAGTTTTTTTTTTATCCTTACTCAAAGCTCTGTCTCCATAAGCCATTTAATTGTCTCATACAGTTCATATCAAAATTCCTAACCATAGAGGAAGAAAGGTAGTGAAATAGAATCTTCATGTTACAGTAACATTGAGAGAGTTACCAGAGAGATATTAAATTAAAAAAATTACATAGCATTTACCATAATTATTTATACTTCCAATACAATGAGTATTAATATTTTAAGCTAATATGATTTTTTTTTTTGCTGTATCTCTCACCATAGCTTTCCTTTCACAACATTTCTGTTCCTTCCTATTGGTGGCTTAAAAACCTGAGGTATAGATTCACAAGCCAGCTATGGTTCCCCATGTAAATCTGGCAATAGTTAGGTAGCTGTTTACCTTCTAATTTTATGCAACCCTTTTTTTGCATTTCTACCCTTTACTAAAGATTATGAACATAACAAAAATCAAACCATGTATTGGTCAGTACCGGTGCCTGAGAGGGACCAATATCATTCTGCTTAGAGAAAACAGAACTCACAAGTGAAATAATTCCTTGTCCTGTTATTACTTTTGTCCAATCTGGTGCTTTGGTTTTCCTGAGCCAGACACTGTAGCTGAGTTTAACACTTCTTCATGTTTAACACTTCTTCATTTCTTCATTTCTTCAGATTAATAGCCCTCAAAACAGTTCATTGTAATTAATTTAACACAAGGCTTTTAAATCTGGTATACTACTGAATTAATATTTTAGTGGATTTTCAGATTTTTTGATTTTTTAGAAATCAAATTAGCAACACTACTTCACATGAATTTGTAAAACAGTTTTTGAACAGTTTGTTCACTTCTTCAAAACAAGGTCTATGCTTTGTTCCCGTCTGAATAGTCTTCTGTCAGATCAAGTCATGCTCTGTTTTTTTAAGCATAATAAAAACCAATGGTGTTAACCTAAAAATTGAGATGACCAAACCACCAGAGAGGGAAGTTAACAGGGCACCGGACAGAGATTGTCCTTCCAGTTTCTTCAAACTACAGATGATAAAAATCATTTTCATAATTTGCTGTGCCAAGAAGATTCTATCTGCAGTGAGATATCTTACTCCTATCCAAGAAAAAGATTTCATTTTATCTGGGGAACAGACAGGAAACATATTTTCCATTAGAATGAGGCAGGGGAATATGTTTTCCTCAAAATACTTGTTTAAAGCCTCAGCAAAGCCTAATGGGAGGGGGAAAAAATCACATCTGCTTCTTTCTGTGAGGACACTTCTGTTTTTTCTTACTGTACAAAGATACACATGAAAATAGGCATGCTGAGTGAAACCCTCAGCAAAAACCAGTGGAACCTCATGCAATAAAGCTAACTGATAATCTGTGCTTCTGCTCCTTTAGAGGGCATCTGTTCTTGCCATCCTATATTAAGTCAATAAATATACTGTTATTCTCTACAATGCAGGGAAAGGCTTACAGAAAGTCCCATCCTAACTCAGTGCAATGGTAAAAGCTGAGGAACCCTCTGCATGTGCTTGCTTCTTTTTATGATCCTCAGTTGTGAACTCCCTCCCTGAGAGACCACAGAGGCCTTTTCACAAAACAAAGGCAAAGAATGTGCTTTTCCTGGTTTCGGGATTGCATCTTTTTCCTACCAGGCCAGCCACAGGTTATTTATTTATATATTCACCATTATCAAATAGCCATGGAATGTGGGTAGGATGTGCCCCTTATCAGGGGTGCCATGTCTGTATTTGGACACAGACAGAGGTGGCTGCTCAGTGACCTTACTGACTCATTACTTGGTAAGCTGTTCCCACATGCAATGTAAAAGCTAGGAGGAGAAATTATAGGCCAAGAAAGAAAGAACACAGCTTTTAGCACTAGGATATGGGGTTTGGGAGATTTTTAATCCCCCTTCTTCTTGTGGGATTTTACTAGAACACATTTTAGTGTCTACATGATCAGAGCCTTTGATACCTGTCACAGTGCAGATACTTCAACACGATGTATCAGACAATGAGGCCCGTGGAAAAGAAATATGTATGGACAGATTCTTGATAGATGTTTCAGAGATGTTTATTTCTCCAGCCGCATGGCCAGGACTCTGCCAAGGAACTGAGGCAATCACGGGACCCGAGGGTCCTTGCCCACGCAGGGGAACACAAAACAACCAATGGCTGACCAGGGCCAGGGAAACCCCGTGCCTCCCCCCAGGGCCCCTCTCCCAGGATCCCATGGCAGGGGGGAGGGCCCCAACATTTCACCCATTTATTTTTAACAAAAGAGATTTAAAGTTAACATTGAAAACAACTGGATAAACATAACAAGAACAGTTTCAAAATAAAACAAGCCACCCTCTTGAGTCTTTAAATGTCCAAACAGATTCTCTGGAACATCTTAAGGCTGACAGAAGGGAGACAGGACTCTCTGGGCATGCTTTGTGGGGAAACTGAGGCAGGAGAGGGTTTAATTTCTTCCCTCCCCCTTTTCATCCCCCCCTCGGCATCAGAGAGGAGTTGTAGGGAAAGGGAATTGTATAGGGAAGCCATGGGGTGAAAAACAGATTTGGAATACACTGGGGGTAATAGGATATAGGGTAAAAGGGAAAGGTAGGATTAGGAAAGGGAGACTATAGGGGGGGCTTATAATGGAGATATTGTCTAACATGACTACAATTTTTAGCATATATACTGCCTTTTACAGGAACACCATCAGGCCCAGTGACCTCTGCTGCTTGTAACCCTTTTCTACCTTGCACAATTTTGAATTCCACCACCTCTCCATCTCCCAAGCTTGGGATGCATTTTTCAGGGTTATTCTTTTTAATAGCAGTTCTATGAACAAATATGTCTTGCTGGTTGTCCCATCTTGTTATAAAACCATAATTTTGTTTAACATTATACCATTTTACTATTCCTAAAATGTTAGCTACGGTGATTTTTTCCTTTTTCCGAGTGGCTGCTGTTTTCTGTCTCGCTGCGTTCTTGCTTTCTCTTTCGCTTTTGCTCAGTCCCGTGTTGGAATTGTCAGGGCTGCTCGTGCCTGCATGCTCTTCCCAGGGTCACATTTGGGGCCGCATGGGCCGGGCCGCGCTGCTCAGCTCTCTGTGCTCCGCCGCCTCTGCTCTCAGCTGCGCTGCCGCTGCCTGGGGCCGTGCCCACGTCTCGGCTGGGCCCCCAAGTGACGACCCCCCCGTGCCCTGCTCCAGCGCGCGTTTCGGCTGGGTATGGCTCCACTCTGCCGCTACTGCCGCCAGCCGCCGCCCGCGCGCCGCCCCTCTCGGTTGGGCGTTCACAGGGCTCGCTCCACCACGTGCTGCGCGGGGCCGGGCGGGCACTGCCGGGTCCCGCCGCTCCCGCCGCGCCTTGCTCCGCCACCGACACTGCGGCTCGCTTGGCTCCGCCTGCGTGCAGGAACTGCCTCGCTGCTGCTCGCAGAGCGCTCGGTGCACGTGGCCTGGGTCAGTCCACGGATTCTGAGGCACACTTCCCTTCACCAAGACATAGCTGACATTGTTCAACAGTCTCGGTAATTAAATAATATTCACGAAAATATTCTTCCATCGGCATATATTTTGACTCAAAAATTAACTGTGTCCAAACGGTCTTCCAAAAGTCTTTGGTAAGAATTAAATCCCAAGAAACATAGAAAAAGTTCTTAAACAACCATGAAAGGAAATGTTTCAGTTCCTTTTGAGCTTGAATTAAGCTAAAATTTACGAATCGTTGTTCAAGAATCTTTTCAAGTTCAAGATAAATGTCCATATGCGGCTCTGAGAGCCAAGAGTCTTCCCACAGTTCCTCCATAGTTTAGACATGGAACAGCAAAACAAAAACAAGAAGAGAAATCCAGTTTCCAGAGTTTACTCACAAATCAGTCACTGTCCTTAGGGATCGGGGATTGTTCCGCTCGCATTACCACCATTTGTTACAGTGCAGATACTTCCACACGATGTATCAGACAACGAGGCCCGTGAAAAAGAAATATGTATGGACAGATTCTTGATAGATGTTTCAGAGATGTTTATTTCTCCAGCCGCATGGCCGGAGCTCTGCCCAGGAACAGCTCAATCACGGGACCGGAGGGTCCTTGCCCGCGCAGGGGAACACAAAACAACCAATGGGGAATGAGGCTGAGCAGGGGCAGGGAAATCCCGTGTCTCCCCCCAGGGCCCCTCTCCCAGAACTACATGGCAGGGGGAGGGCCCCAACAGATACCAACAAAGGTAATCTGAGAATTTGAGAAAAATATTCTATTATTTGTTTATCATCTGCATAAGATATATATTTTAAGGATACTTTTTCTCATCTGCATGTTAGAAGAGCATATAACTTAGTCAAGATTTTACCCAGTAATGTTAATTTTTATTTCACAAATATCAAAAATAGTAGTGCAAATACAAATAGGTGAAAGCCAGTAAGACTGAATATGAAGTACACCATTTCGTATAAGATCAATGTTTTGCACCTTACTCAAGCAGCATTTACTCTATATAGGGTAAAGAATGAATTCTATGGTGTCCTACTTTTTAAAAATTGCTACTAAAGTGAGCTGTACACTCACTTTATCTTGCATGGAAAACAGAAAGAGAAGAAATAGTAATTGAGAATTGTATCATACTTAGCTTATCAATGTAATTACATGTCAGTGCTACATTTCATTATGCGTAAAATAAAGATAATTCCATTAATATTCCACTAGCCAAGGGACTTCCCAGACTTCAAAATATTCTGGCACATTCTGAGTAAATACAGCTGATAGACCATGAATTAAGAGTATAAAAATACTTGAGGAAAAAAAAAAAAGAGTAAGTGGTTGATCCAAAGACGATTGAAGTTAATGGAAAGCCTAACACTGATTTTATTTGACTCTTAATAACTCCTGGAGACAGATTTCCTATGATTTACATTAACTCTTATACTGCTTATCAAAGCCAAATTACATTAGATTTTTAAACTGAAGTCCTTTACTGCATAAGTCAAATACAGTGTACAAAAGAGGTCAAATATAAAAGAGAATTAGGGCTAAAACCTACTAAAGATGTCATTACTTCTGAAAGTTAAACAGACTGTCAATGCTGAGTACATTTACATGGCAGTTTAAAAAATACCCTCTACAAATTTTAAAAGCATTTTGGAAAACAACTGTCACTCAAAAGCCCCTCAGTTTTCTGAAAAAGCCGCCAGCAGAATAAACATGAGTAAAGTTAACCTCTTGTGATGCTGTAGTTTTAGTCACAGAATGACTGAAATGAATAAATGCACATGACCATTACTGCTTATCTGTTTCTACTTATATGGTGTCAAAGATAGGGAAGGGGGATATCCCAAATATCTCATTCTGAACTGGGACTGGCAATGTGTCTTAGTGTGTCTTCCTATGTTTTAGTGATGTTTCAGGACATTAGTTTCAGAGCTGTTAAACCATGTTTTTAAATCAAATGAACCTTAGCTAAGTTAAAAGTCACACAACCTACAATTTGAAGGGAAGATTGGAATTTGACTTTAAGGGCAAAATTGATTAGACAAAGAATGTTAACAATTTATTGCTTTGGAAAGGACGAGTTCACTTACCATCCACCTATATGAACTGGCACAAACAAAAAGAAATTATTTTTACACACAGAAAGAACTAAAAACATTAAGGGGCAAAAAGCAAGAGAACTCATCCCTCTCTTATACTTTTGGATCTGCCTAGGGCTGCAGGCTATCTCTCAGCCATCTGCTCCTTACAGGAGGGGTGTTATCTGCTGAAGGAAACTCTTTTGAAACATTCAGCACTTGGCAATACTGCAATAACCCTTTGAAGCTTTACAGGGAAATTTCTCCCAGCTTCCAAGTTCTGCTCACAGCTTTATTTGGAGTTATCATCCATGCTCTATCTCTGCACAGATAACAAATACAGCAACATAGATTTAAAGGGTTTATTCAGATTTACCTCGCCTTACAGTACAGACAGGCTTAATGGTACAGCATAAAGGATTCATTTAAGAAAGACTTCCATTTGTACTCTTAGCTACACAGTTGGAAAGAAAAGGCTTATAATTAATCAGATATAGTGGGCGATTTTAGCTTAAGCTTAATCAGAGTCTTCTCTGTTTACCTGAGTTTACAAAACATGGCTAAGAACTTGTAAGTGTCAGAGCTGGGGATTCATTGTTCAGGACAGCATCCACCTACCCAGCTGCCTTCAGCGCTCAAACTCTGCTTCCCCTCTCTTGTGCCCTACCATTCACACTAATTACTTGTTATTCCAAGGAGCCTACCACAAGTACTGCCTTTCTTGTAGGTGATACCTTTATTTACCTTCGAGTTGAGGGTTTGGATACAACTAGCAAAAACATTTGTGGCATTGTCTAGAGGCAGCTACTTTTAAAATTCAGGGGTGATTTTTCATTTCCAGTTTACACCCAAGCAGCTACACACATATTTGGTGTACATTTGGTACACATTTTGGCAAACGCTGCTGATTGTTCTTCTTAACTTAGTTACCTAAAATAGTCTTTAATCAACCTGCTATACACTTGCCTGATGCTCACTCTGGGCTGTTCCCCCAAATGCAATGTGAGACAATGATAATGCTAAATAATGTATAAGACATATATTTTGTATACATTAAGTGGATGATCAAGGTGCACTGCTGAAAACATCCCACTGGCATGTTAGCAATAGAAGTGTCAAATGACAAAGTTGCTATGTTGGCTGTGTTTATAAAAAAATTCCCTTTTTTCCCCTTTGACCATTTTTTCTGGGATTTGTGTTACCCATGCACACATACCAGAGCTGCACAGTCATGAACTTATGCAGATAACTATTAAACCAGAACAATCTAGTTGCAAATCCAAGAACTTAGCATCAGCAGAGTTACCTTCTTTGTTATCTGAATTTTTAAACTCTATTTTCAGCATTGCCCAAGTTGTGTTCCTTGTCATCCAACACGTCTTTTTTCTTCAACTAATCACTATGCTCTTCCCTCCCTTATGAGACAGTCCTGACTCAGCAAAAGTACTTCTGCTCAGGCTTGTTCAAAAATTGAATTTAATTTATTCATAGACAGAACTTTGGAATCCACCTTAAAATAAATACATATTTAAAAGCTTTACTGAACAGGCTGATATTACTAAACTCTTAAATTAGCTTTGGAATAATTTTCAAAACCAACCTTAAATCTCTCTTTATTTGTTGTTAATCATAAAATCCACTACGGGAAATGCTGCCTTGTGCTGCAGTGTCTAAATGCTCCCTAGCATTGATATCATCCCTCCCTGTGCCATGTTTTCAGTTGAATATTAAGTAATGACTTGGACTACATAACCATGATAGTATCTTAAATTCTTCATTCTGTGGTCTTGGTTTTCCTCCCAAGCATCCTGCTATTTAGTAATATACGCATACAAAATTGCAGCCTGACTTCACATTCCTTTGTAAATGAAAGAGATTCTCAGTAGTGCAACACAATTTTACATAGCCTGTGATTTATTTAATTAAACCTATGGAAATTACTGACACAAACTATCTGAAATTTAACCTGTTGGAAAGTCCTATTCTCCTATTATAAGCGTGAGACTGCCCTAGAATTACTTTCGTTTTCCATAAATTCGCTGTCACTGACACAACTCTGTCACCATGAGTGCCGAGTAGTACTTTTGGCAAGTTGTCAGCTCTTTTAAGCACAATATGCTCTTTCTCTGTTGTCACTGTGAGAGGCCACAAGGCTGATAGTAGCAGAGGGAGCTGGCAGAGGAAAACCAGTCTAGAAAAGATGAAAGATTCCTGTACTCCCGCAGCCATTACTGCCACCTCTTTCAATCCCCTGAATGATCCATGACAAAAGGTGTTAATCCTCCTGTAAATACACTCCATCATGACTAGCAGGGGTCAAAGAAGTAGCTCAGTGTTTAAATTTTGTCAAAGCTTCTCACATCTCTCTTTCTAGGTCTTGACTTCGTAACTTGTTTTGTAAAATACCTCTTTCTTTCCTCTTGTCTTCTGTATAAATATGTGGCATGGGAAAAATGAAAAATAAAACCCAAACTAATTTCAGACATATGCAGCTTTTCAGGATAAAAGTTTGTCTTATCTGCTGACAAATAAACCAGAGAGATGAGTAAACAATTAAGAAAACTCATTATTAAAATTTCCTCAAATCCTTGAGACAAAATTATCAGCCTTGGAGAACTGAGAGGAATCCAAGACACCAGATTCAACTTCAGGCTGTGACAGTGATTCTCTTTAAAAACTCACTATCATCATAGAGCTGAACTGCTCCTTGCCATGAAGAAGCTCAGGGTATGTGAGCAAAAGAGGACTGAGGTTACGCCCACAATGCTGCTGTGCCTCTTCCTTAAGTCCCTGATAGCTCCTCCTGCAGGGAAAGCTGCTCTGCAAAGAGCCACCCAGGTCAGCACCCCATGGAAGCAGTCCTCGCTGACCATTGCAGCCTGGCAGATGTTCAGTGGATGACAGTAAACTGTGTTTTAGTGTCGTCAACTTTTATGTTTTAGATTTAGGCCTACATATGCTACAGAGCATGTGAAACATTTCTGTGTACTGCTGTACTGCTCGGTGTGTGCCAAGTGGTTCAATGACTGAACAACCTCAGGCCTACAATGGGAAATACCACCAAATCTTAAATGCTGAGATTTGTACTGCTTTTTGTTCTCTGACAGACATCTGTGAAGAGGAACATCTCTCAGCAAGTCTTAAAACATGGGCTCTTGGAACTGTCAAATATTTGCTAAACTCAGTCTGCATTAATGGTAGTGAAGGTTACATATAGTAAAGGTTAAAGACATGTAAAATACTCTTGGTGATCTATTGAAGGGCCAATTTGAAACTGGCTCTTCTTCAGCGTTTATTGTGCATCAGAAAATAAATACAATTCTGGGTTGGAGGGCAATAGGACACTGCTCACGATGCCAACCTGCTCTGGGTCTCTTTGGACCTGTTTGGGATATGGAAAAGCATCCTCACGGATCCCCCGACAAGAACCAACGACTGTTTCTTTCCTTTCCTTGCAGAGAACCCCCACGAGGGAGCCCCGGGCGGGGGATGCCACAGCGGCCCGGGCACAAGCCCCCGGCCGTGGCGGCCCCAGAGCCGGGACGGGGCACGGACACCCCCTCGGCGACCCTGGCGGGGCCGGGCCGGGTGGGGCAGGGGGGCGGGCCGAGGCCCCCGGGGGAGGGGCTGCGCGGGGGAGCGGGGTGGGCGCACGGAGCGGCCGCAGGCGCCGGGAGCCGCGGCCGGGCCGGGAGCGAGTGCGGCGGGGAGCGCGGGGAGCGGAGCGGAGCGGCGGGGCCATGCCGGGGGCCGTCCCCCCAGCCCCGCGCCTCTGGCTCTGCGCCGCCGTGCTGGGCTGGCTGGCGGCGGCCGGGGCCCGCCGGCGAGGTAAGGGACACCGGGCACACACACCGGGCACGGGACACCGGGCACACACACCGGGCACGGGACACCGGGCACAGGCACCGGGCACAGGCAGGTGAACGAGCGGGACGGGCGAGGGCGGATGGGCGGCTGCTGCGGGGCAGGGTGGCAGCGCCGGCGCTCCCCGTGCCCGCGCATCGCCTGTCGCCGAGGGCAGGGGCTGCGTGTCCCAGGTTTCCCTGGAAGAGGCTGAACTTCGTAAGTTCAGTCAACGTAGGAACTGTCCTTGTCACAGTGCACTTGCGGGGAAAACCTGCCGAGGGGAACTCCAAGACCGGGGGTGCTGGGTCTCCCACCCTTTCTTCCTGGCGCTTTTCGCCTGTTGTTGGAGCACAGGCAGTGCCTTGGCGCATCCTTACTTGGGACCTCTGTAAAACCTGTGTCTGTATAGTTCAAATTTCGGATAGAAAAACCACATCAAGAGTAGATACGATAACATACTGCAATGAGACTATTAGAAAACATTCTGTAAACACATATTTTACTCTTTCATAAAGTCTATGTGATTATTTACTACCTTTGCAAAGCACCCCATAGGGTGTGAACAGGAGTGGTTGAAAAGGCTGAAAGTGGTTTTAACGCCCAGTCTAATGAGGTTATTGTATAAAGATGTATTAATTTGTGGTTCGATTTTCTTCATTGGTCCATGAGTAGAAGTCACCATTTTCCTGCTCCATGGGATTGCAATACTGTCATTGCTACAACATTTTTGCTCATGTTCTTTTATAGGTCTCATCAGAAAATACGGTATTTTTTAGGTAGCTACACTAATTTTTATATTCTTCTTTTACTCTAAAAAGTTGTTCCAGGATAGCTTCTTCCAAAAAGTGAACTTTTTTCTATTTTATTATTTTGGAAGAGTTTAGATCCACAAATACTTTTGTTAAATCCAGTCACAGTTCTAGTTTCTACCTTGGCATGTTGGTATGCTGCATCCTTTGCAGTCAGTAGATGCAAGAAAAAGCACATTCACAGAGTGGGCGCTTACTAAAGACTCTGTTAGTTTATCAATGGTCATTTGCCAGATCCCAGCCTTTGGGCAGCAGGAGATACAAGCTTTTTGTGCCTGAGGAACTGGATTGCCACTTCTGCCACTCTGCCCTTGCTTGTCTGTAGTCTGCTGTGATTCCTTTTCCTGTTTCTACTCCAGATTGTACCCAGCAGTCCTCAGTTCCTGACTGCTCCATCCTGTTGGAAACATTCTGGACAGGTGAAAAATCACTGACCCCTCTTTGCACATGGATGGAATAGAGATGTGAACAGGAAGTTGAAAAGCCCTTCCTTTGTGGAACTCATTTTCCACCCGACTGCCTCAGAGATAGTCATCAGGAGCCGCTTAATATCTCCTTGGGGTAAATGAGCTCCTGTGTTGATTTCAGAAACTTCTGACTTTTGGTTAAGGTGTTCAGAGGACCTATTATGTGACCCAGTTTACAGCAACCATGGTAGAAACCTCGAAGTGTGTGCAGAGATTTTGTCTGTATCTCCAAAAACGCTCATCCTCTAGCACAAAGCTATCCATGTGTTTAAGATGTTGCAGCTTAGAGTCACATTTCTCAGTATCCATCAGGACCAAGGAAGTCTGGGATGGATCAAAGCAAAGCTCACTGCACTGGTCCTGAAAACAGTCAAGAAAAAGCAAATATGGAATCAAATTCTTCCTGGTATGCAGAGACACAAGTCAAAGAACCATGTGCAGTATATATAGGGTGTTTGTGGAAAGAAGCACAGAGTATGATAAGTAAATTCACATTCTAGGGAAACAGCTGCATATTTTCCCACAATTGACTGCTTTTTTCAGCAGGCAGTGTGTTGTATCTGTACCTCCAAAAAGAATGGGAGAGTTACAACTTTCTAGAAACAAGTCTCTCCTAATAACCTATTGATAACCTATTGCATGTATCTCTTCTAGCTTAAGTGAAAATACAGGTACACAATCTACAGAGGAGATTGAATATTTCTCTTATTTCTCAAGTATTCATTTGTGTATTTTATAATTAGAATTTCATTATTCTATCACAAATATTTGAAATGAAAGTTACTAAATCACTAATACATTTAAACGTCCATAAAAAAATTTAAAATAATAATCCCATATATATGGAAAGGTTTCCATTAGGAATAATCATAAGTAAATGCTAAATTTTGTTAAAACATACATGAGTGTTCTGTTTTGTGTCAGAACGTGTTAGAATATTTTGTGATTGTGGATGAAGTCAAGTCACCAGTAGCGCACATATCTTCCCCTAATTTAATGTTGCTCACATCCTGGACAGAGCTGGTAGGTAAGCCTGCCCTGTAGGTAACCTTCCTTAGCATTTTCAAGCTATCAGAACCTGTTTTCAGCTCCTTATAATTTTGTCAGACTTGAATCATTGGGAAGCCTGCAAGAAAGATGGAGAAACACTATTTACAAGGGCATGTAGTGACAGGGCAAGAGGTGGTAATTTCAAACTGAAAGAGAGTAGGTTCAGATTAGATGTTAGAAGAATATTCTTTACTGTGAGGGTGGTGAGGCACTGGAACTGGTTGCCCAGAGAAGCCATAGCTGCCCCATCCATGGAAATGTTCAAGGTCAGCTTAAATGGAGCTCTGAGCAACCGAGTCTATGAAAGGTGTCCCTGTTTGTGTCAGAGAAGTTGGAGCTATATGATCTTTAAAGTCCCTTCCAGCCCAAACTGGTCCATGATTCTATAAAATTGCTGGGTGTTAGACACAGGCAAAGCTTTTTTGGAGCATTTCAGCAAAGTCAGTATTCATCATCCTGAGAATAATATTTGAAAGAATGCTTATATCAAAATCTATTTTTATTTAAGGCATCTTGAATAAGGAAATCATTATTTCAGTGGAAAATGTAGCCAACTCCCTCTTAAATGCTTCTGGTTGGAGCAGATCTGTTCTGCAGGGGTAATGTTTTTGCAGAGAACATGACATTAATTTTTTGCGTGTCTGTCCATAAATATGATAATTTTATTTGTTTCTGCTGTTGCTGAAGTTAGACAGCACTTCAGTTACAGTCTGGTGTGTAAAAACGTTGTTTTTATATGGAAGAGGGCTTGGCCACCACAACATTTTTATTTGTGTTATTGATGATGACAGTTATTTTCAGTTGTTTTGCAGAACAAAAAAGAAAAAAAAATCAACCAGTGTTACACAACAAAAGATTTCTAAACAATAACTATAGAAATATTAGCATACTTCTAGAAAGGAGAAAAGAATACACTGGATTCATAAAGAGCTCGATGGCATTTTAAAGTGATATGCATAATAATAAGAAACTTATAATTTGATCTTTAGTAGGATTTATAACCCTATTACAAGTGACTACAGTCAGCTGTTTTAAAGATCTATCAAACGATGATCTAATTAAATTGTGGAAGAAAAGAAAATAAAGACTTGTCATGTCTAGCTTGATTTATTAATGGAGAAGGTAACAGATATTAATTGTTTCAGGAGTGATTCAGTTACAGGAAAGAAAACTAATGAGGGTGCTGTATGAAAGGGATAATTCCAGTAAAAAACAGAGGACAGGAAGAAACTTTCATCATGGTTCGTAAACTGCTTGTGCTGTAGATTGCTTGGAAAACATTTCAATAACACACATGACTGACTTGTGATTCTTCAAGAGCTTTTCTCTAAATTCCAGTGAAGGGTAAGTTCCCTGTAAGGTCAAATTGTATGGACATGAATAGCCTACAGGCTACTACAAGAAACTCAGAAACACAGTGGTGGCACAGTCAATCACACTGACTTCCAGCTGCCCTTAGAGGATAGAAGATAAAGCTATTGTTACCTGCCTGGGTAGCCTAAAGCCATATCAGATTAAATCTTCAGTCTTTGAAAGACTGTAGGATTCTCATACTGTGCTGAAAGAGATAAAGTCTATTCTTTCACTAGGACATATTCTCCATTTAAAGGTGGGGAATTACCTGATTTTGAAACTGTTTTATAACTGTGGTTATCTAGAATGACATGAAAAATGTGGAAGATAGTAAATTATTGCATGACTTGAGCCAAGATGTTTCTAATCAGTGACACAATTATACCATGCCAAATATGTGACAAATACAGACAAACCTGGGACCGAAAACTGGAGATCAGAGCTTTCATATTCAAAATGTAGCATTAGACAGCTTTGCTTACAGCTGCATCTTTAAAGTCAATAGTAGCATAATGAAGGCAAGAATTAAGATTCACTGTATCATTCAGTATAACCCAAAATTTTATTCACCGTGAGCATCAGTTGCTGTCCATTTTTAGAAGCAAGGTAAATAGATAGGTATACTTTTAATGTCACTTATTTATAAACATTCCTTTACTGTATTTTTCCCTACTTTCACTTCTCAAGCACATTCCTGAACAACAATGGCTATTCAGTATTCTGCATGTAAATATGCCATTAGCCAGAACTTTTGTTGTCACTGTCTTTGACAGAAGTCAACTCAGCTGCCTGATCAGACTCAGAAATTCTGTCATTCTGCTTTATTTCTGAATGAGTTTGCATTAAAAAAAAAAAATTGTGATAAAGACTTCTTCATATTCTGATCCTTCATTTTACCTATCAATTTTGAGAGAATTTTCGATGCCACAAGGTCACTTAAATGTCAAAAAATATGTTTGGCAGTTGTATTTAGTACGTATTTAGTATGTCATTCATGCAAATTGACTTAAAATCTTTAACCAAGCATCTACCCATTTTCATACACACTTTTGCTATGTTCTGCATGTATACATGCAAACTGCATGCAGCTATCCAACTCTCATCCATATGAGGGAATTAATTTCATGCAGAGGAGTTCTGTAAAGTAATAGTCTATTCTATCCAAAGACCTTTGGATAATCCTTACTCCTCTTAAGGTAAGATTTTTATATTCTTATATATCTGACACCTCATTTGTGTTCAGGTTTCGAAAACCCAAGTCCAGGTAGAAAGAATAAACATATTCCTTCCCACTGGTTTTGCATCCAGGGTAAGTGCCTATGTGGTTAGTATTGCATTTACTGTCCACTAAAAGAAGGAAAGTTATGACATAATGAATTCTATTTAATTTCTGAGTGCTAACATCCACAGTTGTTGTTATTAAGACTTCAATATATTCTTTCATAAAATTAGTTTCACATGATATTGCATATCCTTATTTTCACTTAAAAATGCTTAACATCTTTTCTAAAATACTTGTTAGGCATTTCATCTTGATACTCGAAATGCTCTTGCTCCACAGTTCTTGAGTGCTCTCCTGGTGGACATCAGATCCTGCAGAGCCCTTACCGAAGTGTGGATTTTGATTCATCCCACCTCCAGCAATCATCTATTCAGGATTTAATCTGTGACCATTCCCTAACACCAGGATGGTATCGCTTCATGGTTTTTGATAAGCCTGCTGAGATGCCAACCAAGTGCGTGGAGGTAATGTTACAAATCATTTGATTCTGAGAAACAGATATTTTGGTGAAGAATTTTTCAGTAGGGTAGGTATAAAAAAAGAGTATGGTTAAGGGGACTGATGTGGAACAATACAAAGTACCTATCTTCTCTAAAAACTTGATTATATTAAAATGTGTTAGCTGGAAAATTAAGTCTTAAGCATTGAAAATTTTACACTGAATGGGCAGTAGCAGAGGATGATAAATCCCTTTCAGAGGACTCAAAAACTGTAATTTCTACTCAGTGCTAAAGAAATTTTCTCAGTGGCAGCATAGCAGGGCTATCATGCTGTAAAGCTGGAACTGTGTGATGGCCAGTGTTTTAGGAAGGCCATGTGAGAGCAGTGTAAAGACTTGCAGCCACATGAATCCAGTAACTGTGGAGCTTTTAAAGTCATCATGTCACAGAAGAGATTACTCCTAAAATAGCTTGAACTAACAGAGCTGACTGAAGATTAGTTTCCTTGCCATCTGAAAGCCTCCAAAGACTCAATAATTGCTTGAAATATTTAATGCTTCAGATGTGTAATTCTTTACTTTGGAGCTTATTTGGAGCTTTATTTTGGAGCTCTGTTATATTCTAAGGAGATTCATCTTTTTAGTTTCCCCTTTTTAAAACACTTCCTTCCTTAAAAAGCCTGAAAATGTCGTTAGAATATTTTACTCTTGATTTTTCTAATGAATTGAAATTTCCTTGTCACAGTCTCTTAAAAAATAAACTAGAATCCCATCAATTAACTGCTTTTAAATTAATACAAACCAGTTTAAACATACAAATGCATCAGCTGCCCATGTCTCTAAGAAGAAATCCAGGTTAGCTGAGCCTTCAGTTGATGGCAAAGGGCAGATAAAAGGTGTCAGCTTTAACACCTTTAGTTGATACTCAGGGTGCTTATGCTCTACACTGTGTTTGCTGTGCTCTGATAGCATCCACACAGTCACTTACTGTAGGTTAATGGTGCAAAGTAGCTCACTAAGCCATAACACAACTGTGAGCTTTTTTGAGCAAAACGCTCAGGTGTGGCTTCCAGTTAAGTTCTTCAGGCATTAAATTGTAGCCTGTCTTTAGAAACAAACACAAATTCACTAGGCTCAAAAAAGGTCTTAGGTCTCTTTTGTGTGCATTTGTATTCAACCTTGAGGAGGAAAGTCAGCAATCCCTCTGTTATACTGTCTGAACTTTGCTAAAAGCTAATGGGAGAAATTAATTACCTATGTACCTCTCATTAAAGCACAGCAACAGTTTGATGTAGCATTAACCATTTCCTGATGTTTTTCTCTGGTGCTGAAGATGAATCACTGTGGGACTCAAGCCCCTGTCTGGTTGTCTCTGAGGGACTCAGAATCCATGCCTCAGCCTGGTGAGATCAAACAGTTAACAGCTTGTGCTACATGGCAGTTTTTCTCCAGCACTTCAAAAGACTGCTGTCTTTTCCGAATCCCTGTCAGGGTGAGGAACTGTGGAGATTTCTTTGTTTACTTACTGCAGCCCACCCAAGGATGCATGGGGTACTGTGCAGAAGGTAAGAAAATGCATGCTCTAACTCAGCTAAGTGGTGTGTTTCTGATCTATATCTGTCTGATATTTGGTGGAGTGGAAATGTCAGGAAATAGTTTTGCTAAAATTTCTTGCAATCCTGAATTTCAATATGGATACTATAGAAGAAATGATCTGAAATGATGAGGTGGGTTCACTTCACCCCTCTTTAACTTACATGTAACATCTCACTAATTTTCAAAGCCCAGAAACTCAAGAATTGAAATTTTCCATATAATGAGGTGGGGTTATATGACACATCTGGAAGTCAAAATTCAGTGTAGTTCATTGCACTCAAACTCTCGAAATATTCATTACTTAAGATGCATAGAATTATGTATCAGAGTAAATTTTGTCTCAAGAACTTGAGCAAGCTGTGTTTATATCAGTTATTATTTAGCATTGTTAGGAATATTTTTGTTGTAACTCTTATCATCTTTCTGGAGAGTATACATGTTGTTGCTAGAAGAAAATTCAACACACAAATGCTCTACTGATACACATTTTATTAGTACTATGAGAAAGAACAGGAGACCTTTTGCAACGTCTCCCACTGTCTTGGGTGCTTGTGCTGCAGAAGTGTGTGGGTGTTCACAGCTCAAAACTTCAGTATTTCATTATTCATGACAGATTTTTCAGATAAGGAACCCATGGTTAAATCCTTACAGTTATAAATACAGTGAAACTGTGACAAATTAGTGTAGTAGGAAATTCTTGTTAGCTCGTATAACACACCATTGTGAAAATACTAGCAATATTTTCATGCATCATATGCTGTATTGCTTGGAGTCATATTCTCTATTACTGACTGCTTTCAAAAGCTTAACAGCAAATCTGTCAGTGGGCTTTCTGGTGCCGTGTTGGCACCTTTAGATCCAATTGTTAAGACATTCTCCAAGGGTTCAGGAAGCATGTGCCTGAAACAATGAAGAACTCCTGCAAAATAGGACTTGCAATTTACTTTGGATCCTGGTACATGATGAGGAAAGAAGATATGAAACCACAGCTAGACAGCGAACTAGCAAATTTTTACTGCCTCAAAGCAAAGCAGGCAAAAAGCATAACTTGTTTGCCTCTGCTGAATGCTGTAAATCTGAAACACATTTTGAGTTTAAATCCATGCATTTAAGATGTTGTTGTCATGTAAAGTACATTGTACTGTTGTACTGCTTTTTGTATCTAGGTTACCATGTGTACTGTGTTTTCTCTTTAACATTTGATAGCTGTAAACAACTGAGGCAAATTTTCAGTCTGTCCTCTACATGCTATGGAATTCAAACGTTACACCACTGAAGTGTGGAACAGAAAAATCTGTTCTTCATTCTTTTTGGTGAATGGGATTTCCAGTGTTGCTGCTGCCCTTTCGATGTTGTTTGAGTAAAGTGGCTAACTGGCATTCTCATGTTAAAGCCAAGTTCCACTTATTTTTCTATAGCATTCAAAATACAAAACAATAGCAGTGCACAAGCACTTTTCCTTAGGTCTCTGTAGGAAAGGTGATTCTTTTCAAAGCAGGTCTGCACTGAACTTCACTGTCCAGGGTTACAGTTGAAGTGTTCAGATGTGAGTAAGGGGAGGCAAAATATATATTTAAGAGAATAGTATCATTCCTTTTTATTCACTAACAATATGTATAAGTATTGGCTGAGCACATCAGCAGTAAAAGTTGTAGAGGTGTTAGAATGTTCTGTGCCCTTCACCCTGGATGATTTCCAGCACAAGGCTTTGTGCTCACTGCTGTCATAGCTGTACATGGTTCAGATTACAAGACTGCTTCTATTTTGCAAGTTTGCACTTCAATTAGTGTTTTGTGACATTTGGTCTATAATCTAAGAGCACTGGTGTATGTACTTGGTATGTGTGTGAATATACAATGTCAAAACAATCTGTAGTTGTTTCAGATGCAAGGCCACAGACCTGTGATCCTGAGGGAATGGGAATTGAAGGCATCTGCAGCAGTGAGTATTTTGTTTTGATTTTCAAGGTTTTCTGTGCATCTGTGACCCAATCATGTCACTATTTAGTCATATTCTGTCTTGAATAAAAATACGTTCATGTTATCAAGGGTATTGCTTGGTTTGCTGCAAAGTGAGCAGTTGGGAGGTAATTTCAGACAAACTTGGATTACAAAAGTTCTTTCTCAGAATATTTTGAATATCAAAATATCAAGAAGTACTTGTAATTATGCTGAATGACAGATTACTTCGATTCTTCAGGAGTAAAATATAAGAGGAATCTACAAATCATATTGCTGCTTGTTCTGCTCCTTTCTAAATAGCCTTTTTCTTTTTAATTTTTCTTTTTCTTTTCCCCACTGTCTTCATAAATAGTGAAATTATTCTTCTGTAAGACACATTGCTTTGCTTGTTGTTCTCTCCTGCCTGGTAAAATAATGAAGTATATTTTATTATCTTGAGTTTTTTTGGATTGACTTTTTTTCCCCTCTTTAGCACCTTCCTACTGGCTAGAATATAATCAAAAGCTCATAAAGAGTTTTTCTCCATGTAATAATTAATAGAAGAAAGATACACATTTTTCTTTGATTCTCTTAAGAAATTATGTAGTATTTCCACAAATGTAAAAGGTAATATTATTAGTGTATTATTTGGCAAAAGATATGTCAATGTCATTGTATCCAATACTGATTTTGTGCAGAATAAAAAGCACAGACCACACTTCTGTTTGACTAGGTAACCTGGCTCCTACATCATCTCCATCTGTGTCACCACCACTTCCATCTGTTCCTGAAGTTGTAGCAGAGATGATCAAAGGCAGCATCTACTTAAGGTGTACCTTTGACATTCCTATTGCAAACGGCTCTATTGGATTCATTGTAACTTGGTCAAGACTTTCTCCTGAAGGTATCAAGGAAGAACTTACACATGAAACAGCAGTTCATACCTTCTCACTTCTAGAACTAGATGGGATAAACATCAGACTTGGAGACAGAGTAGGTTAAAACATTAATGTGATTTCTTTGTGTATTTGCAAATATGGCTCAGTAGACACTGACAGTTTTTAGAGAGAGGTCCAGCACCTTGCTGCATAATTTTTCTTGGCAGAAGCCTACTGCCTCTACTTTACACCAACTGCCCATATGAATGTGTAAATACCACAGAACTATAACTACCACTGCCTTTAAGGTTTTGATACTGTTTGTCTCAATACAGTGCAGCGTGCCTCCAGGAGGTAAATTTTTATTAGAACACTGTAAATTAAGAGGATTTTTGGATGCAACTGCATCTCAGTGAGAGGCTATAAGAGCCAGAGGTTATGAAAAGCTGTGTTGTTGATTCATTAGATAGATATTTTTTCTCTGAATGAGCTGCTGCTTACTGGTTTTGTGTCTAGGATTTATATGTTTTAATCTCTGCCATCAAAAGCAGTGTGATGCCCTACCTTCCATTGTACCAGAATGAGGGCTTAGGCTCTCATGGTAACTTTGAGAAGCCTAAGCACTGGAAAATCTCTAAACCTTTTACTTATATATACCAAAATACAGGTTAATTTTTCCTGGAGAAAATAAAACAAAAAAACCCGTGATTGGTGTGCATATGTATGTTCATGCCAAAGCCAGGCTGCTTTGATGGTTTATGGACAGCAATAGCAATTGTTAATCCTCAAAAATCCTTTGGGGACTTCGCAAAGACTTGCCTGACAGTGTTGGCTTGGTGACAGTCAAAAGGAAAGGCACAATCATAAGCTACCTCCTGCTGCTATGAATCTCTTCTTTTTTTCAGGATCAGAAATACTGCATGTGTGGTCAACACATCTCAAAATGGATACAGCAAAATAAAAACAAACCCCAAAATGAACACAAAACCAAAGCAAAACCATAGTGTCCAGTAGCATGGAACTGGTTCAATGGAGGGAAACCACACTGAATTCCTCATCTTGAAAAAAATTATCCAGGTCCATAAAAGCAGGAAAAACATAATCTAAGATCTAATGGTCACTAAACAAAATTAAAGGGCAAAAACTGAAATGGAAAAGAATGTAGTAAATAACATATAAGCAAGTGTAAAATACATTTTCACAGATATCATTGGTTGCAGAAATGCTCCAGAAAAGATTTTTTAGGTATCTATTAAATATGATTTCTATGCAGCCATTAGTTGAACAAGTCTCTGCACCGCTGTTAGAATATGCCAGGAGAAGGTCCTAGCATGCTCAGTCTGTGTCTGTTCTTTTCTTTAGCTGTACTTACCACTGGCAACTGGTACCTTCTGGTGCAACCAGAAGATAGGCCAATGAATTCATCGAACCAGCCCATGGTGGTAGGGTTTTGTCTTCATGTGACCACTTCATACCAAAAATGTATTCTGTTATTCTGGTTTTACCCTACAGGTCTACTGTAGCAGTTCTGCTTTTTTCATGGAGAAGCCAGATATACAAAGCTCTTCAGTTGAGAGCAAGGAATTTTTTGCTGGGATTAAGGTAACTTTGTAAAAACATAACATAGTAGTAATCTTTGAGTGTTGCTACAGCAATCAGTCATCTGACTAGAAGGCACTTAAAATGTATTAACTGTGAATTAATAGAGCGTGTTGTCCGCTGAGGTGGACTTAAATTTGTCCAAAAGCAAGAGAGTCGCAGTGGTTTGTGTGCTCCCCATGTACTCAAGGTGCAGGAAGGCTGAATTGGCACCTTGCACACACAGTGTGGGCCTTGGTTTCCAGCAGCTGGAGCCGACTGGCACTGTGCTCATAAAGTTTGAGGTCACAGCCCTGAGCCAGCCTGGTCTGGGCTTAAATACGGGTAGCTGGGAGGTGGGCTGTGCTGTGCTGCTTGGTCAGAGGCCGAGTGATAGTTCCTACTGTGGATAGAGCTATAGAGAGCCATTTGCTGGCCAAGAATGGCCCAGTCTCAGAAAGATGTACTGCATGTCATTACATATTGGGTATAGTCCTGAAGACTTAGCCTGAGCTTGTTTCTATGGGATTGGGGCTCAGATTTCTCTCACGGAAGTGCAGTTCTGCAGTGTACCCTGCAAAGAGGCAATGGGTTATCTTTGTTTTCCTGTGAGTCTGCATTCAGGATTCCACCCAGCCTACCAAGCTCAGCTGTAGGTCCCTATTACTGATCTCTAACTGAGTTTTTGGTTATATGTTTTTGGTGATCTGTATTGTAAGCTTGCAGAGAGGAATCCCAGGAGAAATATGGTGCTTCCAAATTCTTTTGGAATTGCTGCCTGCAGGTAGCTTCCCACTTCCTTTCCCCCCCCCCCCACCCAGACAGTACACAAAACTGTTTGTGTCTTGGCTTCCAGGAGTTACTAACTTTTGTGGTGTTAATGTGGTTTGCTAACTCCTTACCTTTCCAGCTAACTTTTACTCTTGCTTTTTCCTTATCCTTTCCCCTTTACCCATCTCTTCAAGACTCTGGTTGCTGTGTCTGCCTCTTCTCAATGTACTGCTGCTCCTCAGCCTGTGTTAATAAGCACTCCTAACTGATTAGGAAGCAGTGCTGCAGTTTACTCACAGAGATTGCGTTTTAAGTACATTTTCTTCTGTGCTAGATACATGCAGAAACATATGACATATCAGAAGATGGGAAGGAATACAGACTGACAATAGAAAGTAGCATTCCTATTCCTTGTCCTGAATTTAGCCAGCTAGAAAGTGACTGCAAAATCTCACTGACATTAAATAGTGTTGATGAAGGTGAGTATTACCCTGATTTTGTTATATTTTGCATATTTAATGGAGTTTTATAAATACTATGCTGGTTTCCTTCTTCAAAGAAGCTGTGACACTGTAAAATACTTCCTAAAATATTACAAAAAGGATTCACAGTCTGTATGGTGCTGCTGAAAATATGAAAGAATTACTTGCTGAAGTTTGTAGGTGTTGTTTTGGTAGGCATTGATATTGGAGCCACATTCTTTAACTTGAATAGACAGAATACTGTAATACTTGTAAAGTTTATAATTCAGTTAATTTTGTTTACCTGTTGCACTGCAAGTATGATCTATGCAGTCACAAAGTCTTCATATTTTACTGTTATAGCCATTTTCTGTAATATTTTTTCAAGCACAAATCCTGTGAACCAGGAGGAGCCTTGCCTATGTAGACAACCATTTTTTTTCACATTAGCAAGCCTATCATGATTCCTATTTGTCTATCAAACTGGGAAATGCAAAAAAATTTTATTGGGTGTGTATATGAAGAGGTAGAGAGGAGGTTTTTTACATGACCAAACCAAACCCAAGAAAAATGAGTAATTATTTTAATTTATGAAAGTGTATGTAAAGAAGTTAGTATCTATATTAACAGTAATGTGCAGCATGTGACTTATTTAGAAGAAGAACTCACTAATGATGTATTTTCTTTAAAACAGGTAAAGAGCAGTTAGGTCTAAACTTGGCTCTTTCTTCTTGTCATGTGGATCTTCTCCAGAAATCTTGCAATAATGGAATCTGTAGTCAAGCTGTAATTTATTTCACTGCTGTGACAGACTTCATGCAGGATGGAGACAGGATTACCAGAATTGCAGTTGAACCTATATCCAGTGAGAATTTCCTGTGGAATGGCTATGTTCCAGAAAGCATGCAGGTTAAAAATCTTCACGTTAAGCTCTGTAAACTGGCCAGAAGTGTGGCTGGTGTTAATGAAGCTTTTATTTCAGTTGTGACTTGCTGATTCACACCAAGAGTTCTAAATGGTTGATTTTAGTTGCTTTATTTTTTCTTGAAATTCTGTCTTTTAATTTGAATTTTTTTTTTTACATTTTAATATTGAAGTAATTACTCAGATTGATTATAAGTATAATATATTTAGTATAAAGTAAACTACTATAATAAGATAAATAATGTGCCTAAGTCCATTTATTTCCTGATCTGACATGTTTTACAATTTGTTTCTTTGTTTTGAAGATTACAGTTAGGGACCTACCCACTGCCTACTGCTACTCATTTACTGACCCTCATATAATTACATTTGATGGAAGGTAATTACTGGCTTACTGCTCTTAAGTGTGTTGGGATTTTTTGTGGGTGGGTTTTGGGGTGTGTGTTTTATTTCTTTAATTATTTCTATATTTATTCTACATCTGTGCTGGTGATACAAAGCTGTAGTTTTCTGCAATTATACTGAGTTTTACTTTTTTTTTTTGTGACAATAAGGATAAATGTGCTTTAGTTGGTAAAAGCTTGCCAGACATGATGAGGTTTGTAATATTTGCATTTCTAAAGGCAAGTTTTGCGGTTGTGGCAAGAGAATGAAGCAAATGGACAAGAGGAGTGGTAGTCTGTTGTGCAGTCTGTTGACTATGAAAGATAAAAATGTTTGTATATTAAATATGAACCATGATAAAATGATTGATTAGACAAAACTTTTCATGCGGAGGTGTTTCCAAACAAAAGCATAGTTTCCTTATTTCTGTGTGTCAGTATCTGAATCCTTGTAAGGATGAATTGTTGGAAGCTGTCTGCTGTCTGTGTAGTATTTTGCTGTGTTTATTAGTGGCATTGAAAGTCACTTACATACTGCTGTCACTTGCATGTCACTGGCCAAAAAGGATTTTGAAGTGAAAACAGCTTTCTTGGCCACAGCTGTTTTTGGTGTGCTTCTTTCTTTCAAGATGTTTCCAGTTCACAAAAGACGTCTGAACAAACACAAGCTCCACACCTGAGAGTTTTACATTCTTTGTTCAGCAGGAGCACATTTCTTCAAGTGGCTGGGTGAGAAGAGGAGGATATGTTGCCTCCAAATAAGGATGTTCAGCCCACACATGATAACAGAAGGGGAAATAAAAGTTGTGATGGGTTCTGTGATAGAAGTTTGACTACTGCTACTAATAAAGTCAGTGGGGTTATCCTGATCTTGCAGTTTCTCCTTCAGTGGAAATTTTAGGGATGTCTTCACTGGGCATAGTAACCATGAATGCATTGTGATCAAGCTTTCTCATGAAACAGTGTTTCACTGAAGTGATCTGTCTGGAAGCATGATGCTGCAGGGAAAGAACTTTCTTTTTAAGGATAAATTATTTCATTTTACAAACAGAGGAAACAAATTATGTACTGAATTATGGACAGTCCAATGCAGTCCCAGTAGTGCAGCCATCTGCAATTTGCCTGCTGGCCCATTATATACAAAGCAAATTGCCAGTCTACAATCAACTGTCAAATGCCATTTGTAGCCAAGAGGCTATTAAACTTACAGCAAAAGTTTGGGGGTTTTCTTTCTCTTTTTTCTTTTTTTTTTTTTTTTTTTTCTTGCTGCTGAATCATTAAATTGGCTATTTTAACCTTGCTTCAGGGGACAGATGGCTAACCCTAAGGAAAAAAAGCAAGTTGCTATTTATGGTTTTCATCTTAAATGATCATTGGGAATAAGCACTCCCCATCTCCATCTTAATAAAGCAGACCTTTTTAAAAGGATGTGACTTTCTAAATCATTTTGTCAAGGGTACTTGTGCAGTTTTCAGCAGCTGCCCCCACATGCACACTGCTATGCATCTTATTGCTCTTGCTGCAGCAGTGTACTGTTGTAGAAGCACAAAGGTTGAGAAGTACCCTCCATATGCACTGTTAAAAAAAATCGAGGAATGGCAGTATCTTCATGCTTTTATTTCTATTCACTGCCATTGTCTACATATATTCTACTCATGATCCTTCTTTTCTGCTGTAAAAATAAGGTGGGGGTTTTTTTTGGTGGTTTTGTTTTGTTTTGTTTTTTGATTTAACGCTGCTCAGAGGAAGATATGATGGTGTTTACTCAGGATAAAGCTGTGTTTTGCTCTGTGGGCTGTACTGCTTCTTCTGACTTGGCAGAATGAGTTTCCCTATCAATGTTTTCACCAAATGTTAGAAATCTGTTTGAAAATAAAGTTGTTGAGCTGTAGTGGTACAGTTATTTCATAACCAAAGTGATATCATGTGCTATTCTTTTGATTCCAGCGTCTATGACAATTTTAAAACAGGAACATTTGTTCTCTACAAGAGTACATCTCGAGATTTTGAAGTTCATGTTCGCCAGTGGGACTGTGGAAGTCTCCACTACCCAGCATCCTGCAACTGTGGCTTTGTTGCTAAGGAAGGAAGTGATATAATTGCATTTGACATGTGCAGTGGTCAGCTCCATGAATCACAGCCACACTTATCTGTAATAAATAGAGACACAACAGGAAGCAATGTCAGAATCACTGAGTCCTATCAAGGAAGAAAAGTAACAGTAAGTGGTAAATAATTGCTTACAGAACAGGTGAAATAAAAAACTCACGTTTCTCATGAGGCTATCTTCAATCTCTTTTTAGGTTTTGTTTTCTTCTGGAGCTTTCGTTCGTGCTGACGTGAGTGAATGGGGAATGAGCATAACGCTTAGGGCACCCAGTTCAGATTACAAACATACAGTGGGACTATGTGGCACCTTTGATGGAAATGCAGAGAATGACTATCACACTGCCAGTGGCATGGAAATCCCAAACCATGCTAATGTTCCTTTTTCTTTTATTAAGGAATGGAGGTAACAAAATGCTTCTGTTGATCAATCAAATGTCATCATTTTTGCTTCTACCTTTCCTTCACAGTCTTAAAAACTTGTCAAAATAATAAAAAAAATCTCCTTAAGTTTTTAAGTTGATGTTATAATGTCATCATTGCATTCCATAATTAATTTAAGAGAAAATTGAAACTGAATTGCCAAATAAGTGTTCAAGTACTATGATGTAAGATTGTTTTGATTAGGTTTGGAACAAAGTATCGGGGTGTACAGAAAACATCCACTCATCTCAATTCTTTCATTAGTTACTCTTGAGGTTTTGTGTTATAGCTGTGTGCTGCAGATTTATGCTGTCTTTACAGCATACATAATGTTATATATATAACGTTATATATAGTTATATATATATATAACATGTTATATATATAACATTATGTTATGTATGTATGAAACAACAAAGAACAAAAAACGTTAATACTTTAGTAACATAAAGAAAATAGTTCAGATGATACAGTTTCATCTTTTTCTTTCCTCGCTAGAATTTTACCAGGAGAGAGCTTGTTTGACAAGACACCTGCTTCTTTAACATCCTCTAGAAAAATTGTCTTCTGTGACTGTGCACTTGAAGATGCCAGATTATATCAACCAGTGAACAAACTGGAGGTGGTTACTCAGTCAGAACTTCCTCTGCCTTGTAAAGAAAGTGAAAATGGTAGATTTCTTTCTTTGATACCAGGACTGGATGTCACTGATGAATATCTTGGTCCTGCTGATCTTGTCAGAGGCTTAAAGAAACGTTCATCTACACATGAAATGGATTCATCTACACTTCTGCAGAGGCAGAATAATCAAACCAAACTTCACAAAACATCACTAATAAACTCGCGTCTCTCTGCCATCTCAGTGGGAAATACTGGTACAGAAAGAGAAGGAAGTTCAAGCTTAGACATTAGGAGAAATTCACACCATTACAGCAGTCATATTCACAAAAGTCAATCTGCTACAAGTAGAGGGAAGCGCCAAAATTATTATGAATACCATCCGGTATTCCTCTTCCAAAGTCTCAGCCAAACAGATTTAGAGGGATATAGTTATTTTTTCCCAGAGGACCATGCTACTGACACAGACCAAAAATTCCTTCCTTCTTGGCCCACACCTTCAGGCCTCACTGAATCTAGTGCTTTGTTCCTGTGCCAGCAGGCAGTAGCTAATTCTAGCATAGGAAGATCTTGTGGTGCCCTCCTTGGCCGGCGAACAGGAGATGCCATCGATATGTGTGTTAAAGATTTGCTGCTGAAAGATGACCTCGGTTGGGCAGAAGCTTCCTTAGCTCTGTTGGAGAATGAATGTGAGAAAAGAATTTTAGAAGAAATAAATTACAACCCACAGGAACTTGAAGAGTCGGTTGAGAGCCTACTTACTGCTTTAAAGTGTCCCAGTCTCTGCAGTGGTAATGGGGAATGTACAGAATGGGGCTGTGCATGTTTTCAAGGCTACAGCTCATATGACTGCAGAATACTGTCTGGTAAGTGGAGGGAAAATGAGATTTGCTTCAATAATGCTCTTGGTGTTTGTGCCAAGTGCATTTGTTTTGCTGCCTTTCTCTCCTGCTTTTATACATGGACAAGGATTCTCAGTTATTTAGTTCCAGTTTACTACAGCTATAATTATTTTCCATTCAACCTTCTTGTTTTCAAGGACAAGACATGATCTTGGTTTCTAATATGCCAGATTTTAAAAGTCAGTTTGCAATGCAGAGTATAGCCCCAAGAGACTAGCAATGTTTCCACTTGCTGTCTTCTTCAGGGAAAATATTCCACATCCATCCCTCCCCTGGATTTTTACAGTTTATGTGATCCTGTCTGTTAACTCTAAGTGGGATGTTTTTGTCTTTGGTCATGTTAAATCTCTGTAAGCTAACTGTTAGATGGGATGGGAGCAGAAATGATGGTGAAGAAAAAAGAGGTATAGCAAATAGTGCTGGGCAGTTTTTTTTCATTTTCAGTAGGTAAGATATTCACTAAAAATTCAGTTAAACAATAATGCTGGAAAAATATGAACAGTACTACAAAAGTCAAAACTCTTCCAAAATAAAACCTGTTCTATTTTGGTTTGCAATGGTGGTCTTGTTTTAGTGACTTATTTAAAAGCAAATAGAGAAAGAGGGAATAGAATAATAAGAAATATTTGACTTCAAGAGGAATAAAATAAGCTGGTTTTACTTCATAAAAACTGGTTTTGAGTGTTCTGATCTGTCACTTTATTTCCTGAAATAACTTCCATCTGAGATTTTTAGTTTGTAATAAAAAAAATCCCTGTATAAATTATTGCATAACTGTTTCCTTTCCAGTTCTATTTATAAGGCCTTAGTTTAATTTCAATTTTAATCTGGAAATGTGATGTAAAGAACCATAGTTGAGAAAGCAAAACATGCATTCACAAGTGTTTGCTATCAGCTGAATTTCCTCTGCTTCATAATACTGAGGTTGTAAGAGAAGACAGAAGCTTAGCTTTAAATTTAAGATTCAGTTTAACAATGTAAAATCTTTCTGTTTATGCTTCCCTTCAGCTGGGTCCAGATTTTGTTGTTTACATAGTTTTCATGGTTGGATAGAAAAATAAACATATTGCATAATGTGAATGCATATGAATGAGTTCTCATGGTAGCATTTATTGTCTAATCTCTGCTTCCAAGACCAGGCTCCAGAAATTACAGAGCTGGAGAATGCTGGGCTGTGCGATATTCAGCAGTATGACTGCACATCAGTGAGAGCTTTTGGACATGGCTTCAGGGACTCATTGAACCTGAAATGTGAAATCATCAAATTGCAAGTAGGTCTCCCTGAATAGTGACAATTACATTTTAAACTTCCTAGAGAACAAGGGACAAAGTGTCAAACATATTATTCATTGATGTGCCTACAACCCAATGCTTTAGTGGAAGCTAAAAGCAAAGGCACTCAGCACTTTGCAGCAAACACTCAAAACTTTGCAAGATTGCCATTTCCTCCATGATAAGAGAAATACAAAACATAATGGGAATGTTCAGCAGCTGGGAGGGAGATAACAGAATACAGCAGTTATCCCTCAGAAAAGGGCAAGGGCAGCCTTATTAGTAACAACCAGTACATCACCATATTTTTAAGTGTTTATGGAGAGGAATTGAAGTACCACTTCTTTGAAAAAGGACAGCAAGGTTAAAGCCATTACTAGATTTCTATCTCAAATCTAATGGTTGAAATAGCCTTTTATAAACATAATAAATCTATTAGGAAAAGATAAAGGTGTTTTTGATATGTTGTCCATTCCCCTGAGGTAGAATGCCATGGATATTTAATGATATGGGTCAGGTTTGAACAGGAAATTAAAAAATGTCTCACTGTAAACTTAAGGGGAATTTGTGTACAGAGACTGTTGTTGTTCGTTCTTAAAAAAATTTTTCAAGGCAAATATATAAGCAATTTACAAGATGTTTGAATAGGAAATGGCCAGGAACCTATGATTATAGGGATACAGAATTTAAATGTAAAGGATGAGAGTATGTTTAATCTCTGCAAAACAAAACTACAGTTTTACTTCCTTCTGTTTTACATTGAACTTCAATTTCTGTGAACCTTATGAGCTGGAATGCTTACAGATCTGAAGGCCTTTTAATTGATTTTTGCAAGGGTAAACTGTTTCTGTAAAAATTATCTGCATTTGCCTCCAGCTAGTAACAAAACCTTTCTGAAGAATTAGACTGTATCACATTTCAACAGTTACAGTACTAAATGCACTCAAAATTACATATTTAGAAACATTTACCTTTTATACTTACCCTTGCTGTGAATTCCTTAACTGAGTATAGGGTGAAAGAAAAAAATGTTTGATAGGAACAGAAGTAGCACATGCATCTATTTAGAAAAGTGTTTATTTTTTTGTCTGAAAAAAAAACAGGCAAGGCCTATACAGCAGATGACTCTCCATGCGAGGGTTGGGATTGAATAAATGTCTTGATTGACTCCAGTAACTAAAAAAATATGCCAGCTCAGTAAAAACTAGTCAAGCTCAAAATTCTTTTTACTTGCTCTTCTCTTGGTTCTTAGTCTGCCTGAATTCTTACTTCCATCTCATTTTATTTTTTTTCCATATGCTTATCCCTACTTCCACATCAATGCTTCAGTCAAATGGTATTATCACCCTTATTCTGTTACCTTGAACTCTCAAGATGGACCCTTGGATGCCTTGTCCTCACTGCAGTTTAGAAGAAAAGTCTGCAGGTCGATGGCATCTTGTACTATTGAACAAGCTGTTGGCTTGTACAGGGGCTAAATGGCTAACTGCCAGCATTGCCCCAGCACCCAGAATGATTCCTGAGCCCTGCCAAAACCCTCATCTGTTCCTTTGACTAAAGCCTGTCCTTGTGTGGGAGCAGAGATAGAGGGGAATGGAGGCACTTTCACGTCAGATCAGTGGTGTTTGAGGACTACCCACTGCTTCACCCGCCTATTACTTTCCAGCTGGAAGGACTGTTTGTCCTTGGCAATGCAGTGCCAAAGGGCTGTGCAGGAAAGACTTCTCTGCCTGTTCTTCCACAGTAGCTGGCTTAGGTAAAAATCTGCATGTGCAAATACTGTCATTTAATATTTGCCACTGAATTCTAATCCAGACACATTAGACTTGTTCAAATGCTGTGCAATACACATGGAGTTCTTCTCTGATAAAAATGTTTTCGTGACGTATTTCAATGAAAAAACAATCTTCTGTCTTAACATTCAGTATAGTGATAGACAATGGATTCCTGGAGAACCTCTAACTATGCCAGCTGCCTTCCAAAATGCCAGGACTGTCGACTGCCAGTTACCAAATGATGGCCAGCAGTCTGATGTCATGGATGTGGTTGATGATAAACCCATTGCCAGATGGCAAATAAAGGTACTCTCAGAAATTTCAAATATTCACTTACAAATATTCCTATTAAGGTGAAGACACATCATGTAGATATTATCCTTTATTTAATGGTACTAAAGGGAGAAGTCACCTTGCTTAACTTGGGAGTCTCAGTTTTGTCACCTAAGCTTAAGCATTGAGTGTCATTTGGCTGTGTTCTCCTGCAAGGAGACTGGTAGATACAGCCTTGGTCCTGCAGAGACACACATTCTTCAAGAGTAGAAGGTAAAGGCCAGGTAGTTACCTTAGAGTATTTCAAATGACCTTGGATCCATCTTTGGTAGAATTGAGCTCAGCCACATGTACATCCCTGTGTGAGCAGATACCTGAGCTCTCCTACAGATGGAGTCAATAAGGTCAATAGAGCCCACAAACAACTCAATTTACCTTAAAGCAGACACTTACATGTGGTTGGTCAAAATCTGCCTAGAGTCATTGGCAGGTTTGGTTAGATTTCTGATGACTGTTGTGAGATTTTAAACCTGCATGTGGGTGTCTATTAATGAGTGGAAGCTCATGCTGGCAGAACATGCAAGTGATATACTGATACCTGTATCAGTTAATCCATTTTTACTGTTCACCTTGCAGATTTCTAATGATGGATTTGTTTATAGTAACTCTAAAACAATGGTATTATATGATGGAGCCTGTCAGACATGTGATCCACAAGAATCTGGGTTATGTACATTAAAGGTATGTGTTTCACTACTCTCTATTATGAAAATATGCATTTTTTCAGGCAGAAAAAGAATCTAGAAAAATTAGCAGACCATACTCTGTTCTTGTTTCCAAGAGAGATTTTCAATGCACAGAAAGAGGAGCTGGGATGAAGCAATTTTAAATGTAAAAAATCAAACCAAAAGCACTTCATATAATTATCAGATAAAACCAAACTTGCTGTCAGTTGTTTAGATTGAAAAACAAGCTTAGCTGTTTAATAGAAGTGCTGAATGATTAGATTTTATTTGATACTTACAAATTCATAACCAGTTTGATAACCAAAAACATTAATGAATCACATTTTCATTTCTCTAAAAGGAGAAAACATGCAACATAGATGGACTCTGTTATGGTGAAGGAGACACAAATCCAACCAGCCCTTGCTTACTGTGCAGACCTGACTTATCAAAGCTAACATGGTCAGTTGTTGAAAGTAAGTTCTAAATAGTTCTTTTTTAATACCAAGAAGTTGAAAGTCTGCAAAGTTTTTAAGCTTATGGCAGTAGTGATGTTTTAAGTTTAACTAGGCCAGTGTTTCACTTTGAGCTTGTCATTTGATCTCGGTTTTCATCTGACATTTCTTAGTTTCTGAAAATTATATTTTTGTTTCCAGACCATTATGTAAAAGTCAGGCTTTTAAAAATTTTCTTTCCTTGACTCTCCTGCAGTAGCCATTACAAATAACTAATGAAAATTAACAACTTTCAGTCTAATTAGCACTTTGCAATCTTGATATTTAGTACAGCTACACCCACGTATATTTGTCTTCAACAGAAAGGTATAACAGGTATTTTTCAACAAATTACTCTGATAACACACAAGTGGAGATCACAAAGTGAATTAAAGGACATGTCATATTTATTAGTCATTTAATATCTGTGCATCATTTACATTGATGGCATAGATATGTGGCCTAATTACTTGAAAGTATATCCGAGGTTGTTGTACTGCAGTTCGGTTAGAAACTGCATTATGAAGGGAAAACCTAAGTCTAAATTTTTCATTTTCCTTCTCTGTAGTACTGAGTTCTAACTTAGATGTTGTAGCTCTTTTGGTTCAGATTTTAGTCTTTGGATATACATATCACATTGGCCCCTTCATCAAATGGAATGTTTCTTGGAGCTTTCATATTGGCCATCCAGCCTGTCCTGCCAGCTCAGGTCTATAACATCGCAAGTACAATCATTCCATCCACATCTTCTTGAATGAAAGACTCATGAAATAGACTCTGCCTTGATTAGGAAAGGTCCTGCCTGAATGGGACTTCTGGTGCCTGTCTTGGTGAATCTTGTCCCAGTTGAACTTGTACTGAAAGCCAAGATATATATATCTATTCTAAAAGGATGAGACACGAATGGAAGGAATGAAACGCAACTCATCCAGCAGACAGGGAGTCAAGGGATTTCCATGTTACAGCCATGTTGGGACTGGAACTCAATACTGACAAAGTCAGAAGTGAGAGAAAAATGCAAACCAGAGGCAATGCTCTGAAACTAAGGAGCACAACCTCTTCTGCAAGGAGGATGATAGAAATAGGATAGAGTTTAGCAGCTGAGACACTGGTTATGCCTTCTCTCTTCATGGTTTTTGCCGCAGTGACTGGATTCCTGATTGGAGCAGGCACTCGCTAGTATTGAAAATATCAAGTGTTTTTCCTGTGCCATTTGAATGACATTAGAATTTAAGAGAAATAAGTACATGGGATTTCTTTAGTAGAAAGATATGTTCCTTTTAATTTCTATAAGTATATTGGGACTTTTGCTTAGAAGAGGAAAATATCTCTTTTGTTACAGGTAACCAGCCTCCAGTGCTTGAAACTTCTCAGGGTATGCTACAGACATTTTATGGAGAAGATTTTGTATATCAGTTTTTGGCTTCAGATCCAGAGGGCTCTGCTATTCATTTCACATTGGATTCTGGTCCAGAAGGTGCCAGTCTTTCTGCATCAGGTCTCCTTTTGTGGAAAGCTGTGACAATGAATGTCCATAAATTAACATTTTCTTTGACAGATGACTGCAATGCAACAACTAAGGTAGAAATAGAGGTAATGAATATTACAGTAAAATGACACCTACTAATAAGATATTTAAAATATCTATTTATAGAACTCATTGCTAGTTCATTTAAAAAAAGAAAACTGTCTTATTGGGCGTGTCTTGTAGGTCAGTGTAAAATCATGTGATTGCCTAAATAATGGCTCATGTGTGACAAACATTAATTTCCCACCTGGAAGTGGAAGATATCTTTGTGTGTGTGTGGCTGGATTTGAAGGTGATCTCTGTCAAGTGAATACTGATGACTGTAAACTTAACCAGTGTGGTATTGGCAGATGTGTGGATGGAGTAAACAGCTATTACTGTGAATGTCCACATGAACTTCAAGGTAAATTGCTACTTTTTTTACATGTGTTTATCATGTTTAGTGATAAATAGGAGTTTTTAATTTCATGTCTACAATTTTCTTTTTCAATTTTTCATTATAAATAGCTTATTGTTATATTATGAAGAACTTTTATGGTCTTGTGCTACAGATATATGATATACTTCAAGGTATTTCTTGCATGACTGTAATGGTTGTTTATTTTAGTTCATTATGAAAGCTAATTTCCATTGTTTTCCTCTGCAAAGGTAAATTCAGCAACATGGAAAAACACAGGAGATTCCTCCTGCAGATAATCATGTAGTTCCCACAGCCCATCTTCTCCATATTCTACAATAAGCAAAATACTTGATATAAGATAAAAAATGTGAATAGCAAACCTAATCAGCTGTTCTTATTAGATGGACTG